>NC_135657.1:48629715-48945843 GCF_964188315.1 Podarcis muralis | reverse complement strand
ATGATCCTCCAGATCCCTTCCAACTCTACAATTCTATGATTCTAGGTCTGGCTAAATGGATTCTGATAAATGTGCACAAATGAGAGTAGTTTTCATACTGTGAACAACAAACCTTAGTCATAGAGAGGAGAGGGTGGTGGGGTGGGGCTGCCATTCTGACGCCAGTATCAGTGCTGCTTACCACGGTCAGACTACGTGAATATACCAGCAAAGGTGCTATCCTGGTTCTGCCAGTACACCCATGCAGCCTGAACCTTACTACAAACCCAGCTAGCGGCAGCAAGGCCTGTGTCAGAAGGGCACCATGCCAGCTTCTGGGTATCTGTTCAGAAAAGATGAGCCTAGGGAAGATATCCATCCATTGTGCAGATGCTGATAAAAACAACTAAAGCTCTTAATCTTCTGAGCACTGAAAAATAAATAAAGGAAATACCGTCCACCACGAATGTCTCCGGCACAAGTTGCTTCTAAATGACTGGGGTTCCACAGGAGGATAATTGTGACATTGGTCAATCCTCACAGGATATATAATAGGATCAAACTGAATTCCATTGCTACCAATTCTGGCTGCTTAAGATCATATGTTTGGTTTCAACAATGAATTCCAAAAGAGAGGTTTCTTGGGTTTGGTTGGTTGTGGTATATATATTAAGCTATGTAAAAGTAAAGAGAACACTTTGAATAAAACCTTTTTACAGTTTATTGTCTATTATTAAAATGTATAAAAATGAAGATTTGAATAACTGAGGGACATTAAATGGTGAAATTCTATCCGTGCAAACAAATAAATAGTTATTTACAGTCTTTGGCAAAACAGAATGTTAAGTCTTGTTGGCATCTTGTGCTTATCCACATATATTCTTTCTCCCCTCCCCACCATCTCTCTCTAACTCTCTCTCTCTCTCTCTCTCTCTCTCTCTCACACACACACACACACACACACACACACACAAACACACACACACACATATTCACACATACAAAGGAAAAAGGAAACAGTCATAAATAATTTACATAGTATAGGCAAATATGGTACAATCAAAATATTAACATCTTAGTCCCATCGCTGATGTCTTCTTTTTATTTGAAGGATACAATAAGCATTATTACATGAATGAAATTTCCCTCACTTCTCACTGGGACTTGGGGCTACACTTTTAGAAATACTAAAAATATGAATTGCAAAAAAAAACACTCTGAACAAGTTTTTTTTTAAAAAAAAAAAAACACCTCTCATTAAGAGGCCTTTTAAAAAGGTTGTTAATATGACAAAACTAAGAATGTGCAATAAAGCCAGAAGCACTGGATTCTTGATAAAGGTATATAACATCAAAATCTATTTAGAAATTGGTTTGAAAACAGCTGACATTTGCTCACTGTATTCTCAAACAAGGCGGGAGATTGTTATCCCAAGCCCAAACCTAGCTGAGAGTGCAGCAGCTGAGATGCTAAGGTAGAAGCCTCAGCTACAGAAGCTGTCACATTCATTCTGATGCAGCAGTAGGGACAGCCCTGAGCTTGAATTGCATCCTTTTGCATCCATGAAGACGCTTTGACAATTATGTGACTGGAAGTACTCATCTGTGGCTGAATTCTTTTGCCACGGTCCTTCTTGAGACATCCACATGCATATCTCTGTCTGGCTGCAAAAGCTTGCACATAATTCCCCAGCCTCACCAAGCAGCCAGGGCTTTAATACATATCTCAATGTGGATTCCCACATGGCAGCTGTTTGTGACAGAGAATGGATTCTGCCCCCTCCTGACTCCAGCCCAACAGCTGATTGGCAGGTTTCTAGATTCTTTTACACAGCTGCGCATGCACAACCCTCTTTTGCAATCCAGAGAGACGCATGCAGCAGAGTGCACAGAGGACTCAGCAACAAGGCCATGGTTCTCTTCTCTTAGTAATGCTCATCCACGAACAAAACCACACCAGCAAGTTTACCTCATGGGCAAAGTTCATTCAACTTAAAATAACAAAAAAGAGTGTTAAATATGTGCATACTATTGTATAATGGAATAACTGTTGTATCTGGTTAGGATAAAGGCTGACATACCTTCAGCATTCTTTTCTTTAAAAGTCCTATATACAGCAGACATACGTAAAAAATAATAATACAAAAATGGCGGGCAATAGTAAATATCAAGGTTCCACTTAGAAGGTCTCGAGGGCTACTTAATTATTTGGCAATTTTCAGAGCAATTTAAGATTATTGTGACATATAATTACATATATAACATATATTCACCGGTTGGACCATTTAAGGCATTATGTAGTCATCTCTTCTGTGAGTTCTTCCATGGCTAATGTGCTCTATGGCATGCTTTCAAATAAATTACTGGAGAACGTAGCCGCGCATCGCAATAAATAAATAGCACCGACGTCCTTATAACTGGAACCGTAATATGTTACCAGATTTTGTTAATGGTAGCATTGCCACCTTATCAGAAACCCGGGTCAAAGTTTGGGGTTTCAAAGTGCTTGCTGCGACAGCGTCAGGAAAAAGGTTTCACCTGGCCAGGAACCATTTTCATGGGACACCTTAAGCACGCTGCTGTTCATCAGGTCAATTAGTGCACATTTAAGTTCTCACCACTGCTTATCTTCCTAGACAAAATTCAAAGGGCTGATTATACGCTTTATATGACAGCCACATTTTCTACTTCCCCACCCTCTGGGTTATAAGCAACCAAGTTTTACTCAGAGTAGACCCACTACAATGAATTAGTCATGCCCGTCTATTAATTTCAGAATGTCTGCTCTGACTGTGACTACTAGCATGCATCTCCATGGCTCCCAATGCTCACTCATGGATAAAATGTCTCTAAACGCAATGGCCAAGCACCAGGCATCCCCCCATACAACCTTTCATAGTACACTGCATGGTATACAATGATATGCTGAGTGTGTCTTTGAGGCAAAGGGTGAATTCATATGGAAAAGGGGCCATCAAGTAGTTGAACCCATTTTATAAAAAGGAGCATCTACAAGTTTTGGCTGACATTCACAACCCCCCTCCCCAATTTATTACAGGGCAGTCCTAAAGTCACAAGAACAGCTCCAGAGTATAGGATGCTGAGCTTCATATGATGCCAGTTTCCTTCAGAGTGTAGCATATGAAGATGCCTAGTACTAAATCAGACCATTGGTCCATCAACATCCGTATTGTCTACACTGGTAGGTTGCTCACCAGTGACTCAGATGTCCTACCCAGAGATTCTGGGGCATGAACCTGGGATCTTTTGCATGTAACACACATGCTTTACCTCTGAGCTGCAGCACTTCCACTAGAAGTATTACTTTGGAGACATATGCAAAATAAACATTTAATAATGTTGGGTTGTTGATGCAGCTTCCCTGCTCCACTCCCCACAAAATTATATGTGAGTAGGATACTAGATGCCTGCCAGCTCCTGCTCATGAGGTATCAAGATTCCCTGATATCAACATACTTTGAATGGACAACCCTGAAATAACTGGCATTTTAATTTGTATGCCCCCAGGAGAATAATTCCAAATTCACTTCTTTAAAACAGAATTGGATTCAAGATCTCAAGAGCCCTGTTGGATGTTAAGCTGTCATCGTTCTCTCTGCAGCCTGCTCACGTGCTAGTATTTGTCATTAGAAGAGAAGCATTATTTTAAACTTCAAGCATGTGGCTTACCTAAAAAGCTGTTAGAAGATATAGTAACATTTGAAGTTTGTGGAGCCATCTTCTTGGGCGGCCGTTGCCTTAGTTTTCCATGGCTTCTTAAATGAGTAGGATATTTAGGGTTTGGTCCTTCTCAGTTTTGATGAACTATATCTCCCAGATTTTGTGTCACCAAGGCCCAGCCCTGATCCAAGCAAGTAATGTGGCCTGAAAAAGTGGTCTTACTTACAACCACTTCCTCCCTCTTGATGTAATAATGCACCCCTCACATTCTTCCAGATCTATATCCATATAAATACATTAAGTAATTACACTTTTACACTTTATATGTAAACGTCATTTTAAAAACAACAACAAAAACCCTAAACAAATGACTGAATAAATGTGTCTGCCAAGTTTTCGCTCTATACGTCAATCAGTTTTTGCTTCCATGGTGGGTTTGATGGTCACATTTAGGCCCTGTCAGTCCAAGCTCTTAGAAGGCACTGGGGTGTAGAATCGGAGGGATCTCTCCTGGCTGCAGGGAGGCACAAGGTCTGGGGAACATGCCAGAGTTGAAAAATAAGTGAGGGATTTGGAGTACCAGGATGAACAGAGGTGTCTAGTTGAACGGCATCTACAGTACTTTGCTGGTTTTGCAGCAGCTCTACCTCAGACATCTGCAACAGAAAGAAGCAATTGCTAAATACAATTCCCACACTTGGATTGCATTGCAGTAAACATGGGGGGGGGGGGAGTTACTTGTGTCCGGACATTTAAAGCTTTTATCCCATCTTTCGAAAAGCAAACTATTATAATGCAACAAATATGCACAGTAAAAATCAGGTAAAAACCAATGGGTTCCAATGAGCTGTTATTTATCCCATTTGCATCTTGCCCTTCTGTCAAGGAATGCAGAGCAGCCTGCACAGCATTGTCTCGTTATTCTTACAACAATACTGTGATGTAAGTTGAGCTAAGAGATAGTGACTTGCCCCAGGGTCATCCAAATTAATGACCGTACTCAAATTTGAACCCGGGTCTCCCAAGTCTGAGACTCTACTCTGCACCACTACATTGTCTCTTGCTGCTTGTGTTACTGGTCCAGTCCTTTGGACCATATTGCTAGCTACAGATTATATGGTTGATTCTCTGGTCTCGGGTCGCAGACGGACCCAAGGTGATCCACGACAAGAGCACTACCATCATGCAAGTATATGGTAAACGATTCAGAAATTGGTCCCCAAATGCATATTTGGGTTAAAGGTGGGTCCTGGGTCTGAAAAGGCTGAGGATGCTTAAGTTAATTGATGGTCAGGAAAAATGCTTAGCCTTATGTCATAGGTCATATTTGCTTGGGGGGGGGGGGACCTCACATATGAGGAGTGGCACAGTCAGGTTGCCTGTTGCATAGAATCTGGCTCTGATTATGACAATTAATTATGCTCAATGCTTTTTTCGGGGTGGGGGACGCAGGGGTACGCATACCCCTAAACTTTTTTTAATCTAAGTTTGGCCTCATTGAGGGGCAGTATTTCAATATGAGTAGGAAAATGATAGTACCCCTAAACATTTTTAAAAGGAAAAAAAGCACTGATTATGCTTGCTCTAGCCTCAAGCTGGATACACACAATCGCTATTAATTGCTATACACATTTGCTATTAAGAAAGCGGTCCCACTGAATCCATTTTTATTCATAATGTAGATACATATATATACGATTGTTTAAGAGAAGGAATCAAAGGCACTCAGAGGGTTGCTTCACAAATACATGGCCAACACTTGATACTGCAAAATCGGATGACCTGCAAGTTTGAATGAGCCACAAAAACGTAAGACCCTGCTGGATCAGGTCCCTCCCATTGAAAAAGTCTGCAACCCCCCTGCAAACACTAAAGTAGTTATTCCTATTATGAGGATGAATGCATTAACTTACCTTTGCATTCATACTTGAGGTCAGAGAAGTATACCATCTCTTGTGAAAAGACAAAAAGACCTAATCGCCCACCAGCATAGGTTTTGTCATAGATTGGTCCAGAGTCTGCCATGACCTGCTTTCCTTCGTACACTAAAACCCTTTGAAAGGGGAACAAAGTCTAGATTAAACACCATTCTTGAAATGATACACTTTCTTTCTAGCGGCAGTAAAAGCTCTTATAAGAAAAACAAAGTGACATCAGATTCACACCCAGGTTTCTAGAGTATACAGCTTCTACCTATCTAACACACAGTCTGCTCAAACACTCCTCACAGAAGTAGTTTTATGGACATATCTGAAAAAGATTTCCCAGTTCTGATTTAGGCCAGCTAAGTCCAATGAGGCGAATCTATACTGAGGAGGGGTAAGATGCATATTCTATTGGAAGCTGCTCAGAGTGGCTTCCAACATTGTTGTTGTTGTTGTTGTTGTTGTTGTTGTTGTTGTCATGAACACAAGTTGAAGAAACAACTCCATAGTCTTGAGGTCACGTTGTGCGCTGTGTGATCTCTGACAGCTGATGTTATTGTGCATTTCAGCTGAAATTGCTAAATATTCCATAATACATTAGCCTGTTTTCATAAAGAAACATTCCCGCTAACCTCAGACAGTTAATGGTTGGCTTATGCAATGAAATAAGTGGTATACGCGTTCTATTTCAAAGCCCTAGGTTTTTCTGAGAACATAATTATTAGGATTTGTTTGTGGCACTGCTTTCTAGATGTGGGAGCATGGGAAAATATAGCTGTCAAAGAAGGGCTAATTGAATGTGAGAGAAACTCATAGAAATATATATATATATATATTCCCACCAGAGAATGGTTACAACACGACAGACTTTAACACCAACCCAGAGAATGTTACCATGCTTAAGCCACATTAAAAGTCAGCCATGATTAATTTAAGTTTCACTAACTCCAAAAGGTCAAAGGGATGACAAATTTTCTTGGGAACTGGTTGTCCATACTTGTGTATTCTGGGTGCTGTGTGACTCATGGAGATTGGATGCACATCAGAACGCATCTGGTGTGCATCTGACTTCTGAAAAATGCTCAATTATTCTTAAGAGTCAAATTAGAGTGCAAAAACCTACATGAATTAACAAATGTTACAAGTTTAAAGGTTCTGGATAAGCAACTGTTCAGCGGTGCCAAGAACAGATGGAAGCCTTACATCTGGCTATGTGTGAATGATGATCCAGCTATAACCTGGAGAAGTTGAGTTTCTGCTGTATCCTTATGCGGTAATATGCCCAATAAGTTATATCTTACAACCAGTTGAGAAATCTTCTCTTATATCCTCAAACAATATAGCTAAATCCAGGAAGTAGGCTGGTGTGCTGTATGGCTACATATTCATCCAGAACTACAACAGCTGTACAGTGGTACCTCGGGTTACATACGCTTCAGGTTATATACGCTTCAGGTTACAGACTCCGCTAACCCAGAAATAGTACCTCGGGTTAAGAACTTTGCTTTGGGGTGAGAACAGAAATCGTGCTCCAGTGGCGCGGCAGCAGCAGGAGGCCCCACTAGCTAAAGTGGGGCTTCAGGTTAAGAACAGTTTCAGGTTAAGAACGGACCTCCAGAACGAATTAAGTACTTAACCCGAAGTACCACTGTACGGGGCTAGACCAATCTACCTAGGTTCCCATCTTCAACCACAGACCGCAATAGCTAACAGCCAGCCATATGTGCCCCATAGGTTCTTTTAAGGTGCCAAGATATTTAACCAGAGCCGTAATTTTCTTTTATGTGGTTGCCCAGGTGGGCACATTATGTGACCCATGAGAGCAGCAAAACAACAGGACTGTGCAATGGCAATGGGATAAAATCAGGCCAAATCTTTAATTGGCAACAGCAGGCAGGGCAAAGGGTTGGCATGGCATTGGGTCCCACGACCCCTTCATCATTCCACAAGCCCCATGTTGATGGAACGGATCCACTGGGTTTGGATCGCTCCAAACCTGTACCATGGGAGTTGGCCAGGGTTGAACCTTGCCATGTTGCAAGTCAAGCAAGCAAGTTCTCACTGGGGAACCAGGGTGCAGATTCCAACCAGGCAGATACCAAACCCACAATTAGGTTTGCTGCGGTCAATCCTCCCCATAGGCTCCTTATGCCCCCCCCATACTATGTTGATCCTGACCAATGCCATTTCCGCACTCAAACAAAGTTCTTCCACCTAACAAGGAAGCCATAATTTCACTGAGGGAAAAGCGGGGAAAAACCCAACCAAGTGCCAATCAGGTTGAGAGGGGTGGGAGGAATTCATATCCAGCCCTGTCAACCCAGAATTGCTCAGTGAAGGCTCTAACACAAGGGTGTGCGGGCAGGAAGCTCTCAAAGCAAAATGGCTCTGTTCTCCAGGGGAAGCAGCATTATATAGGCTTCCCCTACTCTCTGCAGCAAGGGCTCATGGGGCAGCTTTTTCCTATGATGAGACCATCACAGAGAGAAGATTTGCCCAGTATTTTGCTGCAATCTATGGGTTACAGCGCTGCCGGGCAAATGTGCTTATTGGGCACAGAACGGGGTATATAGCATAAGAAAGCCCTCCTTAAGGGCTCTCTAGTGGGAAATGAGAAAATTACCTGTTTGAATGCCCTCCATGTAAAAAGCTCCCGACATGTACAGATGCCAGGCAAAACATTCCTCTTCTCCCAGTCCTTTGGCTAATTAAACAATACATGGCCTTTTAAACTGCGTTGGGGTGCTATAGTGGTTGTTTGTTACTATATTATATATTTTTGTGCTTTTATATTGTAAACCACAAATGCCCAAACTATATACTATTTCTTAAAAACTTGAATTTGCCTAAAGGACCCATGCGACTGAGCTTAACCAATGACAAGAATGGCTGTTTTATTTACTGAATAAGCATATTGCCTGCACCATTCTCACACAATGTCACATGTGCATGGGAGTCCTGACATTGCACGCATTTTATCATGAAAAAATGGGAGTATTTCACTGAAATAATTTGTGTGAATAAATGGCTGCATGTTGGCATTTAAGTTAAGACTGGCTTCAGATGGACAAATCAGAGCTAACATCTACAAAAATATTTTGTCTACAAAAATATTTAGAGTTGTCTTAATCTCAATTCCATTTAGTTCTAAGAAGGGGGGAATCAGTTCTTCCAATTTTCATTTTAGCTTTGTTTTGACATTTTTCTCTTTTTTTTTCTTTCAAAATTCAGATTAGTACAGAAAAACAGTCCAAAAATTTGGAGGTATCATTTTTTTTATCTAATAATGGCTGTGTTTATATGAGCCATTCAAAGGAAATTGAACACATCTGATGGCGTGGAAAGCTGGGGAACACTCCCAAATCTTCCAGTGCCGAAAGTCTGCCATGAATGAAGTGACAGTGCTGGAATTTGGTTACAAACCACTAAATAAAACCTCATTTATGATCAGATGGAAAAGTAATATAGTGTATTACAAGAAATGTCATACTTTATTAATCCCGTCTTAGGCCTGTGGACCAAATGCCACCTGTAAGCAGTGTAATCTTTCCAGCCGATATTCTTGGGGTCGTGCCACAAGGTGCGCACCTGTGGAAGAAGTTAAAAAACAACAACAGTTCAGTGAGTGATTTGCATTAACAAGTGGGGCAAATCCAATTCCTATAAACTCTGTCTTTTAGACAGAAACCACAACCCACATTTTAAATGCGCTGCCATAGTTTCTACGTCCCCCTCCAGTTTGGTCAGTTAATATGAGATGTTCATTCTGCAGCTTTCCCAGCTAAATGCTGTTGTGATTAGACAGGGAGCAGAGGGAGTGTTGCATATTTTGGGTACCTGTAAAGGCTGCACTGTCTTTCTGTACAAAGGGATCCCTGGGCTGCTCAGGGTTGGATGTGAAAAACCCATTTGGCAAAAGTATTCCCAAGCACAAAAGTCGAACGGAATCCATTCTGGTAATCCGTTCGGCTTCCAAAACATTTGGAAACCAAAGCACAGCTTCTGATTGGCTGCAGGAAACTCCTGCAGCCAATAAGAAGCCACAGAAGCCACATGGGACATTTGGGTTCCAAAAAACGTTCGTAAACCGGAACACTCATTTCCAGGTTTGTGGTGTTTGGGACCCAAAATATTAGACTTGCAAGGCATTCGGGATCCAAGGTACAACTGTACTTTCTCCTGCAAGGAGCAAGGAACAACAATTCACTAATACAGGAGAAAATAATTGGACACAGGGTCACTATTGAAGTCAAACCTGGAGGTGGAGGCTTCTTGGCTGGGGCAGGTTTAATCCCGGCCAAATGTTTCCAAGACAATATCCAATTAAAAAGAAATAGAATGAAATAAAAACTTGGCCATTGGTTGATCATTATAATGAAAGATAGGACCAAAACAATGGTTGCCAATGCTATGTCATGATGGTATATGAGAAGGGGACAATTCGAAGAACACTTCGCTGAATGTGACTCATACATCTCTTACCTGTCCAGGTGTGTTTCCTGTATGCCAAAGGGCATTTCTCAAATGTTCGCCAGTGCCAGTTGTAGAGTTCACTACTTTAAGTGATACCCCTGAGTAACCATAAGCTCTGGTGGGCTTGTCCTCCCAATATGTCTGAGAAATTTGTTTCCACATCAGGACATAGAAGCGACTGCTGGACTGGTAGCCAAAGACAAACCCAGCATAGTCATCATCCCGGTCTGTATTGACATAGAACGTACCACTGAAGTCAACAGAACTGAACTCATCATAACCTGGAGGAGGGTAGAAAATGTAGGCATTCAGTTCCCAAAGGGATTGCAGCTTGCTGAGAATTTGGGCAGAAAGAAGCTAGATTATCCATTTAGTCTCAGGCACTTGCCATTACTTTCTGTTATGATGCTATTTGATTTGGTTCCCCCCTTCTTTCTCCAATCATATTATCAGTTCTTTTGTTTCTAGGCTTCATCAATCACTACCTTTTCTGTTACTTCATACTTGCTTTATAATGAAATCATTTTTAAATAGGCATATTTATTGATGCACACGTGGACCTTGATATAGGAAGGACCTTCACATTTTTCAGTTCAGTTCTACAGCCATGAAAAACAAAACTTCAAAATATTTAAAAAGAAAAAAGTGACAATTACAGAATGCTTTTGAAATGCTTGTATACCACATGCAAGAGCAATATTATGGTTTGTGTCCCACAGCCTGATGCAGAAAGATTAATACATTCCATCCAGTCATATATATATATATCTATATCAATGTAAATCATCTATGAATGCTGACTCGTTATTAGGCAGCTTTTTATTATTGCCAAACATTCCTCAGAAGTTATCTGTGCTTCCAACTTTTCCAAATCCATTTCAGAATGTTAAGTTTAGAAAGAGGTTCTTAAACTGAACATATAAACTGCCTCAAATATTTCAGCTTCTTCTGATCAGTAGCCCGGGCAATCTAATTTCTAGCTAATAGTTGTGCACAATTTGGAGAACCATGTGGCTAATTCCATGCATTCTGTCAGGTTCTGAATTTGCACTGTTTAACCTACGGCCCCAACATCACACAAGGCAGATGTGTTTCAAAAGCAGTTTATAATATGTCATGGGGTGTCTGTTTCAAGAAAACAAAGTCCAAAAAGCTACTGGGTTCATGGAAGCCCTTGTGAAACACTAAACTCTGTCCTCTTGGTGTAATTCTGTTCATATCATCAATTTATCAATTGATTAATTTGAATCATACTCACCTACAGCTATGCCAGGATCTGAGTTAGCCGTCTGTACCAGTTCTTTGCCCTGATGTCGAATAACCCAATTTGGGTCAATCTGAGCTGTTCCTTTAGGATCCAATGGGACCATCTGGAACTTTCTGAAATCAGTTTCACTAATGGCATCATTTTCAGGACAAACATCAAAAATATCTGGGACTTTGTCATTGTCAAAGTCATCTTTGCAGATGTCACCTCGGCCATCACCTAAAATGCACACAAAACATTGAACGGTTTTCACGTTATATTCACACATCTCTCTTTCTGTAGGAAGAAGCCATGTTCAACAGGAAGGAAGGAAGCAGCCATCCCACCTTCTCTAGACAACAGAATCAAATTTAAGAGAAGAGGGGCTACCATCTTCCATTCCAGGGGAATGGAATGGATAGGGCAGTGGGTGAGTTGCAAGGGACCTTAGTGGGCGACTACTCCAACCTTCTGTGCAAGATGGGATCTGCAGTGCAGACAGGACTGTGCAAATCTGGGGATGGGCCCAGGCCATCTGGGAAATCAGTTGCTGACAAAAACAAATGACTCCCTTATACCCAAACAAGCCAGGAGAACCACAATATTAAAAAGGAGCTTTGGAATTTTAAAACTCCATATTATCTCCATGTCATCAGATGCCTTCAGCATTGTTCTGTCATGAATACTTAAGACTGTGACCATGTACTTTTGTCACATCTGTAGCAAACGAGTGAAGAAGGCATTACAGTAAATCATATTAAAACAGCTCTTGGCTACTCTTTATTTATGAGAGACTGTGTGAGGGAGGGAAGGAGGGAGAGCAGTGATAAGCTATGGGATAAATAATCATTCCCCCCCCCCCTAAAACTTGGAATGTGGCTATAATGAAATCTTGAGTGATTAATGTGGTATTTAAGACAGAGCCATTCAAGTGAACAGAGACTGCAACCACCAGATCTGTTATAAGGAAGCCCTGCTGTTGGCAGTGTGGTAAATACTTTGCAAGCTGTGTGTCCTAGAATGTAATATTTATACTGGTTTGGGTTAAAGAGTTATTTGGGTTGAAGAACAGTAGACATTCAAATAAATGTCAAAACAACAAAACTGAAATGTCACAAATATGTTTTCTGTGTTCACAGACAACATGCAAATCCTGTTCCACAAGTCCTTTTGAAAGGCGAGCGTAAAAATTCTACATTTCCCCCAAACTTTTTTCTTTGATAAGGAAATACAATTCCTGTGTTTCTGTCCAATCATGAGGACACTAAACTTGGGGGGGGGGGAGAGAATGATGAGAATCTCAGCCAATTATGTTTTTGCAGATTCACTTATTGTTTTCTGCATTCATTTCTCTTATCAGTAGAGACTCCTACCACATGTTTCGCAGGCATGTTTCATTAGAACACTGTCTCTCTACTCCAATCTTCTATTCTAATCCTCAAGGACAGACTTTGTTATGGAACTGCCAAAAAAGTTCTTTTAAAAAAAATATGGAGTCAAGCATCTCAGATGCTTTTTGTAGTTCATCTCTGTGAGAAAATGGCTCCACATTCCACGGACTGACTGGCTGGCTGGTTGCCAAGTTGAACTCCAAATTCTGACCAGCTGTATGCTCCTGAACGTGTTTATCTTTACACTTAAGGGGGAAAGTGTATGTTCTCAGTTTTATTCTCTTGCCAACATCAAAGAAGCAATTTCTTTGTCCAAATGAGGTTTTAATTTTTCACCACATATGTTTCTTACGTTCCCTGTGGTGCTGATTGCTGACAAGGCTGTTTTTTTCATCAAAAAGTTTAGAAAGCATCTGCCCCACCAGCCATGACCACAGGCTCCTTGGAGGTCTGCTCTGTGAAAGATGGTTGTTCAGGACACAGTAAAATTCTGCCTTATTTCTTGACCCTAGATTCAAATGGCACTGTGGGGTATCCATCACAGAACAGCTAACTGGTGAGAAATCTAAGCTCCACCTGCTCTGTGTGATTAGAGACGTAACTGGGCAGAATACGTAAGTGGGCAGGATCTGCTGTGGTGTTAACCCCAGAGCCAGTGTTGTGTACTGTCTGCTAAGGAGCAGGAAGAGCCAGATTCAAATTCCCCACTCAGCTATGAGGTCACTGGATGACCTTGAGGCAGCTGGCTTATGGATTGGCTCACTCGTTTTCAAAGCACTACTTTCAAATATATTAAAACTATTTAGTAAGATTACTCCAGGCAGAAAACCCTCATAAAGATTTCAGCAAAAGGATGTGTTTGGGTGTACCTTTGATGAGCTAAGGGATGCTAAACATATTCTTGCATAACTATTTGACTTTTAGAAGACATCTGAAGGCAGTCCTGTTCAGGGAAGTTTTTAATGGTTGTTGTTTTATTGTGTTTTTAATATTTTGTTGGGAGCCGCCCAGAGTGGCTGAGGCAACCCAGTCAGATGGGTGGCTAATAATAGTAATAATAATGATGATGATGATGATGATGCTTTTATTAGTCATCTCACTTCAGTACTCTGTTCAAGCTATAATTCTTTGCAGAAGTTATTAATCCCAGTTTTCTTTCTTAGCTTCTCAAAGAATATTTTATGAAGATGTCTCATAAACAACCTGTACGGATGTTTTTCATTACAGTATTGTCAGATTCTACTACAAAGGGATGCTCTGAGCATCACAAAGCAGTCATGGCCCTCCTGCTTGATCACCTACAAAATCAACTTGCTAATGCCATTGCACTTAAAAGAAGTACACCATTAAAAGGAGACCACCTGTGAATTCTCCAGACCTAGGAATACTTTCAGAACTGCATGCAACACTACAGGCATGCCTGCAGCTGGGTGCGAACACACCTGAACAGGCTCAACTGTGATAGAAACAAGTCAAACTTTGATCAGCTTTCCAACACATATGAACCAGTAGCAGATGCTATGGTAGGGCTGCACTGCTGACCTCCACTCCCTGTGGATGAGTCACTGCTGCAGACCAAGATGGATGGAGAACACTGGCTGAGCCAACCCGGCATTTCTGCTGGCATGTTTTCACTAGGCCAACCTCGCCGCCACCTCCCCTGTCCTGCTTTCAGTCCAAGTACACAGCAATGATTCAGCTGGAGAGAGATCAAGGGCACCACATCATCTACTGCTGGGCTCAGCTTGGATTTAGAGGACCATCTTTAGTCTTCACTGAAGAAACCCCTAAGTCTATGGTACTAACAAATCTACTATGGCATAAGCTTTCGTGGACTGCAGCAGGGAAGGTGGGCTTCTGGCCCTCTAGATGTTGTCAGCTTCCAATTCCCAACAACCTCAGCCAGCATGGTAGAGATGATGTGAGTTGTAGTCTAGCAACATCTGGAGGGGAATAGGTTCTCCATCCCTGGAACACACCATCATATGCCTGAAGGTGACTGTAGCCCACAAAATGATATGCCACCGTATATGTCTTTAAAGTACCCATAGTCTTACCATCGGAATCCTTCTGGTCAGGGTTGTATGTGAGTCGGCAGTTGTCCCGGTCGTCTGGGATGCCATCGTTGTCATCATCAGAATCACAAGCATCTCCTTTACCATCTTTGTCATGGTCAGCCTGATTGGCATTGGAAATGTATGGACAATTGTCTTTGTTATTCTGGTGGCCATCTTCATCTATGTCTTGATTGTTGTCACACTGATCACCAACCAGGTCATTGTCCACATCAGTCTAAAGGTGGGGACAGGAAACAAGATTTGAATTTTTACAAAATGATCACACTGTTAATGGTTCCCTTCAGAAATGTTAATGTATAATGAAGGCAATCTGAAAAGTAATATTCTATAAACATACTGAGATATCCCAGACTTGCAAAATAGATTCTTATTTCAAATTCCTCATTTAAATCTACTGACTCTTAAGCAGATACCCTTAATTACTTACTTTTATTTATCCGTTGTATTTATATCCCACCTATAGCCCTAAAAGCAAACAGATGCAAGCCCATAGCATCCCTGCAATTTTAATGGAAGGAGGAAATGTGTCATTTATCAGAAGTTTGGGAAGCATGGTTTCTACGTGATTTCTTGCATAGAACAGAGGCTGGCTAAGCTGAAGAAGTGGATTATCAGGGTAGGTGGTGATATGCTTGAAGGGATGTTTTCTAACCGATCTTTAACTCATACAATTTTTTCCAACATAACATTAATTCTTCCAGAATCGTGGTCTTTTCTCTCTTTTTTGCATCTGTTTTCATACTGTAAGCATTTGGCATCTGCCCCCAAAGTATCTGTTAAGAAGAGTGCAAGATGAAAATGCAATGCAGGCATTTTAATGAATGAAATTGGTGCCAACACACAGGAAGACCTTTGACGTCCTCAACAGATCTCAGTTCTAGCCTTAGGCCCCTTTGTAAGATTTTGCAGATGAGAAAAGTGGCGCTGCTCTCGTGAGAAACTTCTCTTGCCTAGGCAGCATTCTTATGTTATGAGTGACTGCTATTGACCTCAGCTGCTTTCAGGGTTTTTATGTATATATATGCCCCGAGAAGCCAACGGCAATAACTTTGCGCAATTAGAAATTCCAGACCATTCATCCAAATCAAAGGCAAAGCTGTTGTGTCAGAGCTTTGAAAACTTGAAAAGCTGCACTCTTTCTTTTTTAAAATAACCTGGGCATTCAATTTACCTCAAACCATGCCGCTTGCCACCAACATTTGCCTTTAATATAAACATGTGCCCTGTGACTGAACAGAACCATATTAATTCTACGTAAACTGGGTGGTTTCCCCTCCCACTTCCCGAATAGAATTACAAGTAAGTCTAGAACGTAGCATTTCTGAAATGCAGAGCTGGAAAGCCCATTGTGGTCTGGGAATTGTGTTACCAATTTTAAAGTGCCTGGTGGGCCAAATAAAAAAGCACATACATATACATAATCTCTCTCAGAGGCACACAGTTTGTTTCACACATAAATCTCATGTGCTCCCCAGCTTCTCCTTCATCAGAACCAACCTGGCGAGAAACTAGTGTATATATTGGGGCTTAATTGGGAAAGGGAAACGGGTGACACTGTGGTCTAAACCACTGAACCTCTTGGGCTTGCTGATTAGAAGGTTGACAGTTCGAATCCCCGTGACAGGGTAAGCTCCCGTTGCTCTGTCTCAGCTCCTGCCAACCTAGCACTTCGAAAGCACACTACGTCAAGTACATAAATCGGTACCACTGTGGCAGGAAAGTAAACGGCGTTTCTGTGTGCTCTGGTTTCCGTCGCAGTGTTCCATTGCACCAGAAGTGGTTTAGTCATGCTGGCCACATGACCCTGAAAGCTGTCTGTGGACAAATGCTGGCTCCCTCAGCCTGAAGCGAGATGAGCACCATAGCCCATAGTCAAGTTTGACTGGACTTAACCGTCCAGGGGTCCTTTACCTTTTTTTTTACCTTTAATTGAGAAAATAGCAGGAGATGTTCCTGGGGTGAAACTGGGAGTCAGATTTTCTGAGTTGACATGCACAGGATTCTGGTGGTGCATGACTTGGAACTGAATGTGTGAGCTGCCTCCACTGAAAATATTGCAGGCTGGGAGTGGTGTTGGATGTATGGTGTCACACATACAAGCCATCACCTCACAGGGTTGTTGCTGGATGCATGTATGAACCTGCACTCAAACTAGAAGACTCCCTGTTAGGAAGAGGGATGAAAGACTATTCATGAACAAAAGCTCTCCTTTATTCTTGCTTTCCTGCATCTTGAAACAATCTACCCCCAAAAGCATATAATTGGAACACTGAGTATCTCTGCAATAACAAAAACCTTCTTTACCCCTAAATCCAACCAGGTACGAATTTAGATCTTGAAAAGGGGAGAAAGGAACAACCAGCCTTGCTGAAATATCCTTCAAAGCAGGCAAAAGGCAGCCTGCGTTAATAGTACACAGTACAGTGTAGTGGTACCTCTACAAGGGTGAAGGCAGGGGTTCTTCACATCCATTCAGTCCCCCCATGTATGTGCTACTTACCTGATCAGGATTGTGCACCAGTGGGCAGTTATCGCAGTGATCACCAACTCCGTCTCCATCTGTATCTCTCTGGTCTGTGTTGTAGACATATGGGCAGTTATCGCGTTCATTGAAAACATCTGCCAGGATGGGGGAAAAGCAATTCAAACAAAAGGGTTATGTTCAGATTCCACTTGCATAAAGCAACATGCATTGGTTTCCAAGAAACTAGCACAACCATGAATGAGAATTTCCCCCATTTTTTTCTCATTGAAAACTAAGTGTGTCCAAGAGACAATGATGGGACCATGGTCACCCAGTGAGCTTTTGTATTTAAGCCTGGTCTCTCCATGCTAGGTGGCACACATTATATATTGAACTGATAGCACCACTGCTTTGTCCTTTGCTTGTTACCTGGGGTGTCTTGCTGTGCCTTCCCTAAATTACAACCCCTTTTATACAAGGCTACAAATACTATAAAGTCTGTAGGGTTGTACTAGCTGGTCCCATGGTTGGTGAAATACTTTTAGGATGGATCTTTCCCTAATTCAGCTCTGTGCTGACCCCTCTCTGCCCAACTCTTGGTCACATAAAAGCTTTGCCTGACACATTTTCTGGTGAGAAGGTAAGAACAAAACCATCCTGTTTTGTGACAAATGAATTGATGACCTATCACCTTCCATTCTCAATTGAAGGTAGTCAATTCATCCAGACCTTTCAAGATAGGGCAGTCCAACTTTTCAGATTTTATCCAATTCTGCCCCAAAGTTTTAAAAAAGTTATAGTTCCATGAGTAAAAAAAACCTTTATAAAGTGTCTAACACGAAAGCCTCTAGACCCATTTTCCTGTAATTTAGGAAGCATTACCTCCTAGAGGAGCTAGTATGCCTGCAAATTCCATTCACCTATATGAAAAAGAGGGGAAAACAGCTATATAGACAATAGTGAATGGGAGAGAGTAAGACTCTGATGGGCAGCTTATGAAATAACTTGGACCAAGACAAACAGTTTCCTGAAGCAGCAAAATGAGGTCTGATCCAAATCTTGTGGTTTGTGCAGTCCCCTAGTATATTTTTATTGTTTGAACTCTGTGTAAACAGTCCAGAGGAATCTGTTGATTAGGCGGTCAACAAATGTCCTAAATGAATACTATAAAATTTACTATGAAATGTATCCCCTGAGCTGACCTGAGGTTTGTGCAGATTTCATTTATTTTTTAGTAATAAAAGTTTTTGCTGATTCTTACAATATTTGCAGGAGACGAGAAGAAAACCCTTTCCAGGAATACTGGTTTATGTATTTTTAATTCTTTTTGCAATGATATATATTTTGATTGTAAGCTGCCTTGGATATTTAGATATGTCTAAATAAATAACCATGAGTGTTAATGGAAACTCCAAACTATGGAAAGCCTTCAAGGGTTTTAGATATCTACTGATACACACATCCAACACTTTACACATTTATTGAATCAAATCTGAGGCTTAACAGGGGGTTTTTCTCCAGTGCCGGGATTCATCTGCCAGGAAATGCAGCAGCAACGTCCCTCTAAGGACACTGAAGCTTCTGCTTCCAAGTCATGCCAAAAACCACAAGCCTAGAGGCATTCCAAAAACACCAAAGATATTTAGGTTGGTAGGTTTTTTCAGTACTGGGCTACTGTTCAGGTCAGGTTTGCCAGTTTAATAACCTGAAATGTCACTGTTGGTTTTTTCCTCCTTCCTGAGCCAAAAATGTAACTTGGGATCCTTATTATTCTAGCATCCAAAAGAAATTTCCTTTTTTCTCCCAAGGCGTTTTGGCAAACACATTGGGTGAAGACATTTGATTTGGCTGGCACTTCAAGTGTGGCTCTTCATGCGAGCATATTTGACAGCATAAATAATTAGAAAAAATATGGGTATTGCTGGGCCATAATTTTCATTACTTCTGAAATTATTATATCAAGTGAATGTTATTTTCTTTAAAATGGGACATGGGTTCTTAAAGAGTACCTCTCCCATTATAAGATCATTAAAGACTTGTCAGAGAGACTATGCAAATAGTCCATTCTGTTCCAGAACTGGTTTGAGGAAATGGCAAAACCTTTACCATGAAATTATTTGCCCAGTAAACCCCACCAAACCATAAGTTTTTAGGTACACCACTAAGATTTCTTTTGATTAAGAAGTTTATAAAATTTCTTAAATAAACAAATTAATCTGCATGCTTTTATATGATTATGTAAAATGTTCCCTTCACATTTTTTCCTTTTGAGGTTATATGGTCAGCCGGCTGGTTTTATGGTTAAAAGGGTTTGAGTTTAGTATATTCTAAGGACTATTTGCCAATAAGATGTTATCATTTTAATGATGTTTGCATTTTGGAGTTCCACTTTACCGTGTGTGTGTGTGTGTGTGTGTGTGTGTGTGTTTATATATATACATAATTATATAGATATGTATAATATTTATAGTATAAAAAGCAATATAAAAATCTGTTGGAACAGTTTTAAAGAAAGAAATAGTCTCTAGATACCTGATTTAATACAAATAAATGAAACAAAAAGAAGGGCATAGCCCCACTTTTACATCCCATTTATTGTTATGAACATTATTTAAGCACATGCTTAAATCTCCCATTGAGTTTCTTGCATCTTCAAGGTGTATAAATTTGGCAATTGTGTCTTAGGAGACTTCCATACATGTGATGAAATATTCAGACATAGCAATGGGCGGCACTTATCAGTGCTCTTTGCAAAGACCCGGAAATGAACAGGCCATCCTTTCCAGTTGCAAGCTATTGATCTAATCTCACTTATGAGGTTTATGTGCATGTAGCACTTCTGGACTAAAAACTATGAACATAAATCAAATGCCTCGGGAGTGGGCAACCTGTGACACCAGTCTTCTGCAAGCAATCAGTTCAGACCTCTTATGAGAATGATCTGTCCCCAACAACCCACTGAGTAAGGAGGATTACAGAAAGAGAACAAGTGTCAGAAAGGAGAGCAGGTGGCAGAAAGAGAGAAGGAAAGGCATGTTCTCTCCCCGTTTTGGCTCTAGTGACATCAACCACTGGCATAAGACCCCTGATAGATTACCCCTAAGGGAACGTGGCCCTCAGAAATCATTGCCCACCCAGCCATGCATCCAAATCAGCATTGGATGAGGATGCAAGTCCAAATCCGAATTCACATTCTTGTGTCATTAGTCACACATTAACCGCTTGTTTGCATGTGACTACAGCTGGATCAGAGCTGATATCCATGTGGCCCAAGGAGCACATAAATGCCCTTTATCACCTGCATCCTGAAAAAGCACATTATACTTGCAAAAGTATACAATACGTTGTCATCTAATGGTGCCCTTCTCTTCATGAAAGGAGTCCTTCCATTCATAAAAGGCTCTTTGATTTAGTGGAGTCTCCCATGGACTGAAGTGGGAAGAGGATTATGTGCCCCTCCCCACACAAAAAAATTAAAAATAGTTATGTTCCATGCAGGGGGAAAGGGAAGTTGGCAAAAATTGCCCCCCCCCTTCTGTTCATGGAAGCCAATGTCATTAGTTATGATGTCAGTTCCATCCCAAGCATTCACTTATTATTGTGACAGCAACTCTTAAGGTTGCAAATGAGTTTGGAAACAGTGGGCATAAATAACATACCTGGGTTGGTTGTATCATATGGAAATCAATGGCATATAAATGTATCTAACTTCTGCTAGGGTTACAATGTGTCCTTTTTTTCCAGGACACGTCCTCTTTCAGGGGTAGATTTTTTTAATTTGCCAAAATGTCTCCGGCTATACTTTCTGGATGAGACATAGTAGTAGTAGTAGTAGTAATAATAATAATAATAATAATAATAATAATAATAATAATAATAATAGACATAACTGGTGGTTGAAAATGCTTGCTTTCCTCTTCTCTTCTCCTGCCCCCCTCAGCAATATATCACAGCTTCTATAGCCTACATATAGGAGGGGCATTTAAAATGAGAATCGTCATAGTGTCCTCTTTTTTGCTCTTCAAAATGAGGCAACCCTATCCTTTGCCTTCAATGCATGGATTGATTTGATAGAGTTGTTCACAAGGGTGAGAGCAATAGCTTATTTTGAACCAGTTTCTCCAATGTTGAACAGAAAAAAAATATATGAGAATGAATAAGAATTTACCATCGCCATCAATATCCACTGCACATGCATCGCCCTCTCCATTATTATCGGTGTCAATTTGAGCAGGATTGTGCACGTAGGGGCAATTATCGCAGCGGTCACCAACTTCATCCTTGTCATAATCAAATTGACGAGGGTTAAAAATCAGGGGGCAGTTGTCCTAAAAAAGGAAAAAAGATTAAAGAAAAGAGGTGTAAGCATAGCTCAGAGACCATTATATTTCCAATCAACCTTTTCCCTTTCTGTAAATCCAATAGCATATACCTACTGGGGTTCCCAAGGGTTTCATGTAAATACAGCTAATAATAGTAAATTAGCATCAAATGAGGCATATGTAAGACTATCACTCTCTCACACACTCTGCTTGAGTCAATGTCTTTCAACCTTTCCCCATATGAATACGACAAGCCAACAAAACAGCTGTAAAAATCCCATAGAGTGCACCATTCTTTGAGAATTTCTGTTGGTCTGAAATGTGGAACATGTAATGATCAGCGACATCTGTAAGCAATAGTGGTATCCCAAATGGTACAGTTTAAATTCTGATAGCTGACAACAGACGTAGAGAAATGAGAATGCAGCAAATATACCAACAACTTCTTAATGGTGTCCATATTTATTTCTTCTGAAAGGAGAAGATGGGTTAATGAAAACAAGCTTACTTTATCATCCTCAACACCATCGTTATCATCATCCTCGTCACAGGCGTCTCCCTTTCCATCTTTATCGAAGTCTTCTTGTCCAGAATTAGGCAGAAGAGGACAGTTATCCTGTAAAAACAGACAACCCCAGATTGGCACATGCTTCTATTTCACAAATTGATAATAATGCCAAACTCTGACTAAATGTTTGTATGCCCCTCCGGAGACCAAAATACAGCACTGGGCGAATTCAAAATGGGAATTTTGAAGTCTTTTCTAAAGTCAACATGCATATGTATCCAATTAATTTTCACACACTTTTAGGCAGCCTTTGGTTTGTGTTGGATTATATTGCTAAAGTGGAATGATATCCGATGATGGTTACCACCTTATATTTTTGCTAGATTGCTTTAAAGGAAAGCATTTAACCTTTATTAAATCAACATATGTACTACAAAAATAATGGGTTTGGCTTTTGGGAAGAACCTCCCCTAAATGAATTCCGCATGTTTGAGTTTTGCTTTTTGTCTTTTAATGAAAGCAGTTCTTGATTCTTCTTGAATCAAATGAAGTACGTCCTGGTGACAGGAACCAAAAAGAAAGAAAGAATGAACCATATATGCTGAGTTGGTCACATTAACAAATGAGCAGACATTAGCCAGGGCTGAAAGAATTTGACATCTCAATTGTATGCTCAAGGAACATTTAATACTCCCTCCCTGTTCATGGAAAAGCAGGAAAAGAGAAATCCATTCCTAGATCCATCCCCCAGTCTTATAAAGTCACATTCAGATTCAAGTTACAAGCATTTCTTGCAGTTTAAAGTAAGTTTAAATTAAGGCACAAAATTCTGGTTTGTTTCAATTCAGTTGCTGTTGGGGTGTGATATACTTTGGTGCTGTATTGTTTTTGACTGTATTGGTTTGATAAAGGGTGTCTTCAGCACTTACTCATCTGCTTTTCACTGGTTTATTTGGTTAACCTGTTGAGAGGGTATGTTATCAGTAACCTGACTAAGCCATATTTTGTGATGAAAGGATGTTGTAGCAAGGTGACAGAAGCACTGCCCTTGCATGAAGCAATGAGCTGCCCCGAGACCTCCAGGTATAGGGCAGTATATAAATTTTAACAACAACACATTGTGCATTCAACTATTTCAGTGGAATGTCTATCCAGTCATATCTTTTTGGTGGATCATAAGAGGAATATAATTTTGGTAGACTAGGAGCCCAAAATGGACAGATTCTCTAAACTGAGAGACCTACCAACCTTGGAAAAATATTTATTTCAACAGTGGCCTAACAAATGGTTCAGAAAATGATGGTCACTGGAGGCTATCACTAGACTTGCCCTTCATTCACTGCCCTTCAGTGAGACATTTATGGCATTTCCATTGCTTCTTACTTACTTTTATGCAGTGATAAGTTGCATTGGCAGCACAGACCAAGTTATGATTGGGCCATCCATCCAGATCAGAATCTTCACCACAAATGAATCCATCACCAGCATAGCCTGTCCTACATTCACACTTGTACATGGGGTCACTGAAATGCCCAAGGTAGATGCACTCAGCTGACCTGTGACAGTTGTGTGTCTTGTCTTTGCAAGGATTGGCAGGTTCACATACCTGAAAAAGCAAATCATAATCATTCAGACCATGCTTCTGTAGGGGCATAAGGGTACTGCAGGTCTGGGGCTAAATTAAGCTAAGTCAACTGCAGCACCAGACCCCAGCTAAATTGGAGGAGGAGACAGTGATGCTTTGATGCAAGGTATCCCATTTTATTTTCTCTAAATAAATGTATTATGAGCTACAGGGACATGCGCTTGTTTATTATATATTTGCTTTGGTGTCATCCTCATCGTAGCAAGTTACAATACTTGAAAAGAATTTGCAGGATGCTTTTTGCAGTACAGGTGACTTTAGGAACAGAACAATATATGGTGGCTGGGACCAGGAAAACCTGCCTGGAATGGCTGGGACCACAACAGTATCTGTGGGTGAGAATTGTGATAACAACACAAGAGAAGAGATGCTTTGGCTGGCAAGACCTACTCAGTTCCACATAGTGCTGGAAAAGCCATTCAAAGCCAAATTTGAATTCAACTAAGTTGGCCATAAATGTCTGTTTTTCAAATGCCTCATTTTAAACAGTTTTCAGTACCGATAGTCAAGCAGGCAACACACTCAAATGACACATGAAGCATCCAAAATATCTGATTATTCAGAAGAGTAGATAAACAGCGGTTTTAGTTTCCCATAATATTGTTGAGCTTTGAGCCACACATCCTTTAGCTGGGCTCAGATTTAACAACCTTTTATTAAAATCCTGGGCAGAGCCTCAAGGAACATTTCCTTGCTGACTGAGCTAATTAGCTGCACACGTTTGTCAATGCAGTAATTATGAATAATGCTTTATTTAACTAAAGGGTCGCCTTAAGCAGAATTTTACATTACTTCACAAAATTCTCTTACATCTGCTGATTCTGGATGTCATTAACTAACGTAAATCAACCCCACCCATTTCCTTTGCAGCAGTTTCAGGATGTAGCACCAAACCAGCTATTTAGCTGCCTTTGGGTTTTTGTTTTTGTTTTTACATAGAGAGACAGCCTAATGGACTGTGATTTCTTTTCCACAAGTCCTGACTGGTACTTCTGTATTGCTATTGTCTTGATTGACAGCTTTGCTAGAGTAGTTTAACATTAACGGATGTTTCACATTTAGACTTCACAAACCGTGTCAGCCAGAACACGGAGAACTATGAAGGGACTGAGTAAAACACAATGAAACTATTTTAAAATGAGGGTGGGGAATGTCTTTTTATCAAATCTAATTTAGTTGCATTTTTTCGTGTTCACTGAATAAAGATCTCCCCAAAGTGACCTATTTCATACAGAGTGTGTCAAACAATCCCTTATATTAATTGTGCTGGTTCTCAAGTGCAATGCATTAAGAATATGTTAGTGAAGAACCTGTGGCTGAAGGGCTAACATAAGAACAGGCTTTCTGGATCAGACCCATCTGCTCCAGCATTTTGTTCTCACAAGATGAGCATGGGAAGCCCAGAAACAGAACATGAGCGCGAGAGCACTCTCCCTGTTTGTGTTCAGTCAGAGAGGCATATTGCCTTTGTTACTGAGGGTAATATATAGCTATCACAACTAGTAGCCTTTCCATAGATTTCTCTAATCCCATTTAAAATTAATCCAAGTTAGCGGCCATCATTACATCCTGTGCTATATGAAGAATTAATCCCTCTCCGCTTATGTACTGTTACACCTTCTTGGCCCTTTTCAATTGGCCCTAATCTTTTCCCCTTTTTTTAATATAAAGAAATGACTTTTGAGATCTATTTATTAAAAAGTTTGGAGTGGTTTTGAATGCCAGGTTTCCAATCTAAGGGGTACATTATAAACATGCAAGCTGCACTCTTGCTCATTTCGAGATGCTCCAAGACAATGAAGTCTTTAGGACTGATACTTCATCACCCTCTTTGTGCCATACTTTCATAGCAGATGTATCACATTTTCCACCCCGTTACTGGCCTTCTTTCAACAGCACTTACTTGTTTTTCTTTCTTGGCAGCCTCTAGGCCCACCCCATAAGGCTGACTTCCTTTGTAGCGAGGAGGGCATGGCAAGCAATGGAATCCAGGATTGGTGTTTACACAACGGTGGTTCTGATTTAACTTAAAGCAAACGTCTGGCACTACTGCACACTGCAAAAAACAAAGACACACACACAACCAGAAAGAAGTATTGAGTTATATCACTGAGGAACCTCCAACGAAGTTGGCTAAGTGTTTCCATTGGGTGGGGTCAAAGCGGCATTTCTGTATGAACCAAAACTGTGTCTACCTCATCAAGGTCTTCACAGACTGTTCCGTTTCCAAGGTAACCAGCAGGGCATGCACCACATGACCAAGAACCATCCGGGAAGCTGTTGCATTCTGCTCCGGGAAAGCAAGGGTTTGACAAACATCCATCTGCCAAAGCAAAGGGAAAGAGCATTAATTGTGTCCGTACTAAGCCAATCTCCTTATCTGAATACAGAGGAAGAAAAACAGCTTTACATCATTTCTATATGAAATCTCCCCACACACTTCAAAGCAACTGTATTAAAATTTACTACAAATATATTTTATACCAGTCCCAGATAGACGATGCCAAAAGGACAAGTTGTATATGAAGGCACAGCAGTAAGGATGGAGTATGTCTGAAACTGCCTAGCTCAAAATGTCTACTCCAGACCAGAAGCTACTCTCCAGTTTCAGGCAGGTGCCTTTCTTAGCACTCTCAGCCAAGATCCTTTTAACTGGAGATGGCAGTGACTGAATCTCAGAGAAGGAATTCAATATAGCATTAAGGAAATTGTTCTGTCAGGCTTGTGCTAGAGTAGCAATCTCTCCTCTCCTTCCCCCATGCACTGTTCTTGGTGTTCTTCTGACACACACATCCCAAGCCAATCAGCGGGAGTGGGGAGAAAGCCCCATTGTGCTGGCAAAAGTCCTTGTGTGAGCTTCCACAAGCAAGACCCATTAGTTGAACCCAGCCCAAAGTCTGCTGCATACAAATCCTATGTTCTGCCACTGTGCAGTTGCTGCTCCAAAAATCTTAGGCTGATCTAGCAGAATGGTTTGGAGAACCAGATCCCATGTGAGGCATGAAGTATACTTGGGTATCTTTGTTTAATCCAGCACATTCCACACTCACCTATTGGACAATCCTGTTTGTTGCACATATCATGCTGAATGACATCTCCCATACATGCCTTTCCACCATACTGAGGCTCTGGGCTGTTGCAGAGACGAGATCTTTCCCGAATGCCTCCGCCACAGGTAACAGTGCATGCAGACCAAGGAGACCAAGGGCTCCATCGACCATTGACTGGAGTAGGACAGACAACAGAAAAAATTAGCATGGGCAAACACAGTACAGTCAAGAAAAGAAAACAAAACACTGACCACACAGAGTGGTGTCATTCAGTGATTCAAGAAGTTATTTCACCTGGCCACTTCACTAGTACAATGAATACAAATTGTCTTTCTGGTCTAGTCAAAGAACCTGAAAAGAATCTGCTCAAATTGAAAATCTGCTCAAATTGCAAACTCTGTTTTGGCCATTATCCACAATCCTCCTACTCAGAAGTACCCCATTCACTTCAATGGGGCAACTAAAACAAAAGGGTTATAGATGGCAGCCTCTTCAGTCCCCTGGATCCAATAAGACAAGTGGCAGTCTGGAAGGAATGCATATTTTTGCTCACATAGTAATCTATCCCAGCTTTCTCTCCACATGACTTTGCCCATGCATATATACAAATACATGCAACAAATCCGAATTATGTCGTTTTCATAGAAAAGACCCTGGGTGTGATTTTGCAAGTGGGATTCAGATGCACCCTGGCAAATTCAAATTGCACAATCAAAGTAGATTTGGTGCTCTTGCACAACAAATCTGCTTTACCCTCACACCCTCCACCACCACCACCCCAAAAAACCCAATACATTTTGCAGTACAGAAATTGATGGAGGAAAGATCTGGAAGATGTTGTTATAAAGTTATAAATCAGAATGAATGCTCACTATAAAGCTGACATTGTCTAACCTCCCTGCAAACTGTAGGCGAACAAATCAGGAAGAATGATCAACAAATAGGTTGTGAAGAAGCAATTAGTAGTTGAAAAGTAGATATCAGTTTTTCAAAATATTGCACATCCTCAGGCTATAGCAGTTTCAGCCCATTTTCATTGAAGTAAAGATAATAGAAAGATGCAAATTTCATGACAGAGACTGAGGTTCTTCTATTTGAATTTCATTACTGGTTAAATATGGAACTGTAGATTTCACTCTCCTGCTAGAACATGCTTTTCATGTAGATGTTGTTAAACTCAAATAATGAGAATAATGTTAGGCTTTCACTATAGAACATCAATTGTAGAACATCTACACTATCCAATATAAACCTAGGAAACCTCTGAGCAAATAGTGGACACCTACATAGGTGAGTTCCATTAATTTCAGTGGGTCTTACTGTCTCGTAAATGTGCACAGAAATGCAGCCTAAGTCTAGTAGAATGTTATGATATTCTATTCAGTAGTGGACCATGTGGTGGGGCACCATCAGTCACCTGACTTCTGCATCGCTACCTCTTACCAGGAATGGGAGGCAGTAGAGTGAGTTGGTCTGGTGTTCTCACTGGTGCATTTCCACCATGCCAACTCATGCTTCCCCCCTCTACCTCCTGATAGACCAGAGGTCAGATGAATGATGCCACCACACCACCTGTTACATAATCTATTTATTGCCTTGCACAGTAACTAGCTTTCCAGAAGGGGTACTTTGAAAAGTGAGTAAAAAGTTGCCCATTCAAGGCAGACCCTCTAAAATAGTGTGCCGGAAAGTTCTACTGCCATAGATTCCTTTATGGCATGCATACTTTTTATCACTTTATCTGAAGGGCCAAGTATAATAATAATAATAATAATTTATTATTTATACCCCGCCCATCTGGCTGGGCCTCCCCAGCCACTCTGGGCGGCTTCCATAAAAACCACAAATACAGTAAAATATCACACGTTAAAAACTTCCCTGAACAGGGCTGCCTTAAGATGTCTTCTGAATGTCAGGTAGTTGTTTATCGCTTTGACATCTGCTGGAAGGGCGTTCCACAGGGCGGGCGCCACTACCGAGAAGGCCCTCTGCCTGGTTCCCTGTAGCTTTGCTTCTCGCAATGAGGGAACCGCCAGAAGGCCCTCGGCGCTGGACCTCAGCATCCGGGCAGAATGATGGGGGTGGAGACGCTCCTTCAGGTATACTGGACCGAGTAGATGTGGATTCAGTCTAATAGAGCCCCAGTTGCTGATCCCAAATGTATAGGATAGGTTCTTTCAGCTTGAGTAATGTTGACATCTAGACTACAGCCTTATCAGAGGCTGAGAATTCAAACCAAAACACTTACTCGGACATGGGACTCCTTCACATTCTTTTGTTTCCCTTCCGCTTCCTTTGCAGCCTTTCCCACCCATCTGTGGGATGGGGGAATTGCAGAGACGTATGCGAGTTATGTTGCCTACCCCGCAGGTCACAGAACAGGAAGACCAAGGGGACCAGTGGCTCCAGCCGCCATCTTGCCGTACTGATCAAGGAGAGAAAAAGAATCACAGTTCAAGGCCCTGTCCCTAAATCCTCAAAGGCTCTAATGGAAATTCCCCTTTAATGGCTAGCAACATAAGGAAAACTGTATCTGCAGTACAAATACCAATGGCAGCTGTGATTAACTGACAGTCCACACCAACTTTCAGCCATGTCTATCAGTGTCAAAGTGGCCATATGTTTACCGCCCCCATGTGTTAACCTTAGCTGGATAGTCCTATGTGGGCCACAAAGAGCAGTGCTCTCACCTATCAATTATCTATTATCTACCTCTTTGCCTTGTGGGTAAGGGGAGTAGTTCAGGTCACATCTTAACATCTGATGAATCTAAAAAAAAATGTCACATGAGCTTTTTCATGCGTGGATGTGTTTCTTTTGCATACAGGATTGATTCCAGGTTAGTAGCATTTGAGAAGCAAAGGAGAAGTTACAAAGATAAAAGCTTGACATTACAAACACTCACTGCGATTGTCGCATTTCCCGAGGGAACATGTTCTTGTTTGAATGGAGGGCCCTCGGCAAGTATTGCTGGTGACATCGCATGACCTTCCTCGTTGCTGGGTTCCAGATCCACAAGTGACAGAGCATTCTGTCCATTCAGACCAGGGTGACCAGCCTTCTTCACTGTCGTCAGCTGCAAATCAGAAGAATCATAGAGGTGCCCTGAACTGTCTTGTTCACATGTAAAAGCCTGCTGGAATTTGCAGATACATTAGGGAGCCAAAAAATAAGCCAAAATAAACAGGTGAACCAATGCATCTGTTGGGTTAGCTCTTCAAAGCTTAAGCCCATATACAGCCTGAAGCACTGAATAGACACAGCCCAACCAGCTACACATTATTATTGTTGGCATTGTTTGTCTTACACATCACTCTCAAAGCATATTGTCCATTTGGTCTGTAAAGCTATGTGCTCCAATAGTGTTCTGTGCTGGGGCTGCTCACAAGTATTCAAATTCTGGACAATTGTCAAGAAATGACCAAAATACTCAAACATCACATTCCAACCTCACTGCCACTTTGTTTACAAAATCTATGGGACAAACAATTTGAAAGGTTTCAGCTCTCAGGACCTCTTGACGTGGCTACTAGTGGCTGCCAAAACCTCAGTTGCCCCCAAATGGAAAACCTTACAGGACTTGTGACATTCACTTTAGTATAATAATATGTGGATTTTAACTGAAAAAAAGAACTCATAAATTACATGTTGCCAAAGCTTGATGGACCCTGGAAAAATTCTATGCGGTTTGGTGGGAATTTATCTTATGACACAAAGGACTCCCTCTGCACAGTGCAATGTGATATGTAGATTTCCTAATGGTCTTAAGTACTGTACCAACTTAATATTAAGTCTCTCCCAGATATACTGTGTTGCTTTTTTGTTCCTCTGTTATTTTTGTTTGATTTACTTCAATAACATCTTCTTTTTAAGTGTCCCATTTGAGAATTTGCTCTCCACATGCAAATATCTCTCCTCTCTGAGAGAAAGGTAGTTTCTCAAGGCTTCTCACTGATATACTTGGTTTGTTCACATGGAACGTGAGTATCACACAGGAGTAAACCGGCAACCTCTTCCCCTTGTAAAAACTGAAGTGGGAAATCCCTGTATGAAGATGATCACTTCAATATGGACTACAGCTCCCATCAGCCCTGACTCCTGGCCATGCTGGCTGAGGCTGGTGGGAGTTACAGTTCAGCAATAACTGGAGGGTCACAGGTTCCCTATCCCTGCCTTAGCATAATGGCAATCATCCCAGAAGTCAGAAACCTTGCACCTCTCCTGCTCCTCCTTCTGTCATATGTTATTCCCTGCGGTACTTTCATCAAATGAAGAAAATGATGCAGGTGGCAAGACATTCAGGGATCAGCCAAGCAGTAACAGCACATAGTGTATAGCTAGTTAAGTGTGCAACACTGACATAGGAAGTCTAGCTGGAATCATCTGCAGCCTTGCTCTTTGAAGACCCAGCAAGAGGTATTCAAGCTGAGACTTCTCTACTATGCAAGCTTTTAACAAGAAGCTATCCTTGCATGCCATACTTACAGTGAGAGCAGACAGGGCAGCACTCGCCATCAATAAAAGTGGGGCTGACACAGTGAACAGCTGGGCATGTGATTTTATTGCATATCGTTTTAGAGTTCTGTATGTGCAAAGGGGGGGAAAACACATGGAACCATTACTCCAATATCAGTCAATCTAAATACCCTATCTCTTGGCAGGACATTCTTCAAATGAAGGAAAAAGTAATATAATCATAGAATTGCAGAGTTGGGCAGGATCCAAGGGTCCTCCAGGCCAACCCTCTGAAATGCAAAATGTTCATTGCAGGGATTATGCTTGAGTACCTAAGTTTGCCTTATTGACAAAAGATGCACATCAAAAAGTGCAACTGGCACCATGCTATTTTCCATCAGAGACTTATGCAACTGGCAATATGAGATGCCACACAGAAGAACGGGCTATAACACCCTCTAGTCGATCAGTAATAAAGCTTGTAGTTTTGCATCAGTGACAGCAGGTGGGCCAAACTGTACAGCTGCATCCCCATTAGGGCTGATGACGCCAGATTTAGTTAGTGGTGCAGCATGAGGGAGGGACAAGGGTTCTGGCTACTAAAGGCCAAGGAATTCAACATGGGGTGAGGTGAGCAGATTGCCTTTCTTCGCCACTCTGCAGCTCCTTACATTCCTCCAAAATCTGCTCTGGAGGGTTATGGAAGAGGAAGGGGAAATCCCATTGCATGAGTGGCAGTCTGCTCCACTGATGTATTGATTCAACCCCAAGAATATGTGGCCATCCATCATAACAGTTTATCAAAGGCACCCTGCCAAATACATAATAATAATAAATTGAAATTACAGGGCAGTGCAAAGCCCAACAGAAAGAGATTGGTGCCTATTAAAATAGCCCATTACAGTGGTACCTTGGTTCCCGAATGGCTTGGCTCCTGAACAAATTGGCTCCCGAATGTCGCAAACCCAGAAGTAAGTGTTCCAGCTTGCAAAAGTTTTTTGGAAGCCAAATGTCCGTTTCAGCTGTCGACATTGTTTCCGGGGCCAATCAGCCAATCAGAAGCCGTGCCTTGGTTTGCGAACGTTTTGGAAGTCAAACAGACTTCCAGAATGGATTGATTTTGAGAACCAAGGTACCAATGTACTCCTGATTGGATGCAGAGCTGAAAAGAAACTCCTTGTGATTGGGTGGGGAAGAGTAAATGATTCATTGATGCCTTACCTGGCAGTGACATTTCGTGCAGCTGTCCACAACCCAATGCGAATTATTCATAAACTCACGGCCATCTTGCCAGCAAGCCGACTGGTTCTTGAGTGTTTTGTTGGGGCCAAGCAGTTCCGACACAATTTTCTCATTCACCTCAGACTGTACAATGAAACAGGTAGTGATGAATTGGCCGTTTTGCAATGCACCATAGTCAGAGAAGCGTGAAACTCTCACTAACCCTCAGCATAGAAAGCTAGGCTGCTCAGAACAGATTCCTTCTTTCACCCAGCTAAACTGAGCCAGAAAAGAAGCAAACAATTCAGTGAGTGCACTATTCCTCTGGGCGCAAACGTCCCAGCTAATGTTACAATCTGGGCTTGCAGTGCTTACACAGATCTCCATAAATTCTACTGAAGAGATTGTCTTCCAGTATCACTCATCTTCCTTAAAATGGAAGATGATTTCACTCTTGAGACATGTGCTAGACTACTTCAGGTCTATTTCAAATATGTGAAGTTGATTCATAACACAGACTGAAGCAGACAATGGAACAAAAGCCAGGCAATGACAAACAAGGCACATTCATGTATTTTCTATATGATTTATCAAGGTGCCTGCATATGCATTAACACTGTGCAATGATCAGGGCTGGCCTGATGACTTCATGAGGTGGGGTGAAGCAGCCACCTCAGAAGGTGGGAGCCAAAATCTTGCGAGATCTCACAGAGTACAAGAGATTTGGTGATTTTCAGTGAACTCTCATGAGATCTCGCTGGATATTGATGCTGATGTCAATGCTGCTTCTCTGCAGTGGCACAGTGCAGCAGGCACTTTCCATGTCACCTCAAGTGGCAAACTGGGACATGCCACCCCTGGCAGTGGTAGTATGTGCAGCACACAAATACTTTAAGGATTAGCCACCAAGAGCCTTTCCAGGGACTACGGTTTTCCAGGAGATGGGTAGGCATGGAACTGGGTAGGGGGTCATTTATCCTTCCCTCATCTGCCCCTGTGACGTTGTCCCAGAAGGCACAGCTACCTACCAGCAAGCCCCTGCGTCCCAGTAGACTCCTAAATGCAGTTGCTGGAATGCAATATTTGCACCAGCAAGTGCAATAGTACCCCACATGTGGTGGAGAGGGCAGTTTTGCCAGTGTCACACAGGTATCTAGATGGTGCCAAATCACCTGGCACTAACCTAACCACACCATTTGAGCATGGAGGCAAATCTAGTCCTATCAATTGTCACCGTCTCTCTCCACCCTTTCTCTCCCTTTCCCCCAAACCCTGGGGCCTGTGTGTTCATCCTTTCTCAGACAACTGGAAAAAAATATCACCCAGCTGTCTCCCACGACAAAGTATTGTCTTAGCAGCATCAATGCTGCCCTTAATGTGGTTCACACGAATCATTCCATGTACTGAAAAAGCATATGGAAGCCGGGTGCAGAGCCCGGCAGTCTAGCCCATCATTGTCATGCTCTACGGATGTCTGCTTGTTCAACAGATGACAGGAGTTCTCCCCACCTACAGATGTAAGCTGGTATAGCTCTTTTTCGTGAGCAGGGACCCTGCCCAATGAAGGTCCCCCTCCTTGCATGGCTGAGATCTACAGTACTCATGTGCACACATATAGCACCTTGCAATGTCTTTCAACTTGTGTGTTGGGCAGCACACAAACACATTCAAAGCCCCAACAGGCTATCTGGCTGAAGATTGCTAACTGATTGTTGGGTGGGGGGAGAATGGAATGGAACATCCTGAAGAAGGGCATGGCTGGATGGCTGGAACCTAGAACAGAAGCCACCCCACCCTTTCACAGCACTCAGAATGTTCTACCTAGTGTGTCCTCCCATAACATGGGAAGCTCCTGAGGTGACATCAGAACTAATGCACCATCCCACTATTCTCAGACAATTTTCATACTTTGGTATGTTTCCAACATGTATAAGTGTTCTCTTTATCAGTGTCTGGTAGATACCCAAACAAAGGGTTTATTGTAGTGCCAGTAACTTGACTGTTCAATTTGTTGCTGCTAATCTTGAGGAGCAATCGCTGCAAATGAGTGACCAGACATCTAGAGCAGAACACACTGGTGATACCTACCACTTTTTCTAACTTTTCTGTTAAGCTGTTGACAACAATACGCAGTCCAGTGAGTTCCGTAAACATAGACCCTAGCTCTTCACAAGAGCGATCACAGAATTCTGCCTTTTTCTCTGTGTTTTCACCAACATACTCTGTCATGACAGAAGGAAGGTGAAGGATCTCAGTGCTCTCGTTGATTGTGTTCACTTCAGCTGGAAGGGAGGAAGTAAAATAAAACCCATTACGTATATGCAACAGCTTTTCCCTGATTACAACTTTTGGCTCAAATTATACATTGGTACTAAAGGTGGATTGTAACTGTATCTCTCTTGGAGCAAGTTTGATGCCAAATTATACTCAAGGGTATAACAGAAGGATTGGATGTCAGTCCCTTCCAATTATAGTCATTCCTTTTCACAGTTTAGATTCCAGCTCTCAAAGAGGTCTGCAGGTTTAGAGGCAATGGAGAAGTCTTTTAGGAACACAGGACAGGGCAATTGAACATATGCAATGTTAAATACTATCCACTTAAAAGCTTAAGTATGGCTGATTGACATCTGATGCCCTTTTAAATGCGTTGTGGGAAGGGGGGTTATTGGTTTGCTTTTGATTTTTATTACGTATTTTGTGGTTTTTATATTGTAATTTTATGCTGTGAACCACCCTGAGATCTACGGATAAAGGGTGGTACAAATATGGTGGTGGTGGTGGTGGTGATGATGATGATGATGAAGTATCACATGTTCCCAGGGTTTCATGATCACTCTGGCAGGGGGGCAAGAATGGGTTTAATGCTTGTTGACATTTTAGTCCCAAAGAATTATAAGAACACAGTGCTGATAAGATGAACATTTTGGCTTGATTACCGGTAATTGAAAGCAATAGCTATAGGTATAAGCAGTGGCAAGAAGCCACAAAAAAGGATGAATTAAGACTGCAACCCTATGCACCTTTAGTTGGGAGTAGGGCCCATTAAACAAAGTGCAACTTAATTCTGAGTAAATGTGCATAGGCTTTTACTTGCAAGGTTCTTTTTTCAGGGGATGTTATTCTCTCCGAGCACTACTTTCTGGCTTCCAAAATTAAGGAAGTAAAGGTTCAGCGTAGCCCTACCCAGCACAATTTATTTTAAATGTGTGTCTGAAGGGAATGAAGAAGCACAAGCAGCATAGCTTCTTCAAAGCAGACGCATTTGCAGCAGATGCTTTTGCAGGCAGCAATATACGTCAATCAAAGCATACTTGCTGCTGGCACAGTGCTTATGCCAAAAGAGCATGTACTGACAACATAACCAGACTGTAAACTCAGGGACACTTCCTCCCCTAGTTGTTATGTTTCTTGGCCAAAACCAGATCACTGAACGGGGAAAGAGTAGCAAGCATTTCCCTTGCACGCACGGAGCTGTGTTACTGTCATCCTCTTGGAGTCTCAGCCACGTATTTAAAAATAGTGCAAATTCAGATGACATGCATCTCATTGTAGATATGCAAGAGGATACTCTGATACCTTTACATCATTATGATTTGGGGCAACTATCAGTATGACCTATAGGAACTCATCTTTTATTGCTGAGGTGGTCACTTCCCACATTCTTGGGAGCCACTGCAATATTCAGAGAGCAGTTGGGGGGCTAAAAGTTTATTTTGCTGCACAAACTCCCCCCCTCATGAGTGGAGAGACCCTACAATAAAACTGGCACAATTTGGCTGTAAATGGAGTGCACATCATCAGGTACAGCATACTATATACTAAATCACAAGCAGAAATAAATGCTGTATTCCTGTACATCAGGGATCGGAAACTTGTGGACCTCCAGATGTTGCTGGACTTCCAGGTGTTGCTGGACTCCAACTTCCATCAGCTCCAGGCAACATGACCAATGATCAGAGATTATGGGACCTGGAGTCCAACCACATCTGGCAAGCCACCCCTGCTATGCTATTGGAGCAAGCTGCGCTCCTACCACTCATCAGGTTGAGGGCATTGAACACTTCATAGGCCACAGGCAAGCATGGCCATCCCCATTCTATGATGTCAGGTAGATGCTATGCCAGGGAGGACGTCCTACTGAAATTGGTGTGTGGTATATAACTGCTGTGTCCCAGCAGTGCAAGAATCTCCATTTGTGTAACAGGACTTTCCCCATTCTCTCCCCAGTGCTTCCCATGCTTTCCCCAAATCTGCTCCAGAGGGGAACCCCTAGGACAGATTTAGGGGGAAACAGGGGAGGAAAGCAGGAAACATCCCACTTTTCCAGGAGAAATCTTTGCACTGACAGAAAGAGAGACTTAGCACTACATTGGCTTCCACCCACTGGGACCTACTTCTGAGTAAGCATGTAGGCTTGATCTGCACATCATACCTCACATATTTTCACTAAAACTGATGTTCCTTAGGTACCCTCAAGAAACACTAAAGCAGCCCCATGTTTAGTGGTGGTGAACAGAATATAAACTTATTTACCAAACGCCATTGCATGATAAAGGCCTCGTTCGCAGTAAGGATTACCAGGACCACACAAACATGTGGTCTCCCAGAGAAAAGCTCATAGCTACCTTGCTGATCCCTGGTCTTTTTTACTCCTGTACTTTGCTGAGCTAAAACAAGGTTTGGCTTCGCATGTTGGGCAAACCCAGGCTCATAGTTTAGCTCTCTCCTTGCGACCCATGAGCTGCAGCTAAGAATAAACCTTGACGGTACCTTAGGCTTAGTGAGGAGAGAGCTTAACCATAAGTCCTGGTTCAGACAACACAGGATGCCATACCACGGCTTAGTTCATCACAGTGTGGGATGAGGAACAAAAAAGACCAGGAAGGAGCAAAGCAGCCGAGAGCTCGTCTTGAGGAGCCTACACATTCATGTGGCCTCAATAAGATGCAAACCATTCATGCAAACCATTCTGTTTTTCAGTATGACAACAAAGGGAGGAACCCACTCGAGGGTGGCCCTTAAAATTTGCTCATAAATCTGTCACTCTATTCCTTTGCTTGTACTATCAATGGCACGGTAACAAAAATAATCGAAGCAGGTCATGATCTGACTTAGATGTATTAATGTAAATCAGGAATGATTCCAGGACAGCAAATAATATTATAAAGCATTCTAAGGGCAGAACTGCATATTAGGTCTGAAAATAAACAAAGACATAGAAATACAGCTAAAGAATCAACAAAAAACTTGGGGCAGGGAAATGATTAATTGCTGCTAATGGAGCTAATCAATCTAAACATGGTGACAACAGTTAAGTAAACATTTTCCAAAAGTTTATAATGAATTGTTTCCAGAGCTAAGAACTTTAAATATCTTGGCTGTAGACCGGAAACCCTAAAAATGCAACACAGCACAATAAAGTAATTTATCATGAAATGTCACTTGTTTGAGTGTCATCTTGACTCAATGAAAAGATGTATTCTTGCCATGAAAATTTATGTACGGTAAGTCCCACATGTGACACTTTTGAGATCATTAATTTCAGGTTTTGAACTGCATGTTTTTAAGATTACTAAAGTCAGTGCAGTAGCTTTGTTGGCACAAGCTATGGCAGAAGCAATAAGGGTAGACAGCCTATGGAAGTGAAAGGCAACATCTGGGACCAGCCTATGATGGGAGTCTTGCATCTTTCCACTTTCTGGTTTTTTTCCCCTGGTAGTAAACACGATTTACTCTGAAAGTCAAAATGGTTTCAAGTGGAAATGCTACTACTAATGGGCAATTTTATTTATTCATCTTGAAAAGTAGAACCCGGCCTTTCAATGCAGCTCACCAAATACTTCACATTTGATCACAAATGTTGGCATTCACTTGTCTCAGCCTTTGTGTCTTAAGAGAGAGGCAAAAAAGGGGGGGAGCTTTAGCCTTTTAAAATAAGTAATAAATAACATGTCTTGGAGAGATGTTTGGACCTCAAATCCTCTCTTGTATATGTGTGTCAAGGATAAATGATGCTTCTTTAAAGATCACCATTCATACAAAAGAGTACTTACCAAGGAGATACAAAGCCCTGAACAATTTAGGTCCAGGGTACCTTAGGGACAGCCTAAACCAGACACCCCCAAACTCGGCCCTCCAGATGTTTGCGGACTACAACTCCCATCATTCCTAGCTAACAGGACCAGTGGTCAGGGATGATGGGAACTGTAGTCCCAAAACATCTGGAGGGCCAAGTTTGGGGGTGTCTGGGGCCTGGCCTAAACCCATCCTAAACTCCATCATGGAGGTCATCTGTAGACGTGACTGGTTGTCCCCCCAGTTGGTGAAGCTCATCTGACAGCAGCATGAAACTGAGCCTTTGCAGAACTCTCTGTCAATACAGATTTTAATTGGTTTCTTCATTCCGCCTAATATTGGAAGGAGCCAATAAAAACTGATGGTATGTGTGGCCACTCCCTCAAATTACTGTGAGCAATAAGAACGAGACTTTTTTTTTCCCCCTTCTTACCTGACTGGCTCTTCTGGCATCCTTTACTGCGCAAGACATCCTCTATTGATGTTCCAAAAACTAGATGAATATTTTGGAGGAGACCCTGCAAAGAAGACACACACAAAAAAAATGTTTGTATCATTTAAGGTAACAGCAGATCATTAGTCTACTTCCTGCCTCCTTCAGAACTTCTTCAACCTTGACTGAATTGAATCCTGCATAAATTGTTCGTTTATTTTATTCATTTAAATACCATATATTTCACCTTTCTTCAACAGACCTCAGGGCTTATCACCACATAATTAAATAGAGAAATGAAGAAGAAAAAGTCCTGCACAACAACCAATCAAATGCTGTCATCAAAACAGGTCAGATATCATATTACCCACAGGCCTGGCAGAAGAAAAAGGATTCTAGCTGGCAATGAAAACCATGGTGCCAGCCACACGTTCCAAAGTCAGGATGCCTTTGCCGAAAAGACCCTCTTTGCTGAAAAGACTATGAACCTCCCTTAAATATAATTCTACGAACAGGGCTGCCACAGACAACCTTAAACCTTGCATTTTTTTTCAGGTAGATGTGTCCAAAGTCAGTTAGGGATTTTTACATCAAGTCTAAAACCATGAATTTGTCCCAGTGTCTAATCAGCAACCAGTGCAAGTGTTTAAGAACAACTGTAACATGAACTCACACAGACATCTCAACAATCTGGCTGCAGCGTTTTCAACTAGTTTCAGTATTTGGAACATCTTCAAGGGCAGCCCAACATACAGTGAATTAAAAGGTAAAGGTAAAGGTACCCCTGCCCATACGGGCCAGTCTTGCCAGACTCTAGGGTTGTGCGCTCATCTCACTCTATAGGCCGGGAGCCAGCGCTGTCCGCAGACACTTCCGGGTCACATGGCCAGCGTGACAAGCTGCATCTGGCGAGCCAGAGCCGCACACGGAAACGCCGTTTACCTTCCCACTGGTAAGCGGTCCCTATTTATCTACTTGCACCCGAAGGTGCTTTCGAACTGCTAGGTTGGCAGGCGCTCGGACCGAACGATGGGAGCGCACCCCGCCGCGGGGATTCGAACCGCCAACCTTTCGATCGGCAAGTCCTAGGTGCTGAGGCTTTAACCCACAGCGCCACCCGCGTCCCACCATACAGTGAATTACAGGAATCCAAACAGGAGGTTACTAGAGCATGGGTCCCTATGGCCAGGAAATCCCTGTCCAGGAAGAGCCATAGCTGGTGAAGTAGTCGTAGCTGGAAAAAAGCATTCCTTGTCACTGTGATCACCTGGAACTCAAGTTTCAGAGTTGAATCCAATAGTTCCCTCAGACTTTGCACCTGGTCCTTCAGAGTGAATGCAACCCCCTACAGAACAGGCCACCTTCCTAATTGCTGAACCTGGGAGTTTTCTGTCTTGTCAGAATTCAGCTTTAGTTTGTTGGCCCTCATCCAACCTAGTGCTGTCTTCAGACACTGGTCAAGCATCTTCACAGCTTCTTCTGAGACCAATGTCAAGGAGAAACCTGTCATCTGCATAGTGATGACACTTTCCCTCAAATCTTCTAATGACTGCTTTGAAAAGTTTTGTATAGATCCCTAATGCTAATAGTAATATCTGAAACCAGAGAAACCACTAAAAAACCCTACCTCCTACTCCCAACTCACAGAGTCAGTTCAGGAGGATACTATGGTCACAAGCCATTGTGAGATTTGAGGAGCATCAATATGGTTGTACTCCCCTTGTCCTGACACGTCATCAATCAAGGTGGCCAAAAGCTACTTCACTGCTAAAACAAAGCCTGAAGCATAATGGAATTGGGTTAAGATAAGCGGCTTCCTCCAAGCACACCTGCAGTTGCTAAGCCTCCACCCTCTCCAGCAACTTGTCCAAAATCAGGATAGTTGCTACTAGGTGACAGTTGTGTCTTTAGGATCCAAGGGGGGTCTTTTGGAAAGGGGATGTATTGGCCAAGCACTCAAATTCCTTATCCATATTCCCATGTCTCAATAACTGAACCTGATCCCAAACCAGCCAAGACAGTGCTCTAGATGCCTCCACCAGATTGCATTAGCAGTGGTGTCAAGGTCAGACCAAATATGTGTGACTTTGCCCTCAAAGTGCTTTGCAACTTTTCAAGGTAGGTTTACAAGGGCTCCAAAAGCTCCACCACCCAGAAAAGCTCTGCTGGACAGTACTCGAGGGCACAATCCCCCAGAGCATTCCGGATTCCATCAGATTCCTCCAGTCTTCAAGCACAGACAATCCAAATAGGCCCTCCATCTCTCCATAGGGGCACAGTGACCACATATCCGAATTGCAAGAATAAATACTATTGTTTGTAGCTAATATGTTGGTTCAGGGCAGTAATTTCTCAGCATGGGAGAAAATATTCCACCAGCTCTCTTGCTAATGCACTGCCAGAAGTTCTAATTGTCAGTTTCCACAGCCACTCTGGGCAGCTTACAACACATAAAAAATTGAAAAACACCAGACATGGGCCTCCTCAATCCTCTTAAGAAGATGACACCTTTGCTCCAGTCAAACCAAAGGCAATAAATGAAGAACAAACCTTGTTTACAACTCATGATTTGCCTGAAGTGAGACAAACCATGAGCCCAGATTTGAATGCAATGCTATGCCAAACTTTGACTTAGTCCTGAGTAACACAGCAGCAGTAGAACTGGAGGAGTGCAACAGTCATGACTTTTGCTGTGGGAATCCATATGGATTGGCTTAGTGTCACATGCAAACCAAATCCCAGCGTTCAGCAGCCAATGAGCCACCACAGAGCTTTCAGTAAAAGCACTCCAAACCATCCAGCTGAACTCTGGTTAATTCAGGTGAGCAGTGGAGGTTGGCATGTTAGGACAAAGTAGCCACTGCCCCATCAACTTCAGCCAGCCCTCACCTGTTTGCTTCCTTCCTTACATCCAGGCCATGGGATGGCACTGCCTGTCAGCCTCCTCCCACTGCCCCTCAGTGTTGGCCTTGGAAAATTTCTTCAGGGAAAAAGCAAAGGAGAGGAACACAACCAGAATTTGCTGGCTCCATCTGTCATTGGTTCCACCTTGCCATCCCAATGAACACTAGCCTCTACTGCATGTGATTAAGTTAATTCTTTAGCCATCAGAAAGTGGAGCTCTTGGCTCATTCTCTGAGGAATCATCCAGTTGAAGGAAAAGCAAAGGTAGCATTCTAATAGCCAAGAGATAGAGTGCCCATGGTCAGGTTTATTTTTACCTGACCATGACATTTGCCATTGAGGCCAGAACAAGATGCAGTGCAGAACAATGGTTTCCTACCAAAAACAGCAACCCCATGTCTCCCTCCTCTCCTCATAAGTGTAGCAAACAAAATGTGTGGCTGATATTGTTGAGTCATTCCCCCATCCTACCCCAGACATGACAGCCAGTGTGGTGTAGATGTTAGAGCAGCAAATCTTGACAGAAGCTGCCAGTGCAATTCTATACGTTTCTCCTCAGCAGCAAGCCTCACTGACTTTAATGGAGCTTATTCCCTGGTAAGTGTGTAGAGGACTGAAGCCTATATGGCCTCCATGCTGCCAATCTACAACTCTTGGTAGACATTCAGAGGTTTGGATATAGCAAGTGGGCCAAAAGGCATCAGGGTTTTAGACAGCTCCTTCTCCCATCTTGGAGTGGCTTCTGGACAAACAGCTGAAGAGACTTGTTGCATAGTGCTCACCCACCTTTATGGAAAACATCTCCATTTTCACTTCTGTGACCTTGGCACAGAGCGAAGATGAATCAAACAGAGATACCCCTTCCTCACTTGGGGCAAATATTCCTGCATCCATTTACAATTAGACTAAGTATGTGTGAAGAGTTGTCAGAAAGAGAACAGAACTGTCATTGCACCAAAGTCAAGGGAGAAGCTGGTTCTCCAAAAGTGCCAATTGAATCCCCTCTAATTCTGGCCTAAGAGTTTACATTGTTAAGCATACATAAGGCAAACTAAACAGGATCCAGGACCAGCACAAGACATTCTGCTGTCTGAGGCAGAGCAGCCACCATTTCACCACATTCTTCCCGTGCCCACAGATTTATCCCTCTGCTGCGCAAATTTGCCACCCTTCCCATTGCACAGTCCAAGACAAAAGTCTCAGTGGGGCTACTATGTGGGCTGCCTTCTGTCAGGATCTCATTATAAGGCTGCAGTCTTATTCACACCAACCTCGGAGGAAGCCTCACTAACTTCATTACAACCCCTGGGTAGATATGCATAGGGATTGAACTGCACGTCATTGACCTCACGGGTGTTGTAGGTTACCTACCCGAAAGTGAGTTTCTCTGGCAGATCCTTTTGTCACATACATTCTACTTTTCTCTGCTTTCAGGTTTTCATAGAAAGGCTCCTCCAGGCTCACACTGTCAATGAGGTCGCAACCAACATAGAGACTGTAGTTTTCCCCGGCTACTTGTACTGTGATGTTCTTCCATAGTGAATCGGCTAGGTCCACGTCTTCCAAAAGATACTTCTTCCGAAAGCCATCTACCCAATAGGAAAGTTCGAGTGAATTTTCTCGGCCATTGGAAACAATCTCAAACTGCCGCTGAGTGGTGCCAGGGCCTTCCAGTGCCAAGAGGGTGCCCCTGGCCAGCCTGTCCTGCCTGAAGGTGGCTACAAGAAGGAAGCCCTCATTTCGCTGGATCAGTTTAATAATCTGCTTTAATTTCTCCGAGTTAACCGGAGGTATGTGATCAAACCGGATGAAGCGGTATGCTGGGAGACTGGAATGGTTGCCCCGAAATACTTTTGCTCCAATTGTCTTCCTGTTTATGTTGCTTATTTGCAGCAAGTCAAAAGTGGACTCGTCCTCTTGGCCGTCATCTGCAAAGGCAACAACATGAAGGAACGTGATTAACAAAGAAATGTAAGGCATGGGGTTATCTCATTCACCTTCACTTTATGAGGCACGCCACAGATACTCCAGTTTTCACAGATGGAGTAAATTTAATTTGTTCAAGGCCAGCCAGCTAAATGGAAATGGACACTCGAGTCTCCCTGATCAAAATCCAACACACTTCCAATGAGCCACACTGACTTAAATGATGAAGAAAATGATCTGACGCTTAGGGTGGGTGCATGCTCAGGGAACCATCAAACATTATAGAGAAACAGTAGTAGCAGTCCATGCAATTGAGTGATCAGTCAAACTTGGCAGTCCACCTAGCCTGACAGTCCTCTTAAGGGACTTGTAGAAGATTCTCTCCTAGGAGATTGAACCATGGACCACATATAGGCAATCTTACGAGTCCTACCATTGAAGCCCCCATCCAATTGGGATGCTGGCAATCTGAAAATGGTGGCTCTTATGTGTCTTTGCCTATTACTTCTTCTAATGGGATGTGAATAATGGCTGTTCATTTGGCACAAAACACCAAATTCAGTGACTCCATCTACTTGGTACTGCTTCTTGGAAAATGTGTGGGAAATATCCTTCATGAAACTGAATGGCTTAGATCCAGAGATGCCTTGCTCAAGTTGAAATATACATTTCTACTTGTGCATGACTGCCCCAACAAATTCTCCTAATTTCGATGTGTTGTTGCACACTCCCAGACCCCATCGTGTGCCTCAACTCTCAGGATTGATTATGGGGGGCAGAGGTGATACAATAGAGTGGGCGAGAGGGGTGCAGGAACCCCTACTGTAGGTGGAAGGGAGCCAGGAAACCCCACTGGCTGTGTAGAATTCTTCTCTGGATCCAGTCCAACAAAATTTCAAATCAAACTGTCTGCAAATATCCAAAGTGAGAACCTGGATGCCATATATAAGCTGCTCTGAATTTTATTAGGGAATAGTAGGGTATCAATGCAACAAACAATAATAACAAAGCATTTTTTTGTAGTTTTTCAGCTTGCTAGCTGAATCCTAATTTCCAACAAGGAGAACCAAAATATAAATACGTTTTAGCCAACTGAGTAGTTGGTGCTCTAAAAGGGAGAGGTCTTTACACCACAAATTAATTCGACCAATTGCTGCCAACCCTCAATTTGATCTACATACATATCCCTCCACTTTCCTTGATGCATTTATAGTAAGGTATATTATCTATGCAGGCTAGTTTCATATTTCAGGCATGCCATGGAAAGAAATAATTGAGCAATTATTCTCAAGACCAAGCCAAGTGAGCGAGCAGAAGCCAAGCTCCTTTTAAGCATCAGGCTACGGTTGCCAGAGCTTTAGTCCACTCTGGAAATACTTGGCCTCAATGCTACAGATATTTAAAGACCTACCTTGAGCCTCTGAGGAAATCCACAAAGCTAGCAAGATCGTCAGCCACAACAGCCAGCTCCTGTCCTCCATAATGCCTATGAACAAAGCAAGATGTGCACATTGTTGATACTTTTGTCTGTTTTTAAATTTCCCCATGTCTCCCACAAGCTTACAACAGAAACAACTATTTTGAAAGCAAATGTTGGTTCTGTCAGATGCTATTGTATTGTTTATGTCACCTATTTCTAAATCGTCCTTCATCAATTAATTGCCATTCCATATTTATGTTTCGCTGTTGTATTTTTTTACTTGCAAACCACTCAGAAAGCTTTCACTGTTGTGTGGCAGACAAAGATTAAAAATCAACCCATCATTGGGGCATTTTTTATGAATCCTGGTATACCCTGCAAACAGGACATTTATTACTTCTGACAATGCCTCTACATGTGTGAGAACCCAGATGCTTGATCCTGACTTGATTATGATAACATTAGTGAAAGCACACGCTTTAAATGCACAGGGAGGGGAAGGGGGGAGGCTCAAGTGTTTAATATCCTTCCTAATAAATTCAAGGAAATATATATGATACAACCAGAATTGTCTTCAAAAGTTTTCCATGAGACGTCTGGGCTCTCAGATAGTCTACTAGTTATTGCATCTCTTAAATCCACTTTTGGCAAGCCGTAGAGCTACATTCTTGAAAGATAATGGCATTTCCAGCAGCATTTCACATGTAATTTAACTTATATATTAAGCTACAATAGCAAATTCCAGTCTCTCCCTGTCTCAGTCACACTCATTCACACATACATACTCTCTTACTGCTGGAAAGACAGAGACAGCCTGCTTCTCTATACCAATTGTGTTACATCAGGATGAAACGATGGTGCATCTCCAATCCAATCTGCACTCCAAACTCCAGTTACCTGGGAGTAAACCTCATTGTATTTGGCAGCATTTACTTCTGAGTAGACACTATTAGAACTGCAGCCCAGGTCTTAGAAAAGTCAGTGGGATTTACTTCTGAGTAAACAAGCACAGGAATGGGCTACACATCTGTCCTGTGTCTGAATGGACTCAGGAGAGTAGACCTAGCCCTCTGCCAGATACATTTCTTGACGATTTCTATAACCCAAACTTCTTGAAGAGATGCAAATTTAAATCTCACGACCTGCCCTAGCCAAAATTATAGGTTTGCAGCTGCAATCCAGAGTAGATTCACTAGGTGTCCCATTGAACTAGGTGGAATTTGTTTCTGGGTAAATCTTCCCCATCCACAGCTTGCATCATTACCGGTATTTGTTGCACTTTCCCAAAGAAGACACCAAAACTGGGTATTTTTGTGCAAGGTGAATATTTCTAGAAGTGGGGTTGTGCACATAATTAATTCCTCTGCTTAATTATGGTTGGATTGTATGGGCTACAGGCTACAAGGATCGCACCATACTTTGAAGTCACCTTATCAACCCATGCCCTTATCATAAGAAAATCAGTGCCATCCCTAGACACAGAAAGTCTACAATGATGCTATATAGAGTGACAAAGGCCAGTTTCCCCTTAGGAAGCTCTGCTGTCCTGCTTGAACTCCAGTGAAAAGAAAGAGTTCCCATCACTCTCACAGGGGTTTGTACATGAGAACTGCCCCAAAGGAGTTGCTGCATCTTAGCCTTGAACATTTTTTCTGGAAGCTATCTAGGGTTGCACCATACAATGCACTAGATATTGATCAGACTATGCATTGAACCCTGTCCTGTCAAGCTGCTGTGAGCATTTACTTTTGTGTGTGTGTTCCCAGCTGCCATTCCTGACAACGGGGCTTGCACAGGAAAACTTCCCAGTGGTGGATGGTGCCCTTTCTTCATCCTAAAGATCTAGTCCCTTTTTGAGCCCAGTAAAAAAAAAAAGCTTTCTTTACAAGGAAGAATTAGGGAATGAATGGGGAAAAAATCGGAGAAACTGCCCAAGGAAAGCGGTTGAAAAGACAGGAATTGGGTCCAGTGCAATCTTAATCGTCCCATTCTATTGAATGGCATTCCCATACGATTTACTCAGAACAGACGCACTGAAATTCACATGTTTGAGTTAGGTCCATTCATTTCAACGAGCCTACGCTGAGTAAAATTTAGTTGCATACCACCCGCTGAATTCAATGGCCCTTACTCCCAGGTAAACGGAGTTAGGATTGCAACCTTAGGCTTCGGTCCTAGGCACCCTTTTAGGTTGGAAAACTGCATACATAGGATGCTTGCACTTAATCTCCTTTGAAATCAACGGGACTTAGATCCTGCGATCGCGCCCCCTTGATTTGGCTCCAGCCCCTTTTCTTCATTATTAAGACGACCCTAGGGAGCAAGTCTCCTTTCACTCCTTGGAGGTGGTGCTGCCGGGGTCTTTCGGGGGCGTCCCTGTGTTGACCCCCACCCATCCACCCACAATCCGGCTCCAACCTGTCCCCACTGGTCCTTGGGTCGTTACCTGGCATGCAAGTCCCCCGCGATGCTCTTGAGAGCTGCCGCTTCCCAATGCAACTCCAAGCAGGCGGCGAGTTCCCAAAGTCCCGTGGCGAGAGCGCGAAGCCAACTCAGCTCCCTGCAAGGGCAAGTCCTCGGCCGGGGAGGGGCGCGCAAAAAAACCCGCTTCGCCTCTTAGCCGGGCTGCCTTTCAAAGCGGCGCTCGGCTCGCCTGCTTTATATAGGCTCCTCTCGCATGCGAGGCCTGTCAATCAGCCAGCGGAGGAAACGCTCTTGGAAGGCGTCCCTCCGCGGCAATGACATAATTCCCCATTCCGAGCGGACAATTTGCTCGCTCGCCTACCTGGAAGGCGATCCCACATCCAGCCACATCCTGAACCACAAGAATCCCCCCTCCCTCCCCCCCCCCCAATTTGGCAGCTCTTCGTCTGGGGAAGGGGAGGAGCGAGAGGGAGAAAGGAATGAGGCATGGTCACACCTCCTCCCCATTCCTAAACACTTGGGAGGAATTTGGGTGTTTGGGGTTTTTTGCCTTTGTTTTCACCCAGCGATTTGATGATCCCGTTGGATTTCCTGGTGGGACAAAACGGGTCCAGATTCTGGATGGCCGCTTGGAGAAGAAGCAAAGGATGAATGCTGAGGAACAGAGCGTTACAAAGTAATAATAATAATAATTTTATTATTTATACTCCGCCCATTTGGCTGGGTTTCCCCAGCTACTCTTCACCCAAAGCTGAAGAAGTGCATTGCAGGCCAACTCCCCATCCCTACTTCTTGGTGTAGAAAATTTTGTGCATTTATTGCATTTTTAATCCCACCTTTTTCCCCTTCACGTTGCTCCAGTTGGCATACGTGGTTCTCCTCAGTTAAACCTGTGAGATAGGTCAGCGAGTTTCATGGCTGGGTGGGGATTTGAACCCTAGTCTTCCAGGTCTCATTCCAGCACACTAACCACTGCAATTTACTGGCTCTCCACACAGAAACTACAGCAGCTTGTGCCAACGTAGTGCCCTCAAGATGGGGCTAGTGGGAGTTGTAGTCTAAAAACTCTGGAGGGCACCAGGTTGGCACAGATGGATTGAGCATTCCCCAATCCTTACAGATGGCTGCCCAGCCTTTGCTGGAAGATCTCCAGCGAGGAAGAGCTTTACATTCTTCTGCCACACAGCTGCACACAGGAAGTGGGAAGAAATCCTCCAAGGGTATGGCACATGACCAAGCACAGCTTCCTTACCTCCACTCCCACCCCAGGAGGAGAGAGAGAGTCTCAGGATATTGTTGTTGTTGTTGTTGTTATATTTGTAGCCCGCACATCTGGCTGGGTTTCCCCAGTCACTCTGGGCAGCTTATAGCATATTTTTAAAACATAATAAAAATATCAGACAATAACCTCCCAATACAGGGCTGTCTTCAGATGTCTTCTAAAAGTTGTGTAATTCTTTATCTCCTTAACATCTGAAGGGAGGGTGTTCCACAGGGCAGGTGCCACTACCAAGAAGGCCCTCTGCCTGATTCCCTGTAACCTCACTTCTCACAGTGAGGGAGGAGGACCTCAGTGTCTGGGTTGAATGATGGAGGTGGAGATGCTCCTTGAGGTATACTGGGCCAAAGCCGTTTAGGGCTTAAAACAGGCATAGGCAAACTCGGTCCTCCAGATGTTTTGGGACTACAGCTCCCATCATCCCTAGCTAACAGGACCAGTGGTCAGGGATGAAGGGAGCTATAGTCCCAAAACATCTGGAGGGCCAAGTTTGCCTATGCCTGGTTTAAAAGGTCAGCACCAACACTTTGAATTGTGCTCGGAAATGTACTGGGAACCAGTGAAGATCCTTGAGGACCGGTGTTATATGGTCCCGTGTCTGCTCCCAGTCACCAGTCTAGCTGCCGCATTCTGGATTAGTTGTAGTTTCCAAGTCACCTTCAAAGGTAGCCCCACGTGGAGTGCATTGCAGTTGTCCAAGCGGGAGAAAACCAATGCATGTGCCATTCTGGCAAGACAGACTGGTCATCTTTCTAAGTCCTTTCTTTGCATATAGGAAAGACTAAGTTAGGTCAGTACTTGTTCTTGAAGAACAGCTGCCTACCTGAGCCCTGCACTCATCAACTGTACAAAGGTGATGCTGGTGGGTGCAGGATGGGGGAGTGCAGGATGGGGGAAGAACATCAGATTGATGCTAGACATTACTGTAGGATTCAGTGAGTTCATCCTGTTCACACAAGGACCTTCCACTTGTACTGGCTGCCCATCTACTCCTGAACCAAGTTTAAGGTCCAGGACCATTTTGCTGGATACAGCCCAGTGACTTCTACCTCTCTGTTCTCTGCTTTTGATGCTCATTTTATGTAGTGTTTGTTAATAATAAAAATGTTTTTTAAAATAATAATAATAATAATAATAATAATAATAATAATAATAATAATAATAAAGTTCCCAGGATGGACAGGCATTTCCACACGCTGTTTACAAAATTGTCCACACTGACTGGCAGCAGCTCTCCAATATTTCAGACACAAGAGACATTCCTAGCATTGCCTGGAGATGCCAGGGATTGAACCTGTGACCTCCATGCAAATGTTCCATCACTGAGCTACGGTCCTTCCCCAGTCACCCATACAAGTACGAAGGAGCCTTTGGACAGGATGATGTAGCCAGCCACCTTTTTATTTACAACTGAACATGAGGAGGAGAGATTCAGAAGCAAGTGCAGAGGTAGGTATTATATATCCATTGCAGGGAAAGAGAGAGGGGGGCTGGACTAGATGGCTCTTGGGGTCCCTTCCAACTCTACAATTCTATGATTCCCAATCAATATCAGTCTTCTCCCTCCAGAAAGCTCTTAGCAACACACACAAGTCTGGCAAAGCTACTGTTCCGGCAGAGAGATGTGCAGAGACCGCCATGCTGGCAGGTGGATGTGATTGACGGGACATTCCATACTCTTGGAACAAGGACCTTCTTGTTAAGACCTAAGAGTGCTACTTGTCTCTAACTCTGAAGAACAGGATGGCTCGCGGTGGTATGCATGGTCTGATGTAAGATAAAAAGGAAGACTCTCTTTTGAGAACCTTCAGAGGATGCTTCTTTTCCAACCAGCTTGCACGTATTATCAGTAATATGGGAAGGCTTCTAGGCAAGTGTCCTGATAAACTTGTACTGTAGTATCCCTCTTTTTAGACATTAAACACTGGGTGCATTGTGCCTATAGAGCAGGATTTCGGTTATTGACAGTGCAATCTTTTTATGCATGCCTACTCAGAAGTCAGCCTCATATGCTTTGATGGGACTTCCTCCCAAGCAATTGCATATAGCAGTGTTTCCCAATTGGTGGTCCACAGACCCCAGGGGTTCTATGTAACCCACCCAGGGTCTTCATGGCACATACCCGTCAACTTCAGGGACATCCTGTTTTTTTTTTGGGGGGGGGCTGTGCTTTTGTGTGAGAGCACAGTGGCCAAAAACATGTGAGCCAAGTGCACATCTTGCGCCAGTTCGTGGCGCCCCAAAATGGTGCCGTACTCTCTTGTGTAGGTCACCTGACTCATGCAGGAATGTGACCTGGAAGATGTGCACCCCAGTTTTGTGCTGGGACACCGCGAAGGGTGTGGTGGCACTATTCACATATCAAAAACTTCCACAGAGACATCAACATTTTCAAAAATGGGGGGGGGTCCATGGCTCGGCTTTTGAAAAACAGGGGGTTATCAGTGCTTAGCTATTGGGAGCCACTGGTGTACAGGACTGCAGCCTAAAAGTATGTTTTGCTACAAACCAAGATGAAAGCACAGGATTCATTTTCTCTCAAGGAGAAGCCTGTCAAAAAAGAGATGGGCGCAATGCAATTGTGCGGGATTCAGAAACATGCCTACCACACTTACTGACTGTTCCAATTGCTGAACTTCAAAAGTTGTGGGAAGCCGTGCCTGACGTGGATTCCTTCTCCCCTTTTCTAGCAACACTGTCTCCTTGGCAGGCGCACTAGCGTGTGGAATAAACCTGGCCCTCATTAGCTGGGTTGGTGCAAGGCTTGAGGCCAGATAGCAGCAGCAGTCCCCGCCCCTGCCTCCCCAGCTCCAGTGTCAGGATAGAGCTGGGGGAAAGGCATGGAGAGGGAATGGAAGAGCTGCATATTTCACTTCTGGAGATGCTGGCATGCTGGGGAGGGGGAGAAGCTGCAGAGCAGCAGGAGTCCAGAGGGAGGGAGACTGACAGAGCGCTCAGGCAGGATCCAGCTGTAAGGCAAGAGCCAGAGGGGAAATCTCTTCAGCGCATGACGCTACGCTACACAGGCAGCCTCCGAGCTCCAGACAGGAAATTCTCCACCTTGCTCTGCCTCACCTCTAGATGTGTAGACTGGTTTTATGAAGTGGGGTCACACTTAAAAAGCGGCTGGAGAATTCAAGGTTCCTTTTTGCCGTTTCCTAGTTCAGGTCTTCTGCTCCTAATTCTTACGGATAGCAGATGGTGGTAGCATTATTCCTGAACTTGCAGCCTAGGAAGAGTCCTGCTGCATCAGACAAAGCAGTCTCTCCTCACAGAGGTCAAGACACATGCATAGCATGAACATAATAGCACTCTCCTGCCCGTGATGTGATTCCCAGCCACTGGCATTCAGAGGCACACTGACCCTGATCTGATGCTGGAGGGGTTCCCAGCGCCGTTTTGGTGTGGCAACCCACAAGTCCAGTTTACTTGGTTTGGTGACCCATCAATTAATCGTCACATGAATTCTGGACTGAAGGCCTTCTTTGCCACCAGCGAGCAATTCCTAAGTATTTAAAATGTAAGACCCCGGGCTTTTGGGTTTTGGTTACAAGCAACAACACTGCACTATAACATGCCAACAGAACAAAAAGTTGTTAAGAGGCATTCATCATACCACTTAAAGATTGCAGGCAATAATTATTTGGGGTTTACTTATAAAAGCTATGACCTACCACAGATGAATCATGACCCACAGTTTAAGAAATCCTGCTCTATAGTCACTGTGACTAGTAGCTTTTGCTAGCCTAATGCTCCATGAATAGGAAGCCCCCAAGAAAAGATATATTAAAAAGGTAAAGGACCCAGTCAAGGGCAACTATGGGGTTGCAGTGCTCATCTTGCTTTCAGACCAAGGGAGATGGCGTTTGTCCACAGACAGCTTTCTGGGTTGTGGCCAGCATGACTAAACTGCTTCTGGCGCAATGGAACACCGTGACGGAAACTAGAGCGCACAGAATCGCCGTTTACCTTCCCGCCGGAGCGGTACCTATTTATCTACTTGCACTGGCATGCTTTTGAACTGCTAGGTTGGCAGGAACTGAGACAGAGCAATGGGTGCTCACCCCGTTGCGGGGATTCGAACCGCCAACCTTCTGATTGGCAATTCCAAGAGGCTCAGTGGTTTAGACCACGGCACCGGCAGCTTCCTGAGTGCACCAGCACAGTCTCCACTTGCATTTTCCAGCAACTGGTATTCAGAGTACAGTAGCCATTTCTAGTCTTATCCTCTGTGCATCTGATAAAACTTGTTTAAAAGCATACCAGTTGGTGACCATTACTGCAAGTGCGAGCTCACCCCTCCGGGAGAAAGCCTCATTTTGAATCCTAAATAGAATTCTGTGAGAGAACTGGATTTGCCTCAGGAGTAAAAACGAAAGACGCTTTGCATTATAAATCCTAGAACATTTTCTTCAGCACCTGTTCAGTGTATTTGGGGATTTGTCATATTTTATCCCCATATATGCTCTGCTGAAGAGGTCAACAATTCCAAAACATTTAGAAAATCGTGAAGAACGGCCTCCTGCTAAGAGAGCTCGCTTTGCATTTGAGCATGGAGAATCCTGGATGGAACCTATATTGTTTTCTTGCTGTGGGTTCCAAGCCGTATTTTAAGTTTCATCTGGAGGCCCTTTCATCATCCAAGGCCATACACTTATGGTGCCTTTGCTGCATGATTCTTCCCCCTGCTAAGAAGACAACAGGCTGTGTTCAATTAGAATAATTGATAACTGCTCCCATTTCGTGGAAAGCTGCTTCAGATTTTTTAAAGCACCATCATTTTCAAACCTGAGGGGGGTTCAAATTTTGTCCTATCCATCATGTATATAAAAATAAGGGCCCAAGCTGTGGATTTTGGGATGTTCTGTCTCTGGCTTTATTTTGGAAATCCAACTCTCCAGTGCTTTCCTTCACTGTTGTTGATCTGTTGATGTAATGCTCTGAGCTTGTGTGCTTTGAGCAGGACACACAAGGCCTTCATGAGGTGCTGGAACTCTTATCATGATAAAATTGCCATAGGTGCCTACTTCAGCCTTCAGCCAATGAGAATTGTAACCCACAACATATGAAAGGAACTGGGTTGCCAAAAGGCCCCCCTGCTTGCTGCTTTTCCTCACTCACCAAGGACCTTACAAAAAAGCAAAAACTTTCACTCACACGTCACAGGTCCAGCTTCCATGCTGCCACTCAGGGTTGCCATGACCAAACAGCAGCCATTTCCTGCTAAATTTTAGTACCAGAGATCTCAGGTATGAGATCTCTGTTTTGTAGGGTCTTTACTATGCTTTACTATGCTTTGAGCAGGACATACATGGCAGCTCTAGCAAATTGCTGTCTATTCTTGGTTTCTGAAAATTGACTTCACATGGTATCCCCACTCACTCTCTTACTGGCTTCAGATCAATCAAGAGTCTATCAAAGGTTTCTTTCTTCCAAAAAATAAAAATAAATCTTTTAGCAAATTTATTGCTTCTGTTACTACCCACATACTATATGCCAAGGAAATTAAGCTTATGATGTGTGACATAATTCCACCCACCCATTTTGGTGATACTACAATGCTTGTCCATTTATTCAATATTCTACTGTGACTATACATTCGAGAGAAACCAATGATACACTCCCTTGATGACATCACCTCTGTCCCAGCCTCTTTCTTTTTAAGACAAGAGCCAACACTGATATGCTAAAATGTGCGCGCGCGCACGCACACTTACTTTACTAGCTGGCAGGGCAAAATATATGAAACAACCAGATCAGTAGTGACATGTGCCAGGTTGTAATCTGTAAATTCAGTCCAATAAATGATAATAAAGTTACAAAAAAATGAAAAGAAAGTAACACAGAGGTTTGATGATGCCATGGAATAAGGGCTGGAGACTCCGGCAGGCAAGAAGTTCACCTCTGTTCAATTTCTGCAAATATTCACATTGTGACCCTCCCTCAGGGAACCAGAAACTCCAATAAACTTTCCTATATTGGATTCATTCCCTGTCCCAAGAAAGCGACTGATAACATGCAAATGTGTTTTAAACAGGCTGTGAAATTACAGTAATAAAGTTGTGCATGAACACAAGAAAGAGAGAGAGAGAGATGATAGATAGACAGACAGACAGATAGATATGAAGTCCAGCAAGTTAGAACCATAAATCAACAATTACCATATTTTTCCATGTATAAGACTAGGGTTTTTTCCTAAAAAATAATGTCAAAAATTAGGGGGCGTCTTATACACGTGTAGTGTCTTCCCCCATTTTCTTAAATCTGAGTCCCCAAAAATAGGGAGCCTCTTATACATGGGGGCATCTTATAGATGGAAAAATATGGTATCCATAGCATGGATTCCGCTGTTATGGCAGAAGCAAGACCCTCTTGGGGTGTTAATGCTGTAAACCCCTCCATTGTAGGCTCAGGTTGTATATATGTGTAAATAAACCATATCTTATAAACTGATAAGAACAGATACTACACTTGATCTTAGCCAAAAGGCCAGCACCACAGTCTCTACCGTACCTCATTCCAAAGGCAACACAAACCCTTGATAAAGTGTGTTCTCCCTAACAGAGAGCACGTGTTGCGGTTGGGGGAACAGGCCACTGTGTCATGACTAGGCAAATTTGATGGAACCCAAACCTGTAAAGGGTTAATTGGGTTGCTGGGGATTTTTGAGTGTTGCCAATTCGGAGGAGGGGTCAGAGACTATAAATTCAGGAGCCAGACGATGGGACGATCTCTTGGCCGTTTTGCATCGGATCACCCGCCCCCCTCCCTTTTATAGGGTGGTTCCATGGTTACTTGACCTTGCTATGCCTGTCATGGGGTCGTCCGCCTTTGAGCGGGGGCCTGGTAGGAATTTTGCCATTTGGCTGATTGGCTGGTGCCATTTGGTTTTTGCCTACTGCGTAGCAAATCGTCACAACTTGTAAGGTTGGCGGTTAGGCATTGGTTAAATTGGTTCTTGGAGGGGTAAGTGCCTATCCCTCCAAATGATGCGGAAAGGGAATTCCGTTAAAGGAATCCAGGGGCTTGCCATTCTTTCGTCCTTGTCCCCGGAGTCGGACTTGGGCCGTGCAAGCCCCACCGGAACATGAGGGTGAGAAGTGTTGGACTGATTCCCAGCCTCACTTCTCCCCAATACTTGTTTCCCACGCTGGCTTCCGCCGGTGTCCGGAAGTGCCAGCTCTGTCCTTGGGGGCAAGGACAGATAGTCAAACCAATGCCTAAGCAACCACTCACATTTTTTGTATTTAAATAAAGTTGTGGCCAAAAATTATGCCAAAAACCTTAAACAAAAATTGAAGTGTGATGTGTGAATTTTTGGGGGGTGGCACTGTGGGACTCAACACGCAAGTACGTCGAATCCCTGGAACCACATTGCTATGAGATTAGAGTGGCATGCCACAATAAATTCTGGATAGATCCAATAATCACATATAACAAAGGGGAGCAAGACAGCAGTTATCCTTTACAGAAAGTGTGTTTCCCTTTCCTTGCTTATATGTGTGGGGTTCTTTATCCTGGCATCCCCAGTTGTTAGGACTGGAGCTGGGTTGGCTGTTTGTATAACGAAGCTTATATTTCCATTTGGGCACAAATAAAGTCAAATCTGGGAGTGAAATAAACAGATGCACAGCAAATCAAAATACATGCACAGAACCTAGGAACATTCGTCCCTCAGTAATGGTGCTACCCAATCTGTTATGGATTAGCACCTCCCGCCCGCCCACCCCTGTCCACAATCTATCAACTGTGGAAGACAAATCCTGCCAATGAATATAGCAACCAAAATGCCATCTGAAGTCATTGTTTTGATGAAAAAGTGTTTGGCGTGTAGAAATCCCTGTCATGGAATGATGTGTGAGTCACAAGGCCGGGAATATATCTCAGCTGATGATTTGTGGCATTAATGGGAGAAGGTCAACCCTCTGGTCTGCTTGGAAGACCAGTTTGCTGAGGAATTTGATTTCGGTGTCTCATCCAGCTTCTGCATTACGGAAGTGTGTGTAAGTGTGCAGTGACAGCCAAAAACGCTTTCCAGAATTTCCACAACACAAAGGCCTGCCAGAGGTTTCTGTTGCGTTTTCATCTGTCTGCAGGGCCGGCTCCTGCAGTGGGATAGCCAGGGCGCTGGACAAGGGCCCAAGAGCTCAGAAAGGTCCCTCACTGGCCCTGACCCCAGCTCCACCCTGCAGGCAGCCCTCGGGGGTGGGAGAATCAGTGCAACAACCTCTGCCCTGGGCTTTAGGAGGCTCCATGTTGGTAACAGCCACAGTTGGCTCCTTGCAGATAATGTTACCTAGGAGCCGGCACTCTCTGAGCACTGACTGCACGGCACATACTGAAGGTGCAAGAACTTACATCTCAGGAACTTCATTCTGGGATATAACAGTAGGCAACCTTTATTTGGGATATAAGTGTGTAGCTATCATTCATTCATTCATTCATTCATTCATTCATTCATTCATTTATATTACAACCTGACCACTTCCTGACTAAAAATATTAGATATTGGGACACGACCGGTGGCAAGGTTACAAGCTTGTCTGTTTATTAAATTTCCATACTGCTCTTCATCCAAGGATCACAACGCAGTTTACAACACACACAAGTTCAATACATACTATATTTCACTAGATCTGCCCTGTTTATAACGTTAAGCAGGCATTTATGCAGCAAAGTATATACATTGCAATCATATCTACATTGTAAGGCTTGCATTGCACATTGTTTATTTTCCTAGTTTCGACTGAAATCATCCTCCCATTTACCTGGGAGTAAGCTTCACTGAATTCAAAAGGACTTACTTCTGATAAGGTATGGTTAGGACTGGACTGCTATGTGCTTTCTTCAAGGAGAAACAAAACATTTTAGTTTTGCTTATGCTCTAGTGGAGCAGAAGCTTTGGGCTCCTCTGCCAGCACTAGCCCACCAGTCTAGTTCATAGTTTTTAAACAAACTTTCCAAGGCAGAGAATAATGTGAAATGAACAGAAGTTGTATAGATATATAATAATAATAATAATAATAATAATAATAATAATAATAATAATAATAAAAAATTTTATTTATATCCCGCCCTCCCCAGCCGAAGCTGGGCTCAGGGCGGCTAACAACAATCAAATAACCAAATAGTTGAATAATCACACATTCTAAAATATTTCATTATAAAAATTAATTAAAATCAAATTGATGGCAACCAAAATACTGTGCAGGTTGCCAGAGGAGGGAGTCAGGCTGCGCCCTGACCAAAGGCCTGGTGGAACAACTCTGTCTTGCAGGCCCTGCGGAAAGATGTCAGGTCCCGCAGGGCCCTAGTCTCTTGTGACAGAGCATTCCACCAGATTGGAGCCGCAGCCGAGAAGGCCCTGGCTCTAGTTGAGGCCAGCCTAACCTCTCTGAGGCCTGGGACCTTGAGGATGTTTTTATTTACAGACCGTAGGTTTCTCTGTGGGGCATACCAGGAGAGGCGGTCCCGTAGGTATAGAGATAATATTTTCCCTACTTTCCTACACAACTGTATGTATGTATACATACACCCACACCACTTTGGGGGCAAAGCCCTATTTCAGAGAGTACAGAATTCTGTTTCTTGATATTTATACTAATTTAAATTAATTCTTTATGTTCATGGTTCATTACTTTTCTTTTCTGATTCAGAAGACTCTCCATCTGACATGCCATCCACGTTACAAAACCTTCTGGAAGTTCTAGCCTTTCAGTAGCTTGAAAATTAATTTTGAGAGCAGAAGTCCAAACCAGCAATTCTTAATGGAGACCAAGGCACTGGGCAGATTATAAATTGAATCTGTTACAAGAAAGAGAAGCATGGAAAGCAGAAAGAATAAATAGCTCGTTCTAAGAACAGAAATGCCGTTGGCCAGGTTTTCTTTTGTGATGCACTATTCATGGAAGATAATTCTCTGGCTCATGGAAAAAGCAACATCATTTTTGGATGGATCTGCTTTTCTACCTCAGCCCAATCGGTATGTAGTATAATCCCAACAAATACCTCTCAAAGTTTTGGAGCAATCTTGTGCAATATATCAGGGCTGTCTATTTCACTTGTGCAGACTTGGAAACCCTCCATTCTGTTCTTTCCATTGACATTCATACCAATACTGACTGCAGCAAAAAGCATCTTTTCGGTGTTAGTGTATATAATCTGCATCACTGAGATTTTCTCGTTGTCCGGACCACTTCCTCAGCAGACACTCTACCTTCCCCTGCCTAATTTGTTTAAAAAGACTTGGTTATCTCATTCCACAACCCTGTTGAAGCGCACATCACACACTACAGTGAGGATGGGGGGAAACCACTGAGAGATACAGCAAAACAGTAATGCTTCACCCTGAGCCCAGCCAATCCCAGTGCTGCTTGTTCTAGCTAACAGTGACTTGCCAAGGCACCAGGCTGGATTTTTACTGCTATTCTCCCTGCCTAAAAAAAGGAAAAGATTCCAGAAGTCCTTCCCCTGCTTGTGCATAATGTAATGAAGAAAGTTTTAGGTCCATAGTTGACAGACTGGCTTAATAAAGATCTTTCTAGGATGCTGATAGAAATTTTCCTGAAAGTCTGAGTCAAGCTTCTAGGGGGTCAGACTTAGGACCTTGACTTTTAGATCGTGGAAGATGCTTTCACAATAGCCATTAGTTATTATGGTTCACAGGTAGGTAGAGCTGAGGGAGCAAGAAAAAATATTCCTCCAAAGTCCACTTTTTGACATCTGAGTTCAGCTCTGGCCTGCCAGACCCAATGAGTCATTATAAGGAAAAAACCTTCCCTAGACTGGCTGTGTGAACAAGACGAGAGAGCCAGGAAGAGAGCGGGGGGAGATGGCAGGAGGGAATAGTACCAGGTTCCCTCTCAGAAGGTTTTTCTTCACTTTAGGAGGCCCACTGGGAAGAACCGTTCTAGATTATCTGTCCATTTCCATCATGCCCTATTCACAGGCGTCTCATGGGGGGGGGAGCAGCTGCAGAACCCCTAGAACAGAATGTATGGAGGGAGATCTTTCCATCGGGCAAGCTGCAATGCTCGTGCAAACAACTAGAAGAGCGCAATGGCTACCCAATATCTCTTAAATGTGCTAATCTGAGCAACTGAGTCAGGATGATCCAGAATTGACCTCCACAGTCACTTACGGACTCATTGTTAAAACTGTGTTTATGGAAGACAATCTTACTCGGCTACATGTGATCACCAAAGGAGAAAGAAGAAGAAAGCAGAAAGAAGAAGAAGAAGGTCAGACAGAAGGGATCCCTTACTCTTGATGGTTTTCAAAATGTACTGCTATTTTTTTTTTCTTGGGGGAAATTTTATGGTTTTGTATTGCATTCTATTGTTGTTTTTTCTGTTTTATTGTTCCATATATAGAGCTGGCAGCAACTATCAGGTCCCACTTGCAAGGACTTTCACTAGTGCAACAGGGCATTCCCTCCTCCCTCCATGTGCTCCCCATGACCCCCCCCCCCATTTCTCTGTGAAGATGGGAGAACCCTCCGATGGCAGCAGGGCGGAGATGGGAGATCATTCCATCAGGCAAGCAGAACTGCTTGTACTTACAGACTGATCTCCTTAGTGAGACACTGAATTCCTCCCATGGTATTTGTTTCTTTTGTAAACCACCTAGGGACTATTTTAGCACAAAGTGGTATATAAGTATGTGGAATAAATAGGTAAAAGCCACAAGAGAAGTGTGTTATCTATTTCATTTATTTCCTTTCATGTCCGTGAAGTAAAGCCACAACCTGAGTTGGGGAAAAGTGAACATTAAGGAAATGAACATTAAGGATTTTTATTTTTTTTACTGATTTACAGTTTAGTTATTTATTATTATTATACAGACAGACTTCATAGGCTTCCAGGAAATACATAAACAGCTCTCTGCAGCAGGCAGATAAGAAATGCAAAAAATGCAGGCAAATGGAGCAGAAGATGTTATCTTAGGATGGAGTGATGTGTCACATTTGCCCGGCCTGTTCAATTTTAACTGTTCCCTTGCAGTGGGCAGAAAGTCAGATTGTACAATGAAAACTGCTTAACCAGCAAGTACAAGTAGCATTTGAGGTGAGCAATAAAAAGAAAATATGGAAAAGCGTGATCCTGAAACAAATATTTTTGGCTCAGTATGAAAATTTTCAAGAGCCAAAATAGGCATTATTTTTTTTATTCGGCAGATTCTGGAGAAAATGTTCTCAAAACCACACTTTCCCACTCAGGCGTTTATTGCTTAGCATTCCTAAGTCTGGAAAAAAGTGTGCAGCTTTTCTGAGTGTAAATCATCATTTCCATTCCTTTTCTCCGCTCTTCTAATTCACAGCACCTGATCTTGCTTTGGCCAGTGCAGACTCCGCTATAGATTTTTCCCCAAAGTGAAAAAAGAAGAAGTTCTGTTTTGCCGTCAGTTGGAAAGTAACTCTTGAGACTCCCCAAGGAGGTAAAAATATGTCTATAGGAATTGCAGAAGGGATGGGGGTGGGGGCAGAGACCCGTTGATATCTTAAATGTGAAATGTTATGGGGGAATCCACCCCACTCTCAAATTGCTAGAAAGTAATACGAATGGTTGCTCCACTGAAGAACAGCACACAACATAGCTCCTTCCAACACTCGCAGCAGCTGTGAGGAGAGCTGCCAACTTCTCATTTGGTCTGAGCTTCTGTACCTTTAATAGCTGCGAGGCATGGATGTGTTTGGCTGCTTTGACTTTCCTCCATTCCTGATGACTTCTGAATATCCACAAGGGAGATTTAAGCCTCCTCTCCTCCCATTTGTGAAGTCCCCACCCATCGCAGCTTATGTGGTAAGTAGTGCCAAGGAAACCAGGTGCCGAAGGCCAAGTTGTATCACTGAAGTGGGGAACCTGTCTCTCAGCAATACCATTTCAGACTGCAAACGGGGGGTATCCTTGATGGAATGCCCCCTCCCCTTTATGGAGGAGATTATATATATATATTACAAACTCGGCGAGAAACAGGCCAGCTCTTCCCAGGCTTGAAATGGAAACCTCAAAGTCTGAGGCTAGGTCCTAGCCAAGTAAGCTACTGGAGACAGTTTGTGCTCAATCTTCAGAGTCCTCTTGCATTTTAAAATGAGTAGGAATAGGTAATGTCAGCTCCTATGACTGAGAAGCTGCGAGGGCCTTCTGGCGGTTCCCTCACTGTGAGAAGTGAGGTTACAGGGAACCAGGCAGAGGGCCTTCTCGGTAGTGGCGCCTGCCCTGTGGAACGTGCTCCCATCAGATGTCAAGGAAATAAACTTTTAGAAGACATCTGAAGGGGAGTTTTTAATGTTTGATGTTTTACTGTGTTTCTAATCTTCTGTTGGGGAGCTGCTCAGAGTGGCTGAGGAAACCCAGCCAGATGGGTGGGGTATAATTAATAAAATTATTATTATTATTATTATTATTATTATTATTATTATTATTATTATTATTTAGGACTGATGTACTCTCCAGGTTTGGCATCTGGTTTGGCTTCCCACAGCCCCATGGTATATGTTTTAATGGTTGCTCCACTGCAGGTCATTTGTTGCACCCAGCAAAAGCTTTCCTTGCATTGCCGATACCTGATAAAACAATGCTAAAAAATCCTCACCATTACAGTGGTACCTCGGGTTAAGAACTTAATTCGTTCTGGAGGTCCGTTCTTAACCTGAAACTGTTCTTAACCTGAGACACCACTTTAGCTAATGGGGCCTCCCACTGCCACGTGATTTCTGTTCTCATCCTGAAGCAAAGAAGAAGAAGAAGAAGAAGAAGAAGAAGAAGAAGAAGAAGAAGAAGAAGAAGAAGAAGAGGAGGAGGAGTTTGGATTTGATATCCCGCCTTTCACTCCCCTTCAGGAGTCTCAAAGCGGCTAACAATCTCCTTTCCCTTCCTCCCCCACAACAAACACTCTGTGAGGTGAGTGGGGCTGAGAGACTTCAGAGAAGTGTGACTGGCCCAAGGTCACCCAGCAACTGCATGTGGAGGAGCGGAGTCGCGAACCCGGTTCCCCAGATTACGTGACTACCGCTCTTAACCACTACACCACACTGGCTCTCACTGGTTCTTAACCCAAGGTATATTTCTGGGTTAGCGGAGTCTGTAACCTGAAGCGTCTGTAACCTGAGGTACCACTGTAGAAATCAGGGGTGCACTGACAGCACAGTCATCAATCCATGCTTATTTGCCCTGCAACTTATGAGATGGGACTGCAAGGCCTATTTACTTCCTATTACTGCATCACAGCCCTTGTTAATTTTAAACATACATTTTTTCACTTCTCCAAAGGGAGAACTATATTTGGGGTGTGTGCGTGTTTGTGTATGTAATCTCCTATCTATCCACTAGCAAGAAATAAACCTTTAATGAGAGGCATTTTAATGAGAAGGTTTTTCTTCTTTAGTTCCCTTATTTCAGCCCTTGGAGGGATCTGACATTTCCCTGCATTCATTACTCCAGTCTTGGATGGACAGTTGCCTCCCAACAGTGCCATTTAAGTCCCAGTTTATGTACACCTGCAGTGGAAATTGGGGCGGAATCACTGCATGAATCAGACTTTTATCTGACAGAGGGGAGTTTTAATTCTTCAGGTTTGACAAAATGATGAATACAAAAAGTCAGAGCCTACTCCTATGTGAAAAGCCTCAACTGTAAAGTTTAAGATTGCAGCACCGGGTTTCCAAAACATTCACTTCTAAGAAATAACTACTCCAGAAAACATTGATGCATGTAGCATCATATGTTATGCTTTGCAATTTCAGGAATTTCTCAATGTAAGGAACTGACCAGATCTGGCAGTAGCATTCTTTCTGAGAGTGGAGGAAGAAAAGGGCACCGATCAACAGAACAAAGACTTATAAAAAAAATGAGTCAACCCTCAAAATGTGCTAAGGGTTTATTTATTTTCAGAAGAATCCCAAGAGCTTGCATAGTGCATTCTGGGTATAGCATGCCTTTTCTCATCAGAGGCAATCATCACTTATTGCCTTCAGAATAATGAGTTCATATTTTTCAGAAAGATCTAGCACAAAAGGGAGTTAGAGTGTCGGATTGTAAAATGATATCTGTCTTTGATGTGGCGCACACACGCAAATCAGAATGAGAGAGCATTTGTCCTCCCTACCCACTCAGAACCATCCTTGCCTTCTGCATTCCATACAGGATCATAATGTTCAATGCAGCTTATGTGCATAAAATCCAATACATGTATACCCAATCACATGTATGGTGATTTTATCTGGGAAATCTATTGAATGAAATTAGCTTGTGCTGGTTAGATTTTACTCACATCAGCCATGTTTGAATGTTATGCCCTTGTGTGGATATTGTGGTGTGTCAGCAGCAGGGCAGTCACACTGGTGGGCAGATACATTATTGTTTCCTCTCCACATATATGAGCCAAATCATACTTTATTGCGGTCCAAAGACCCACAAAACAATTTCAAAACTAGATACAGTTAAAACAACCAGACAGACAGATGGAAGAAACCAAGGCAGTCATTTTGTTTTATCTAGGGCATAATGATCTTTGTTTATTATAACCTCTGAAAGAACCCTTGCCACGGCCAGTGTAATATCATTTGACCTGTCTTCAAAAAGATATTTAATATGGAAGGCAAGTCAAATCAAGAATAAGTGGAATCTGATACAGCCCAAAGAAACTCCTCTTTCAGGTGAGAAGAAATAACTTCTACTTCTGCTTTGTCATCGTTTCCAAGGTCACTTCCCTTCAGGATCCTTTCAGCCAGAGACTGGTGACCTGCAGCACTCCAGATGTTCTTGGACTACAACTCCCATCATCCCTGGCCAAAGGACATGCTGGCTGAGGCCAATGGAAGCTGAAGTCTAACAAGATCTTCCAGTTCTATGATTCTATGACAACAAATTGCCCCTTGCTGGTCTAGATGAACCAACAATTTGGCTCAGGTTAAGGTACCATTCTGTACATCAGATGAGCACATGCTTCCTAGATACTTCCCCGAAAGGAACATTTTGTCTGGTTTATCCTTCCACAAGAACATTTTGTTGAAAAATAACAAGAGCTTTCAACATGATGCGTGTCAAGGGTTTGGTGGCAACTCCAAAATGAGTCTAAACCACTGAGCCTAGGGCTTGCCAATTGGAAGGTCGGCGGTTCATATCCCTGCGATGGTCCCTGCTTGGTCCCTGCTCCTGCCAACCTAGCAGTTCAAAAGCACTTCAAAGTGCAAGTAGATAAATAGGTACTGCTCTGGCAGGAAGGTAAACAGTGTTTCCATGCGCTGCTCTGGTTTCACCAGAAGTGGCTTAGTCATGCTGGCCACATGACCCGGAAAAACTGTCTGTGGACAAACGCCGGCTCCCTCAGCCTATAAAGCGAGATGAGCGCCACAACCCCAGAGTCGCTCACGACTAGACTTAACTGTCAGGGGTCCTTTACCTTTTTTATCAAAATGGGTCTCAAATGAATTGTATCCACACTGTGTCCCAAAAAAGTGAACGAGGCGAGAGAAAAGTCAGTATTTACTTGCAATTTGAGTTTTATAGGGGAAATGTTTTCGACTTGTGCAAAACAGGGGGGAAATAGTTCAAAATTATTTATGAGTTGTCACGTAGTCAAAACTATAATTTTAAAGGAAGAAAAGGCTGTTGGGGATTCTACACTAGAGAAGTAATATATTTAGCCAATGCTGACATTGCTAAAGATAAACAAATGGAATTTTCAAGGCTCAGCAGTAAATCACTGCCTCTATTGCTCACTACTCTTGTCAGCGCCTTATCATCCCTCATAAAGAAATGTTTTATTTATTAAACATGGTATTTTACTTTTACATGCCATCCGGGACACAAACAGTCCTCGTAAGAGGATCTGAATTTCCATGAGAAAGTAACAATGAAGTCATCATTACGCCCATTCTTTACTGCCACATTGCAAACCAGCTACAAAAAAAACCTGTGGATGTTGCTAATTTGATCTGTTTCGTAAGTTGACATTATTATCTTACTCCAAAGACTTATGATATAGGCTGAATAGCTGAGCTTAAATTCTGAGTTCTTTTGAGCCTTAGAAGGAGAGAAAGCCCACATCTGATCTTTCCCCTGAAGATACAATTTCAACTTTTCAGCTACAGCCAATGTGCTTTATAGCCACTTGGGCAATACATTATTTAACTTTTACAGATATTTTATGTCATTATGTAAGCATTTGGTTTAAGTGATCGTGCACCAAATGTCCATAGTCTTTCAGGATAGCTGTCTGCAAAATGCCAGGCATTTCCAAGGCATGGTTGACCTTTCATTGTGGGGTAGGAAGTAGGCTGACTGAAAACAGTACAAATATTCCAGGAGAGTTCATCCAACCACAGCTGGTCTAAGGTATTGGGATCTCTTTTATCAACTGCCTCTTGAGGCAGGAGCACTTTACAGAAATCACATAATGTTCTTTATTTTTAATGTATGGCTGTTTGATTGCTATGGAAGCTTCCAGAAACATCCAAGCAAAACACACCTGCTCTGTTTCATATGCCAGGTACTTCCGAACATTGGCGGATCCCACCAGTTCTCAGAAGTGACATAAAGAGCCAGCAATAAATTAAAGTGCTGATGGAATGGCTGGTGGTAGATCGTAATCTGGACTTATCACTTAACTGCATTAACTGATAGCTCATTGCAGAAAAGGTGTAGATCATCCTCGTGGGATTACTGAACTGACCGTTTAGTTCACAATTTTTATGCAATTTGGTATGGTTGTTGCAGCTTCGAAACCATCTTCAAAATATTACTATAATCCAGGTGTGGGAAACCTTTGTTATCCCCCATGTGCTGCTGAGTCCTATCACCCCTGACCATTGACCATGCTTGCTAAGACTGATGGGAGTTGTAGTTCAGCAATATCCAGAGGGCCAAAGGCTCACCCCTCCTGCCATAGTCAGTTTGCTGGGTTAACAGGGCATGGATGATGGTGTCCTTATTCCTATCCTCCAGGAAGGGGTGCAGGCAGTAAACTGATAAAAATATATTCTTGGCTACCATTGCTACCTGTACTTCAAGAAACAAAGCTGGATTCAAGATTAACCCAGATTATGAATGTACTCTCCCAAGAAAGCGTGACTATATCAATGACAGGTAAACTGCATTCCCCAAGAACAAGTGTTGGGTGGTTATCTGTCATGGATGTTTTAGCTGTGATTCTTGCATTGCCAGGGATTGGACTAGATGCCTTGGGGACTCTTCCAACTCTACAATTCTATGAGTCTATGAAATGGGCCATCAGACTGCTGTTCCTTTGGATTCCATTTCCATTTGTTAGCCCACTATTGGTGTATAAGCTCATGGTTAGAATTACTGTGACTGTATTTGTTGGGTGGGTTGGGAGAAATAGATCTGGGTGTCATAGGCATGCACAGCAAACCTAAGGACAATATTTCTCAGCTGCTTCATATATATGTTGAGCAGAATTCATGTTAGAGAAGGGTTTCCCAAACTTGGGTTTCCAGTTGTTTTTGGACTACAATTCCCATCATTCTTGACCACTGATCCTGCAAGCTAGGGATGATGGAAGTTGTAGTCCAAAACTAGCTGGAGACCCAAGTTTGGGAAAGCCTGTGTTAGAAGAAGGACCACAGCTCAGGGACTGAGCATGTGCTTGGAGTACTGAAGTTCCTGGGTTCAGTTTGTAGCATTTCCTGTTAAAGGGGTCAGGTAATGAGAGAGATTTCTGCTGGAGACTTGGAAAGCTTCTGCCAATCAGAGAAGACAGAACCAGTCTTGATGGACAAACAGCCTGATGTTGTAAAGCAGCTTCCCGATATTCCTATGCAGTGCTGGAATAAAATGCAGAGGCCAAACACCAAAGCACAAGCTCCAGGACTCCAAAGTCTTTGCAGTGGCTCAAGAAGGATTTGGCGGCCAGTGGTATCAAGTGGCACAAAGGGGTCACCAAGACTGGACAGACATACTCCTGGGGAAGACCATCAGACAAAGCACAGCCTGCAACACAGCTTGAAAGGTCCTAGAAAATCTTCTCAGGAATGCAAAGAGACAAAAAGAAATTGGTTGAGGTAATGCAATTTTTCTGATCAGGGACACATTGTCTTGCCCAGACTTAGAAAGAATGAAATGTTGACTGCCGGCAAAGTCCAGTTCATAATTGTGAAACATTGCATTGCATCATTTTGTCAAGGATGGCACAACAAGATGATTAGACAGATGCTTTTTATTCCCGTTTTAATAAGTTTAATTGTGTTGCAGGAAAATCAGCCACAGGGCCTTTGGAATCACCTTTCATTCCGTCATCTCTTTCCTCCTCCTACGTCTCAGTGGTGGGACATCAGATTCAGCCCCCAACATCTCCAGTGAAGGTGGGAGGGACTCCTGTCTGAAACCCTGGAAAGCTGCTGCCAAACATGGACAGTAATGAGGCAGAGGCATCAATGACCTGACTCAGTATAATGCAGCTTTATATGTCCCCCTTGTAATTTAGCTTTTGCAAGGCTCCGTGCGCCCCTCCCACACCAAAATGCACATCTCCCATGTTATAAACACACACAACCCTCTCCTATCTGTGTTGGTAGAAAGCACTTCACTGCGTCACGCACGCCCCAATAAAGTAATAATTTTGAAGAAACAAAGATGGTTTTGGTGAACGCTCCAAATTAATGAAAAACTATATGAAACAAAATTGTCCTATATAATACAGTAGCGCATATGCACTGAGGTCTCTAAGGACCCTCATATTAATTTCTTGCACAGTCCTGATAATCATGAACTCATGCCTTCAGCTCAAAACCTCCTGAGGGTACGAATATAAAAATAATACTATATGGTTAACACCTCCTTACTTTAACTACTGTAGCAACATAATGGTGTTGTTAAATATGAGTTTTCACCGTGACTGGGCCACTTAGATCCAAAATACATTGTGGATCTATAGTGTTTCATCCCTCCTGCACTTTAATTGGGATCACACTGGCCCTAAAAAAGCACAGTGGGAGGGAGTTTGAAATGCCACAATACAATCTGTAGCTTTATTTGTAAAAACAAAAAAAATTCCTTCCAGTAGCACCTTAAAGACCAACTAAGTTAGTTCTTGGTATGAGCTTTCGTGTGCATGCACACTTCTTCAGATACAAGTGTGCATGCACACGAAAGCTCATACCAAGAACTAACTTAGTTGGTCTTTAAGGTGCTACTGGAAGGAATTTTTTTTGTTTTGACTATGGCAGACCAACACGGCTACCCATCTGCAACTTTATTTGTAAGTTAGTACAGTGGTATCTCGGGTTAAGAACTTAATTTGTTTTGGAGTTCCGTTCTTAACCTGAAACTGTGCTTAACCTGAGGAACCACTTTAGCTAATGGGGCCTCCCACTACCACCACGCCGCCGCCGTGTGATTTCTGTTCTCATCCTGAAGCAAAGTTCTTAACCCGAGGTACTATTTCTGGGTTAGCAGAGTCTGTAACCTGAAGCGCCTGTAACCTGAAGTGTCTGTAACCCGAGGTACCACTGTAATGAACATTTTACATTTTCAATCCACTTTTGGTACCAGTTAGGATGGTCTCAGATGTGTCAGACAGGAGAGCTGTGAATAGTCACTCATTGTCTCCTCCTTTTTCTTCACTCCACCCCCAGAATCAATGGATTCATTATTTGCATTATATGAGGATGAGCGATATCATGCCAGCAGCACCTGATATGGCCTACATTAGAAAGGTGCTAAAAAAAAATAGGGGTGATATCTGGAAAAACCACACATTTCCATTAAGCTTTTCTTGCCTTTGAAACCCCCTAACTCAAGGCTTATCTTACAATGTAAGGAGTATATTGAATGATGGTTTAAGATTGCCAAACATCAATGATGCCAGACATAATTGCCAGTGCTTCATAGTTTTGGAATGCTACTGATTTACCGAGAACTGAGTGACAAAACACACTGATTACAAACACCCAAGACTGTTTCTTACATATGAACCTTCCACAAATTAATATTCCAATGCTCCAGATCAAATGCTTCCATGTGTTAATTTAAAAGCCATGTAGCGCCTTCTCTATGTCATGGAGCCAAAACTGAGTCCAGCGCCGTAAGCTGATACAATCTTTTCCAGAAGGCGGCCAAAAAAACCCCTAAAATTTATGTAATAGACCAGTCTGTCAATGGAAACTAGAATGAAGATGATCCCACACAGGTCTGCAGTTAACCTAAGTGATGACACAGAGAGAAAATATTTGATTGGACTTTTGCAAATGATTAATACATTTTGCAATGCGTTGCTGACCTGGAGTCAATTTTCCTGGCTATAGCTTAGCCCAAGAGTATCAGACAGCATATCATCCATTTGCCTTACATCTCTGGAACTGCATGGTAAGATTATGTCATGTTGTGGCAGAGCTCCATTCTGCTGCGCTCTCTTTGTAAGGGGAACTGTTGTGCTACAAGTGCCCTTTGAAGGAGCTGTTTCATGCTGTGCCACACTTTGTATACCTGCAAACAATTCCAATATAGGGAAGAGGCAGGTACCAATACGCAAATGTGCAGTAAAGCACATGACTAAGAACTACTGCTAGGGATTGTGCAACGCTGGAGATAGACTCTGCAGGAGTCGGTCCTGATGTTGTTTCATAGGAATATGGTCTCAACATTCTGGAAATAGATGCTGTTGAGAAGCCAGGGGTGAACAGTGTGCAAGTCTCAGTGGCCGCTGTATAAAAAATATGGGAGAGTCAAGCAGTGTGGGGGGTGGGCAGTGAAAAATGGAAGTTGGGAGTCTGTTCCCTGGAGTGAAACAGATCCAAGAAAGCTTTGTATCTTAGGGAAAGGGGAGGTTACAGAGCTACAGGGTAGATCTATTGAGCTGGGGAGTGAGAGGTCATAGTGAGAGCTTGGACCTGTGTGACAAGTCAGTTCTCTTTAACCCAGGGAGATATTTAGTTCTCTCAGGGATTGGCAGCCTCAGGTAAAAAAGGAGAAGAAGGGGAGTGAATTTGAAAGCTGGCACCCAGGGATGGAAGTCCCCTGCCCCTTGTACCTGCAGGAGGCAGAGAGGTATACAAATTTAATAAATAATAACTGTGATGGCCTGGGATTCCGATTCTGAGAGTGAACCGGAGGAATCCCAGCCGGCACAGGAGTCCCCGCCTCCAGGGCCGGCTGAACTGGGGCAGGGCCTTGATTCTGAGGAGCCTGCACCTGTGCCAGATCCTCAGGAGCAGGCACCAGGTGAATCCATTCTGGCCCCAGAGGTGCTTGAGGACTCAGTGCCTGCAGGTGAGTCTCCCCCCGGGCCCAGTAACCCTTCAGCCTCTCCTGAACTGCAGAGGCTTAGGGCAGAGAGGCGAAGGGAACTGGTTTCTCCCAGGAGGAGTGCTCGCCTTAAGGCCAGGAGAGGCGGGGCTCCTGGGGGCCGGGACCGCCCCTGGCCTTAGAGAAGATAAAGGCCGGTCCCAGGTTGCAGGAGCAACGTCGTCATTGAAGAGCTGTTTCGGCCAGCATCCAGTCCTGTTCCTCCAGTGTTCCTGTCCCCGCCCGGCTCCCTGCTTCGGACCTCGGCTCGCACCTTGTGGACTATTTCCAGGCTAGTGACTCAGGACTGAACTTTGACTACGGTAACAGTAACCTTCCCCCTGGGACCAGCACAATAACATAATGAAAGCATATCTTATGTAAGCTACAAAATTTCACCACAATTGGTTGGCTGTCATCTCTCTTCTTAACTCCAGGCTAAACATATCCAACTCCCTCAACCTTTCCTCCCACAATTTGGTCTGCAGGCCCCTCATCGGCCTTCCATTCTCCTCTGGATATGTCCCTGTTTGTTGGTAACCTTCTTAAACTGTGTTTCAGTTTATAGATATCCTCCTCAATGCTGTGAATAATTTAATGCTCTTCAATTATTCCTAGAGCAATCATTTTATATTATTTTATTAGTTCTAATCATCAGATGGCATGCAGTCTGATCTCAATGTTCTCACAGATGTCTATTAACCAAAATCCCTTAAGTCCTCCTTAGGTTTTCAGTGGAATAGATGTAAGTTTTTATTGTTATCTGTTGACAGGTTGATGCTTTTAGCACTTGGGTTAAGAGACAAAGGAGACCCAGATAAAATGTTAGCACTCGACACCCTTAAATTTGACTGACCAGAGTTTGGATGTGGATCACACTGATCCCTCAAACACAGAGGCGTGTGACCCTCTCTATATGCAATTAAAGCGATTTACTGTTCTCAAGGTTAGGATGTATTGTAGTTTCCTTTCTCTGCCATAAATCACAGTTGTGTATAATCCAGGGAGTAGCAAATTAAGTATGAAGGGGTTTCATTCTTGGTTACATTCACAGCTGCCTTACAAGTGGTCAGACTACTGATCCATCTAGCTCAGTATGGTCTACACTGATTGGTTGTGGCTCCAAGGAATCTCTAGCCCTACCTGGAGATGCTAGTGGTTGAAGCTGGAATAGATATGGCCCTTCTCTCAAGACTAGAGTTCTGCAACCAAAGATTTGGTTGGTTCAAACTTCAGCTTCCTAATCCCCCAACACTCATGGTCATGTGACTACTTCACCACTACTTCTATAGGCCCATCTATCTGCCTTGCCTTTCCATAGGATCAAACCAGTTTAGGAAATGGCAGCCTGAAACCCGCTACGTGGCCAGACCAACTGTGACCCATAGGTGCTGACTCTAGGGGGCCAGGGCACCCACAATGCAGGGCTCCAAAGTGACTTATGGTTTCTACCAGAAGTCATGACAGAGCCCCAATGTGACCTCCCAGATGAAGCCGGAGACCCTGCCAGTCCTCCAAACATGACTTGCAGTAGAAACCAGAACTTATGTCGGAGGTCTTGCAAGGCTTCAGACGTGAGCTCCAAAACCCCGTGAGGTCTCAGAAGCGACGTCCAATGCCCTGCCAGGCCTCCGAATGTAACCTGATAGAAACTGAAGTTGCACTGGAGGTATTGCGAGGCCTCAGACATAACCTCCAAGACCCCTCGAGGCCTTGGAAGCGCTGCTGCTCTGCCGACGCAACATGATGTCACACTATATCACGGGCACCATTGGGCGCCCATAACCTGGGGCCCAAGTCAGTGCCTCTGCTGTGACCTCAGGGAAATCCAGCCAATCACTGCCAGAGACCTGATCACTACCATCACCTTCACACTCAATCAGTTATGCGTTCTAGTGCCAATAGTACTATGGGTTTGGGGTTGGACTAAATGTCTCTTCAGCATCCCCCACCAACCCTGTGATTCTATGCCTGCAAGACTGGGATCTGGATAGAAGACAACTTCTAAAATGGTCAGACTAGCTTCTTTTCTTAGGTAAATAGCTTTGCAGGATATGTTAAGGGTCCCCTTTGTTATGTAAGCCAGGAGCAGTATGTTGCCATAGAACTAAGTAGCTGAAGATGCTTCAGGAAAGCAACACCAGTATGGCAAAAGAGGGCATCTCTTTCTTTTTCTCTCAGTTGGAAGTGATGCTGCTGAGGTCTCTGTTCAGGTCAAAGAGAATAATAGACTGGCAATTTTGCAGTCACACAGAATCAGAGAAGAGGGCTGAGTTTTAGTCACTGAAAGCTAACAGCATTTGGAGGGCTGGTTGTGTCCCCCCCCCCCCAAGGAATCTGATGGGAAGGTGTGAACTTTAAGAAACCTGTTGACGTTAAGCTTTGTCTCCACCTATGCTCACCTGCCTATGTGGGTAAATAAAGCCATTTTCCACACAAAAAAAGGAAAACAAACAGAACCTGGGTATGCACTATGCCCCTGGAATTATCACCGCTCAGAGAATAGGAGTGAGCATTGCAGTACGGATATTTGATGCTAGCTTGTATTTTTTAACGCAAGATTGTTTTCAAGTCTCATTTCATTTTTGCTTTCACAAGCAACTTTGATCACAGTGAAGACTGTAAGAAAACGAAATGTGCCAAAAATGCTGAAAAGAAACAGTCCAATAGATTTTCTTTGGACACTATCTCATGATGACTTTGGACTGTTGTACTGAATTCTAATGCCAACCAATCTCTTTAGAAAGAAGCATCAGATTTCTCTAGTTAGGCAAAGATAAGAACATGCTTGTAACAAAGTATTTTTGAATAATATATTTTTCAAGAGTCACTTGAGGTTTTTGTGAAATGTATTTAAGTGCAGAGTGTATCATGGATTGGAAGCTGCTTTCCAACTGGAGAAAAAACATGGTAACTTGGGAAGATTATCTAATCTACCCTTCACAGTTCAAATACATCAATTATGTGTTCAGAGAATTGTGGAGTTGGAAGAGACCATTCATCTAGTCCAACCCTCTGCAATGCAGGAATCTCAACTAAAGCATCCATGACAGAGGGCAATCCAACCTCTGCTTAAAATCCTCCAATGAAGGAAAGTCCACCATCCTCCAAGAGAGACAATTCCACCACTGAACAGTTCTCACCACCACAAAGCCCTTCCTGATGTTTAGTCAGAATCTCCTTTCTTGTAACATGAAGCCATTGGTTCAGAACCTACCCTCCAGAGCAGGAGAAAACAAGCTTGCTCGTCTTCCATGTGACGGTCCTTTAGCTATTTGAAGATGGCTATCATATCTCCCCTCAGTCTCCTCTTTTCCAGGCTAAGCATACCCAACTCCCTCCTCATAAGGCTTGACTTCCACACTCTTGATCATCTTGGTTTCCCTTCTCTGCACACGTTCCAGCTTGTGAATCCTTTTTAAATTGTTGTAATTGTTTTGAGGGACTTCAACATCCACGCCAAGGCGAGCAGCTCTTGGGTGGCTGAGGACTTCATAGCTGCCATGGAAACCATGGGGCTGTCCCAACATGTCACTGACCCATTGCATGTGGCAGGACACACTCTGGTAATAGTGCCACTGTATTCTGCTCTGGTCAGACCTCACCTGGAGTACTGTGTCCAGTTCTGGGCACCACAGTTCAAGAAGGACACTGACAAACTGGAACGTGTCCAGAGGAGGGCAACCAAAATGGTCAAAGGCCTGGAAATGATGCCTTATGAGGAACGGCTAAGGGAGCTGGGCATGTTTAGCCTGGAGAAGAGGAGGTTAAGGGGTGATATGATAGCCATGTTCAAATATATAAAAGGATGTCACATAGAGGAGGGAGAAAGGTTGTTTTCTGCTGCTCCAGAGAAGCGGACACGGAGCAATGGATCCAAACTACAAGAAAGAAGATTCCACCTAAACATTAGGAAGAACTTCCTGACAGTAAGAGCTGTTCGACAGTGGAATTTGCTGCCAAGGAGTGTGGTGGAGTCTCCTTCTTTGGAGGTCTTTAAGCAGAGGCTTGACAACCATATGTCAGGAGTGCTCTGATGGTGTTTCCTGCTTGGCAGGGGGTTGGACTCGATGGCCCTTGTGGTCTCTTCCAACTCTATGATTCTATGATTCTATGATTCTATGGACATTTTCTCCTCAACTGGGCAGGAAGAGGGTGAACCGAAAGTGGGGAATATTGACATCAGTACCCTTGTCATGGTCAGAACACTCCCTGTTGTTTTTCCTAGCCGGCATACAATATTTTACAATATCTTTCCTTTAAAAGATTGATTTTTATTTTAAATTACAAACAACAAAAACTTTGTTTATTCAATATGCAGGGAAAAATTATTGCACAGAAATATTCTGCCTCCTCTGAGTATGTGTCGTTTGAGTATTGTACAGAACACTTTATCTGGCAACACAGACATAAATATTACCTGGGGCTTGCATTATAAGCCACCTGCCCATCCCAAACATAGGAAATCTGATTGAAATAGAAACACTCCCCAATTTTTTGTGATTTTATTTTCCTCAACACTGGGTGAAAAAGAAATAGGTTGTTACTTAGGTGTGTCTGTGTCTGTGATTGTGAAAATATCTGCTATTTTCTGCTATGTTGCTCCTCTTGTAGACACTTGGCCAAGACAGCAGCTCCCAGTGTTAAGCTTTTCTCCACAACTTCTGAGCAGTTTAAAATCTTTTGTTACCATGTAGTGCCGGTTAAAGCTGCTTTCAGATCTCTGGCTCCTGGGACGCTGCCAACAACATTCGAGGGGAGGGAGGGGGGGAGAGGGAGGAATGAAACAGAAGCACCTCCAGCCACATTTCCTCAACACCCCTGCCACCACTTAGTAAATTCAAGCCAGAGAAAAATTGGTTGGTGGTGGTGAATAATGCTTGATTCATAATGCAGCTGAGCATTATGAACTGAAGAAGTTTGTATTCCGAGTTCATATTCCTGCTCAGTTTTCTGAATACGAACCAGTGACATCAGTAAAAATAGAATAAAAATGTGCACTGCAGATGGGTCGTGAAGGTCTTGCCCAGTCACTATTTATTCACTCAATTTCTACCCCACCCTTCCTCCCAAAGGGAGTTCAGGGCAGCAAACATTTCTGTGATAAAAATAACATAAAAATGTATTTGTTATGAGGATAAGAATGTAAGATGGGCCTTGCTGGTTCAGGCCAATGGCCCATGTAGTCCAGCATCCTTTTCTCACAGTGGCCAACCCAGATCCCCCTAGGAACTTTGCAAGCAGGATCTCCGCATAACAGCACTCTCCCCTCCCCTGGTTTCCAGAAAACGGTACTCAAAAGCATAGCCACTATGGCTAGTAGCCATTGACAACCCACTATGAATTTTAGAACCCTCTGAGCTCTCTGTTGGAACGGCAGGATTTCAATGTGATAGATCAAGCCGTCAATTATAGAGGAATGTATATACAGTGGTGCCTCGCAAGACGAAATTAATCTGTTCCACGAGTCTCTTCGTCTTGCGGTTTTTTCGTCTTGCGAAGCATAGCTATTAGCGGCTTAGCGGCTATTAACGGCTTAGCGGCTTTAAGAAAAAGGAAACAAACTCGCAAGAACTCGCAAGACGTTTCGTCTTGCAAAGCAAGCCCATAGGGAAATTCGTCTTGCGGAATGACTCAAAAAACGGAAAACCCTTTCGTCTAGCGAGTTTTTCGTCTTGCGAGGCATTCGTCTTGCGGGGCACCACTGTACAGGCTATTAAAAGCACGCTCAGCAGTATAGACCAGTTGTTCCTCATGAGCATGGGAGTTCCCATGCCTACACACACCTCTCTTTTCAAGGGAGTAGGAAAGTCCCCTGAAACAGGAGTTCCGTGCATTGATGAGGGTACATATGAAGCTCTTCAGTGGGTCTTGTAAAACAACCGAAAGAGCACGACTCATTTCAGCATTGCTGTGCTGTTGTTCCTTAATGTGACAAACCTTGTCAAATGTAGGAATGAGGAAATCCATATACTTAGCACCAGAGATTTGGTTCCCCTCAGAGCTTTTGATTCAGTAAAAACTGAAAAGAGAAGGTTAGACGGCAGCTGACTTAAGGGTAGATAGCATTATCGCAAGCAACATAAATCTAAAGATGAGGAGCAAGGGATCTCTACAGCTGGAAAAATATAGCTGGAAGTTTCCCAACCCAGACAGTCTAGGGCTGTAAAGCATATTGAAGAAGAAAAAAGTTCTTAAACAGCTGCAAGATGAAACGGCCTATGATGTATCACTCTCTAATTTGGCTTCTAGGAATTCAGAATGGATTTTATCTCTGAAACACAGTGGCAGGACTTAAAGGAAATGGACATAGGTAGTTAGGGAGCATTCCAAGATAAAATGTCTTGATTTAGAGCCTTTTTCTTCATCTTGAAATGGTGACTAATTATTAAAACACATGTTTAAAGCTCAGCATTCCTTTTCAGAGACTTTTGCCTATTAAATAGGACCTGCATATCCAAATAAAATAAGACCCATTCACCCCAATATAGAAACTGCTCAAGGGTCATAGATCATAGAACTGTAGAGTTGGAAGGGACCATGAGGGCCATGTATTCCAATTCCCAGCAATGCAGAAATATTTTGTCCAATGTGAGGCTCCAACCTATGACCCTGAGATTAAGAGTCTCATGCTTTGCCAACTGAGCAATTCAAGTAGATGATACATAAGCTGTGCTGCACATATGGAAATCCTACCACCCCCAATGGCTTTATCATGCCTCTAAGCAGTGGCTGCTGGTTAAGGCCAAAGGCCCATTTAGCTCAGCATCCTTGTTCCACAGTGGCCAACCCATGAGAAGCTCACAAGCAAGATCTGAGTGCAACAGCACTTCCCTGACTTGTCAATGCCAGCAACTGGTGTTCAGGGTGACACTGGCTCTGACTAGCAGAGGAAAGTCATGGCCACCTCAGTGGGGTGCGGGGAAAGAAATCTCATCCACATGTACAAAGGAAAGTAAACACATAATAAACACATCCAGCAGCGAATGGGAGTGAAAGGTCAGACAGCCATTGCTAGTCAAGACTAGTAGACAAGACTACTCAGGTTAGATGGGCAGAAATTTGTCTGGTGACAGCCGCGTGAGACAAATATATGCTTACCTAGCTAGACACAAGGATAGCTGCAGATGGGGGGAAAAACATAGCAAGACTGCAAACTTGCACACGGTTATCTGGGAGTAAGTCCTACTGAACTCAGTGGGGCTTACTTCTACGTATTCATGTATGACAGGGGTGGGGGACCATTTTGGCTCTACAGCCCAGAACCTTATCAGGATCAGACACATGGGCCAAATTTGAAAGGTGGGTGGGGCCACATACCTGCCAATCACATTCTGTCATTATGATGCCACATGATTGGCAGGTGGGAGGGCCCCCTCACAAAATCATGGAGTTACCGCTTGGGAACCACACTGCACAGGACATTGGCAGCCCCACATTCAGAGTTTTGAAGCACTGCTCACATTCCTCCCTCCCTGCCCTTGAAAGGGAGAGCAGAAACAAGGCTGAGTGTAAAGAAACAGAACTTCTCTATTTTGCTGCTCTTGTTTGCAAAACATAGCTTTGTGTACAATGTATAGAGTTGTACCATAATCCTATACACACCTACTTGGACATTTTACTCTTGTCTGCAAAAGGTAGCTTTGTATAGACTTTATAGGATTGCACTATAAGGAAGCAAGGCCCATTGAACCCAAGTAGACACACATATGAAAGCACCATAAGGAAGTGTATTGACACCAGCATTACAGGAATGCCTTTATATGGTATTGTCTTAAAAGTGGCTATAAAATATCCCAGGATAGACATACTGCTTGATTTTGCCACTTATTACAAAACTAGCATACTTTCCTTCATACGAAAAGCTGCATTGCATCATACAACCTAAGTTAGAACACCTAATCCTCTGCGGTGAGATGGTATCTTGCAATGTATGATGCAGTTCTTCCAAAAATATAACCATGTCAAGACATTGTTCTTTAAAGAGTCACGCTACTCACCTTTCCACTATCATCTGTCTTGTACTCCAGGCTTTTTGAGATATATAGTCTTCCAAATGCATTATTTTTATTTTTTATTTTAAAGACTTCACTAGCATTTCTGTTACACCAGCAGGGACGGGGAGTCTGTGACCCTCCAGTTGTTGTTGGACTAAAATTACCAGCACTCTTGACCACTGGCCATCCTCATTGAAACTGATGGGCCTTGGAGTTCCAACAACTAGAAGCCCACAGGCACCGTGTCTGATCTGTTGTGAGAAGCATTAGCAGGTATGCTAGCATTCACTAATTCATACTACTAAATTCTGCTTCCATTTAACTGACTTTCCTCATTTACCAATGAGAGTGCAAATTATGTAAGTGGCAGATAAGCCAAGTAGTGCTACCACATCTCTGAGCCATCTTTTAGTTTGCTGTGGCCTAAGAGGATGCTGTCTGGATGCTCAGTGGCACTGCATACACCTGGAAGCAGACTCTGAACCTGATTGGCTCGGTCTGAGGCAGGAGGAGTGAAAAGGGACCAAATAGGTTTGGAGATGCTCATCAGAGTCACTAAACAGTTCAGAACATAGATGATGAGGAACTGCTTTGAGCTTCCAGGGTGCTAATGTTGCTTTAAGGAATACTGGGGTTGAAGAAATAGAGCAGCCTAATACAAAGTCACATCTATTTCAAGAAGCAGGAAGATCACAAATGTTTGCTGTGCATTTGGTGATTCTGTTGTTTTATACTGTTTTGACTGATTTTACTTTTATCGTATCTTTGTATTCATTTTCTATGTGTTGTTACGGTTTTTATTTTGATGTTTGTTAGTAATTGGTTTAAAAGATTAAAAGAAGAATCCACTGGATGCCGAGATTCAGGTTTGTGGGAAGTGCACTCCTGGTGAGTAAGCCCCAGCAGATCCTTAAAATCACAAAACATGCAGCTAAGTAAAGCATGGAAATATAGGCTGTTAAACATTTAAAATATCCCCTTCTACGTTTCTTCCCAGAGTTCACATTTCTTCCTATAGTGGCGCCCTCCCTGTGGAACGCCCTCCCATCAGATGTCAAAGAGAACAACAACTACCAGACTTTTAGAAAACATCTGAAGGCAGCCCTGTTTAGGGAAGCTTTTAATGTTTGATGTATTAGAGGATTTTAATTTTTTTTTTTTGAAGCTGCCCAGTACAAATAATAAATTATTATTATTATTATTATTATTATTATTATTATTATTATTATTCCTATAGCATTGAAAGAAACCACATGTTTGGTATGATAAAAATGGTTTACTTACAAGTTCTTTAAAAGTCAAATTAATGTGCTTTTCAATACAGCAGCAAAATGTTTCTAAATTATTTGTATAGAAACACAAAGATTGCTGGCTAAAGCATGTGGTCTAAGAATGGAGCATCCAGCACAGACATACTTTCTGATCAGATTCACACGGTGGAAGAGAATGAACAAAGGAAACAAAGGTATCCTATCCTCCCAAGGTGAAGGGGCATGACCTAGTTAGGTCTGGCAGGACTTCTTACTCTGTGGTCTTAACCCCTTCATGCATTAACTAGAGCTAAGCATGCTGGTTATATGAGGCTGATATTTATCCCACAGTTGCTGTTGCAGTAGCTGGAAAACTGAAACTAGTGTGATAAATACACAATAATATTACAAGAAGGTGCAAAGTGCAGCAAAGGCAACTTGTAGTTATGTCAATGAAAGCAGCAGAATTCAGTTAAGTGGTGAAGATTTTTTGTCCCATTCTTCTGTGGGTGCATTTACATAAAATGTGGCACTGGGGGAAGTGGGATAGGTCTTTGATTACCTCTGGGAGATGCAAATCTGCCCCAAGACATGGTCTCCACATCTATTTTCATTGCCAGAAATCAACCACGAAACCTATGGAGTGAGAATACACAGAAATATCTCTGAGCAGAGCCCATTCCATTCCCTGCTAAGTAATAACAGAATGTTTCTACTCAGATAAGAGGGAAGTTTTCTAAAGGAGGTAGTAGAGTGTCCCCCCCCCCCCAAAAAAAGGACATATTTTTCTAGGGGTTGAAGAGTGGATTGCTCATTAACAGAAGCTACAGGAGTCAGCAGCAACATCTTTCTGAAAGAAGAATACCAAAAAAACAAAACAAATCAAGGGAAGTTTGCCAAAGTCTGAGAGAGAGTTTGGCCTTTCCTCCTGTATTCTGGTAGGAGAAAGGAGTGAACACCAGCAGCTGCTGCTGCTGCTGCAGGGGCCGCAGACCAGACTGTAGTACTGAGACCTTGGCTTAATAACTTGGCAAGTGAATCCAGGAAAACATGAGAAGGAAAGTGCAAGGAAAGGAATCAGGGACAAGGAGGGTGCTATGTTCCTCCGTTGGAGTCTGACACAAACTGTCATCTACTGATGGTACAGATGCCTTATTCTCTTCCCCTGACACACATGCACACACAAGGTGGATTTGCGGTGTGTGTGTGTGTGTGTGTGTGTGTGTGCTTCTCCTCCAGCTGCTGGGGATTCCACAGAGGCCAGGAGAGAGAGTGGTGTTGGCTAAGGAAAAGTGGCTTATTTTCCCTCAATCTGTCTCTCTCTCTCTCTCTCTCTCTCTCTCTCTCTCTCTGTCTGCCTGTCTGTCCGTCTGCCTGCCTGCCTGTCTCTCTCTCTCTCTCTCTCTCTCTCTCTCTCTCTCTCTCTCTCACACACACACACACACACACACACACACACACACACAGCTCCTCCAGGTAGCAATGGGGGAGAAATTTGACTCAGCTGCCACTGAATGATGAACTTCCCTAATTCACACCTTCTAAAACAATATGCGAACCAAAACACAGGCATCCTTTGAAATTTGCACTTCTCTGAAATTTGCAACGTAGTTCTACAAACAATGAATGTGTACCAAAATGTATATGCCAATGTGATGTGTGCATGTGAATGTCTGTATTTGTGAAAAATAACACAAAAAATGCCCTGTATTAAGAGAAATGGCTTTGAAAAATGTATATATTACACAAAATATATACTGACGCGTTTGCAGATTTGTTTTCTGGGCATTACATATTAGGCAAGGAGAGAGCAAGGAAATAGGTGGTTTTGAGAGGGAGGGGGGAAATAAATCCACAGAAGGTGACAGAAAAAAGGGGGGGGACAGTCAGTTTGCCAGGAAAGGAGAACCTTAGCTAATGGTAATTAAATTAATAAGCAACTCATATGTATGTCTACTCAGAAATAAGGTCTATTTGTTTGAATAAAACTTACTCTCATGTAAGTGTGCACAGGACTGCAACTTCAATATGTCAATGTTTATTTGGCGTGGAAATGGCTTAATAGCTTTAAAAAGAAAGAAGTAAAATGCTAGAACCTCACAAACGAATTTTTAAAAAACTTTTTAAATGGAACCACAACTACACATTACTTCAATGTGGGAGAATCTGGGAAATTTCCTCAAACTACACCCCACAGAGGGTCAAAAGGGAACTGCCAGCTACATTAGGTTCTGAGGCTGATGAATCTTCCCCAGACTTCTTGTTCATTTTTATTTCTGGCAAGTTGACAATAGAAGGGGGCAAGCGTTACCAAGGGGCAAAATAAAATGGCAGGGAAGGTGACACAAGGCATAAGAAAGTGAATAAAAAGAGAAGGAAGGTGAGCAGGAGACAAAAAAGACAACATCAACAGGGGAAGGAAGGCGAAGGCAAAGGAAGGTGAGGGGAAGAAAAGAAAGAAAAGGAAAATGTGAGAATGTAAAGAAGCAAAGAGGAAAAGCTAAGGGTTGGGACAAAGAGTAGAGAAATAATGTGGTTTGAGGTGTCAAGGGGGTGGGATCCTGCGCCCAAGGGCCCCCAGAAACCTGGAGCCAGCTAGAAAGTAAACAAACCAACCCACTTACTCGACTCAGAGGCTGTGGCCTCTGAACCATTTTATTTTTTCTATATTAGAAGTAGTTCTTTTAAAAAGACATATTCTGTTGAATATATTCCAATTAATATACTGATTTCATTGTAAAAAAAAAATCTGTCTTGAAATGAACACCAAGGCATATCTAATTTGTTACATACTCCAGCAAACTGCTGACACTTCACTCTGTTTCTGTATATAATCTTTTCTCTGTTCCTGAAGATGATACCATTATGTTGCTATTAAATTTCAAAAATAGTTCCTCCTATCATGAAATTCTGTCATTCCCACTGTTTCTTGGCAGAAAGAAATGGTTTCTACTGGCACTCCAGCTACTAAACAGGTTTTCTTGGAAGTCGTCTTGTCTGGTTGTCACATGTGGGCATGTACACGATAAAGCTTAATAGCATTCCCTTAAAAATATAAATTCCACATTCAGAAGTATCACATGATGCATCCTTCATTGGATTGTGTCACTTCAGAATGCAGTTGTGGGGTTGAATGCTTGACTTGAACACTTGACCCACACACAGAAAGCTAGCACATCAGGCAGAAAGTAAGAATTGACTATTTCTGTCTAACAAGCCAGCTATTCAAAGTCAGTCATGCAATCCCCATCTGCATTCTGACATGCTAAGAAGCTTGTCTTCTTCTTTGGTGATCCCTTGTAGCCAAGTAAGATTGTCTTCCATAAACACGATTTTAAAATGAGTCCGTAAGTGACTGTGGAGGCCAGTTCTGGATCCACACATCCTTCCACAGTGGGGACATTGTTTTCCAGGTGGGAGTTGATCATGGCATGGATTTGCCAAGCGTGCCTTCATCCTAGCACATTTCTCCCTTGCATCCTGAGTTCGAGTGTCTTCAAAGCCCATGACACCTGTGGTAAAGGCTGTTCTCCAACTGGAGTGCTCGCAGGCCAGTGCTTCCCAGTTGTCAGTTTTTATACTACATGTTTTAAGATTTGCCTTGAGACAGTCTTTAAACCTCTTTTGTTGACCACCAGCATTAAGCTTTCCATTTTTAAGTTTGGAATAGAGCAGTTGCTTTGGAAGACAATCATCAGGCATCCGCACAACATAACCAGTCCAAAGAAGTTGATGTTGAAGAATCATTGCTTTGTACCATCATGTGATGTTACTGATGAGAAATTTGGTTCTGAGAAATGCAAATAATTGTGATGCGACCTCCAGTGGCAGAGCATATGTCCAAGGTGGGTGCATGGGACACGCCCCCAAGGAGGGCGGGGCGCAAAGGGTGCCCTCCCATGCGCCACAATTCAGGGTAGGAGAGGGGCGGGGAAGCTGCTGGTCACTCTCCCCCTGCTCTCTGCTACTGGGTCAGACATGACCCAGCGAAGGAGCTACTACAGCTGGGCACGAGGCACCAATGCCAAGGAAGGTGGGCAGCAGTATTGCTGCTGACCCTCATGCTCTCTGCCACCTGGCAATGGAGCTGCTCTGGCCGGATGCACCTCGCCATGGCTGAGGAGGGCTGCTCTCTACCGCCAGGTCAGAAGAGCTGCTGCTGCCAGGTGTGCTGCAGCCAAGGAAGGTGGGCAGCAGCACTGCCGTCCACACGCCTGCTCTTCTCCCCTGGTTCAGGGCACAGCTGTGCCAGGCACAAGCACTACAGCCAAGGCACAGCACCTTCTGGTGCAGAGCCAGGCTCTGATGAAGGAGTCCGCCACATTTTTAAAACACATATTTTTGCCATTTTGTCACCCCTCCCCTCCCCGCGGCACCCCCCCCCCTTCCTACGCCACTGGCAACCTCTGCTCCCAATGAAGGCAACACTGGGCGATTTATACCACTTTTCTGGAACTGAGAAAAGGGCTGTAACCTTTGCCACCATCACCCGGGAGTAAGTCCCATTGCAGTCAATGGGGTTTACTTTTAATTACATGCACTTAGGATTGCGGGTGGCGCTGTGGTCTCTAAACCACAGAGCCTAGGGCTTGCTGATCAGAAGGTTGGCGGTTCAAATCCCTGTGACGGGGTGAGCTCCTGTTGTTCGGCCCCTGCTCCTGCCAACCTAGCAGTTGGAAAGCACAGCAGTGCAAGTAGATAAATAGGTACTGCTCCAGCGGGAAGGTAAACGGTGTTTCCGTGCGCTGCTCTGGTTTGCCAGAAGCGGCTTAGTCATGCTGGCCACATGACCCGGAAGCTGTACGCCGGCTCCCTTGGCCAGTAAAGCGAGATGAGCGTCGCAACCCCAGAGTCGTCCACGACTGGACCTAACGGTCAGAGGTCCCTTTACCTTTAGGATTGCACCACCTTGAGTTTGCCATCCCTCTTGACCGATGCTGCCTTCTAAGGTTGAAATTTGGGATGTTCAGTATGAAATAAGATTCTGGGATTCTAAATTGCCTCCGCTGTAACCTAGTGCTCAGAAGTGAAGTGATGGAACACATGGCAAAGAAACTGAATTCTATATTTTTAAATTAATAGGGCAAGTCTGGTGTTAGGTCATAAGCTGTGCATGAAATGCCATTTGTGTGGGTGGCAGAGCTGGTTAAGGAATTAAGCACTTTAGAATGAATCCTGTAACATTACAGTTGTTGCCCTTGAAAGAGGAAAATTACAGTCCCTTCCAGGCTGTTGCCATTTTGCGGGTGAGAGTCAATCATGCGCTGGCCAATTAGGGTTGCGTGATGAAAGTGAGTTTGGCACTCTTGCAATCTTGCACAACACACCTGCTCTCCCTGCCAAAAAAATAAAAATAAAAAACCAGTCTTTTGCCATCAGGAAAATGCACTAGAAAGTGTGGGAGAACCATAACTTGACAAGTAATTCTTGCACAATTGAATCAGAAGGAGTGTTCAATAACCAGCGGTCATCGTGAAAACAAATCAGGATGAATGTTCAGTTTGTCTAGAAGAGCCCTACATGAACTGCATTTCTGCTTCACATTTCCATAGACCAATAAACCTTGTCCACTTATGTTTTTTCCTCCTCTTGAAAAGATGTGCATTTTGTCCTCTTCTTTAGCAACCTAATTTTCATTCCCTGTGCAAAATCTATTTGTAGATATAAAGTCAAAATTACATGGAGAAACGGCACGCTGCATATACGAAAATGCTGTTATCAAAACCTTTACTAAAAAGTATTAGGGAAAGGAGACAGCCTTTGAAGACATTTTCTGTTTTAATACCCAGATTGCCTATCAGTTTAAGGCATATATTAGGTTGGGCTGTGTATTGGATTTAGCCAAATCCCAAACCAAATTGATCCAATTTGTGCTGATTTGTGCCCTGTCCTGGTTGGGTTGAAGCAGCTACAAATCACTACAGAGTAGATTGGGTTGTCCTGAGTTCACTGGTAATGATTAGTGCTGATCTGTAGCTCAAGCAGTCTCCCAGAAAGCCGGTCTCCAAACTGTTGCAATTAGTAACCACAACAGCATATAAGGAGAACAGCAGAGTGAGGACAAGCAAGAGGTCTAGAATGATCACACCCCAATCAGCACTCTCCAATCACAGTTCTTGCGGGGAGGATCTGGACTTTGCTTACTTGGAGTTGCAGGGCTAGCATGGAACACTGTCACCCCACCCAACATTCTCTGGGTTTCATTTTTTGATATTCTGGCTGATGGGCACAATCATTTTCCTGAAGCTCCTTCCCTTTTAAAATTCTGCACTAATGATACATAAAACATTCCTTTTTACAATACAGCGTGCTCACATCTCGCTTACAGGACATTCCCATGGGCATCTGGTTGGTCCATGTGAGTAGAGGGTGCTGAATGCATTTAGGTCTTTGTCTAAACTCTGTGGGCCCTTCTTATGTTCATATGTCATATTCTATGTTCTACATTGATGGTGCGGTTTAACTTACATTTTCTAAACAGGACACATTCTCTTGCTTGGTGCTGAAGAGTGAACACTATTACTGAGCAAAACAAGTGCTGGCTATGAGAAAAATAATCAGTGAGCAAAATCAGCAGAGGATTCAGTGTCAATTTGCTAGGAAGCTTTTCAGATTTCTGTCTCCTTCCAAGCAAGCCCTCAAATTGAAGTAATACAAATAGGTGGAACAGATTGGGGGAAGCTAAGACAACTTCCCCAATGAGGGCTACCCAATGGTTTCATGGGAAATAGTAGGAAGGATTGCTTAAGAAGCAACAGGTATAGGAAGATGGGAGGAAGCACTTTGGGAGCTCTGGCTATCAATAAGGGGCATTCTTGGGTTATGCTTTGCCCCCCCTTCCAATCCATACAATGGAGGATTACTTTTCAAAAGGAATGTGTATCTTTTCATATATATGCACATGTATGAAATCTTAAATCTCCCAGTCCATTCCACCTCTCAACTGCATTCTGTGCAGATTCCATTATAACTTTACAAGGTGCTTACAACTATTCTGGGTGCCATATAACCAGTGAATAACAAAGGCTGACCTTTCCACTTCCCACTATCATAGCCACTTCCTTTATGAATCTACTAATAAGTACTGCCTCTCGAAAGTGATCGGGCTTGAATGTCTTGTGGAATAACATTTGGAAAAGGTGGTTTTCCTCCAATTCAATTCATGACTTTTAGTAATGTGGAACAACACGTTTTGGTGCATACTACATTAGACCTTTTGCTTTTTATGATATTCTTAAGCAAAATATGAAACAGCTGTCGTCTAATGCCAGCTGGCAAGTGTGCAAGCCGTGTGAATGGAAGAAGGGGGCTCTTTTTCCTCACACGAACCAGACAATTATGGAAACTGTGAGGCTACGGGAAAGCATTAGCAGGTGACATAAAACATTTATTTGATTTACTTGGTTCTTTGTGGTGCAGCTCCAAAGTCATTCTGTCCAGTTCCAGTTATAGCATTTTTAAACTACAAAGGTTTGAGAACCACAATAGCAATTAATGATATAAAGAGCTGGTATTCACTGCTCTTCCTACGGGAATATTGCTGGCAAACACTTAATAGATTTCAACACTTGTGACTCTGACCTTTGGAACAGCAGCACAAAGTCAGTAGGTCCATTCCTTTATCCTTCTCCCCACCCTTTTGTAATTAGGATGTCTTACTTCTTCATTTTTATCCTTACTTGTCGTAAAGTGACATCCTTGCTTTGTTTAGTGCCGATATAACACCTTCCAAATTGCTCTCTAACATGGAACATCACCACAAGAGAATAATCATGGAAGCCATCGAGATAGAGAAACACCCTCACAACATGAACAAGCGTGACGACACATCCCGCTTGCCAGACATCTGGAAATTAGCCCTCCCCACAAAAACTGACACCAGATCCAGAGGCACACAGAACGCCATCACCAATCAACCACACCAGACCCAAACCCAGACCCTCTCCACAGATAAATTACAGACACCATCCAGTAGCCAAACCATGGTGGCACCTCCGGATGCTGCACCCCCCTGCAATCCCTACACAGATCTGGCTGGCACAGGCCACAAAACCACAGCTCGCCCCTATACACGAAGCCAAGCCAGAGCACAACTAAATGCAGTACAGCCATCTTCTCAGAAAAACTCTTCACAAAGTTCAAGAGGTCAAGACACAAAGGCTTTAGCAACTAATCCACACCTAATGACCCACCTAAGTGGTACTCAGGATATCACTCAAGAAATCACTCAAGATATCCCTCAAGCAATTAAGGAACAAAAGAAGAAAAGGCACACTAGCCTGGGAACTTCCTCTCTGCCCAGAACATTGGAGGCTATACACCACACCCCTCAACAGTATTTATAGGAACTCAAACACTGAGATCCTGCTCTGTTCCAGTAACAAGAAGCCGAAAGCACCAGCCTGAAGATGACGAGTGAGACCTCGTCGAAACGTCGCCTAGACACCCCAACTTTTACACGGGAAGACACCCGAGGACACCAAAACCTGCATTCCTGTACCCGTGAAAATCTACGAAAGCATATATATATATATATATATATATAGTATCCCTGACTGTTAGGTCCAGTCATTGCACACTCTGGGGTTGCACACTCATCTATTATTTTGCAATGAGATTGGAAATGAAGAAGCAAGTACAGTGGTGCCTCTGGTTATGTACTAAATTCGTTCCGGAGGTCCGTTCTTAACCTGAAACTGTTCTTAACTTGAAGCACCACTTTAGCTAATGGGGCCTCCCGCTGCTGCCACACTGCCGGAGCACGATTTCTGTTCTCATCCTGAAGCAAAATTCTTAACTCGAGGTACTATTTCTGGGTTAGCAGAGTCTGTAACCTGAAGCATATGTAACCTGAAGCGTATGTAACCCGAGGTACCACTGTATAAAGAAATCTATATCCATGGTTTCCCTCCCTTTCTCAAGAGTGCTAAATCCAGAGAGAGAGAGAGAGAGAGAGAGAGAGAGAGAGAGAGAGTTGTCATGATACAGAGTTAAGTTCTTCACATTGTAATGTGACAGTTTGATAGTTACAAAGTTGTAGAACAACAAGTCCACAGACAGTGTTTGACACTGGCTTGTAGAAATTGTGGCCGGGATTCCCCTAACATTGTGCAATGGGCTTTCCCCCTCTCCTCCCCCTGAGCCACCCAACCCCCACTACCTTTCCCCATTCCAGGCATGCATGCAAATACATCTGTACCAGGGCAATGGCACCTTTCCTTAATAATAATAATAATCCCTGGCAGTGCACTAGAGCAAATATTACCAACCCTTATTTATCATGTTTCACAATAGGGGAAATGGAGGTTTGTACTTGGGTGTGTCTGCATGGGTGGTGATGTCCACTTCCATTTGTTGCTTTACAAAATAAAAATAATACTGTGATCTTGCACAAGGGCAATAAAGAGTCCTGTATTTTATTTTGGTGTTGGGGTTACCATAACCAAAATGGCCGGGCTATGGAGGGGAGGAGCAAACCAAAGTAATCATGTGGCCATAGAAATTAGCCACTAAAATGTCACACACAACGAATTGCTCACTCCTGAAATGTGCTGATATATAATGGGTTGTTTTTCTACTTACGTTTTCTACCGGAAGGGGGAATCTGAATTGAGGGGAAATCCAGATTAAATGTAAAACAAAATAAAAATGGTCTGGCATTTGATAGCTGTGTTATGTGGACACTGTGAAACATCTCAGCACCAATTCCACAATAAACTCCCCTCTGAAAACCCCCTAAAACAACCCAGTAGACCAGATAGTTGGAGATGAGATTTGGGGACACTCCCATGTGTAGGAAAACAAGACTCTCAAAAAAGGAACTTTCCTTTGTTGTTGTTGTTGTTGTTTAGTCGTTTAGTCGTGTCCGACTCTTCGTGACCCCATGGACCAGAGCACGCCAGGCACTCCTGTCTTCCACTGCCTCCCACAGTTTGGTCATACTCATGCTGGTAGCTTCGAGAACACTATCCAACCATCACGTCCTCTCTCATCCCCTTCTCCTTGTGCCCTCCATCTTTCCCAACATCAGGTTCTTTTCCAGGGAGTCTTCTCTTCTCATGAGGTGGCCAAAGTACTGGAGCCTCAGCTTCACAATCTGTCCTTCCAGTGAGCACTCAGAGCTGATTTCCTTAAGAATGGATAGGTTTGATCTCCTTGCAGTCCATGGGACTCTCAAGAGTCTCCTCCAGCACCATAATTCAAAAGCATCAATTCTTCAGCGATCAGCCTTCTTTATGGTCCTGCTCTCACTTCCATACATCACTACTGGGAAAACCATGACTTTAACTATACGGACCTTTGTTGGCAAGGTGATGTCTCTGCTTTTTAAGATGCTATCTAGGAGTTCCTGATTACCAAGAGAACTGAGAGCAAGAAAACAGATTTCCGAATTATTTTCTATGAACAGATTAAAGTTTTATACAGTCCCCACTCCCCGGTTCTTATAATGAACACAAAGATACAGCAAAGTAATCCTTTCAACTGTGAATAGGTTTGCCATTTTTCAATGGCAGGGTTTCTGGGCCTTTAACAGCAACACAACAGGTAGAATTTCAATAGGTATGGCTCTATGTCGGGCAGAGAGAATCTTCTAAATATATGCTTTTTGTGTAGCTATCAAAAGCATGCAGCCCTGCAAAAAAGGGGGGCACTTAATAACCTACTTATGTTTACAATTTGATGTCACAACCTCACCTCACCCCAGCCACAAAAAGCTGCCATATACCCCAATTAGTTGGCTCATGCATTTAAACACACACACACACACACACACACACACACACACATATGTATGTATATATATATATAATTGGCTCATTCATATTCTTTCTTTCTTTCTTTCTTTCTTTCTTTCTTTCTTTCTTTCTTTCTCTCTCTCTCTCTCACCTGGGATGGGACACTCCAATGCCAAGTTTTGAGTCTGGAGGAAAGAAAGAAAGAAAGAAAGAAAGAAAGAAAGAAAGAAAGAAAGAAAGAAAGATGCAGCCAAGCTTGCGACCCGTTGAAAACGAGAAGACAGGGTGGTTGTTATAATGGAAAGGTTGGCATGCCTTCAACAACTGCATGACTGCCCAAAAGTTGGTGTGGCTGTGCATTGAAAGAATGCCTGCCAATTTGCGCTCTTTTCAAATAAGGTAAACTCATGGTAAATCGTTTGACTGGGGTCCGTTTTATATTCTTAAAGCACCACACACACACACACACACTCCGACACCCTCCACTTGCATAAAAATTCAGAACAAATACTATGAAAAAAGTTTCATTTTTTCAGATATATTTTTTTAAGCAGAAGTGGGGGGAAGCGGTTGGAAGTCATAGTTTTATGCGACATCTGAAATTACTTTTCCTGATCCTCAGACATTACCTTTTCCAGAAGAAAGGAAGTGCTGTTCCCTCAAGATAGTGAAACAGAGGTCTAAATATAACCAGACCTACAGACCTGGGATTGGCTTCTCAACACCAGAGGCTTACAACAGTATTGGGGCTGCCGCTGATGCTGATGCAACATTAGCAGCCTGAACAGGAGGAGGGAAGTGGTTGGGGGAGAGGTTTGTCTCCCAAGAGGACTCCCATTCTTTGCTTAGCTATTTGCTATTAAAAGCCCAAGCAAGAGCACTAAGGTTGAGGGGTCATTAATTTCATTTCATTTCATTTCATTATTTCATTTCATTATTTCATTTCATTTCATTCATTCATTCATTCGTTCGTTCGTTGAATTTATATACTGCCCTATATACCGCAGACTTTGAGGTATTGCAGTTCTGAGCCATTTAAGGCTTTATAGGTCAAAACCAGCACTTTGAATTGTTGCCTGGTCTCTGGCCATCTTGGTTGTGAGTCCTTTTTCCACCTGGCCTGGGAGGGTAGGGCCATGACTGACTCCAACTACAAAACTTGAGGCTGCTGAATAGGCCAGAGACCATCTTGACTTGAGTCCTGTAAGACCTGCTCCATCCTTCTTCCACCTGGCCTGGGAGGGTAGGGCCATGACTGACTCCAACTACAAAACCTGAGGCTGCTGAATAGGCCAGAGACCATCTTGACTTGAGTCCTGTAAGACCTGCTCCATCCTTCTTCCACCTGGCCTGGGAGGGTAGGGCCATGACTGACTCCAACTACAAAACCTGAGGCTGCTGAATAGGCCAGAGACCATCTTGACTTGAGTCCTGTAAGACCTGCTCCATCCTTCTTCCACCTGGCCTGGGAGGGTAGGGCCATGACTGACTCCAACTACAAAACCTGAGGCTGCTGAATAGGCCAGAGACCATCTTGACTTGAGTCCTGTAAGACCTGCTCCATCCTTCTTCCACCTGGCCTGGGAGGGTGGGGTCCTGACTGACTCCAGCTACAAAAGCTGAAGCTGCTGAACAGACTCTTGGACTACATGTTGCTTGGGTGGGGGTTGTTTGCAGGGAGATGTTGCTGTTATTGGTATTATTGTTTATCGGTTTTTTAAAAATCTTTGTATTGATTTATGTGGAAATTGTTCGCTTTGCTTTTTGTTCAGTTGTACTTTTTGATGTTTCATTTATTGACAAGACAAAATAAGGGGATCTGTTTCCAGTGAGGGGACTGTTGGGATGGGGCTAACTAAAGCTGCACTTTTCCTCTGTAGTAAAACTCTGCATGCATTTCTGTCCAATTTTTGAAATGTTCTCCAGGCTTCACAATTCTTTCTGACAGTTTCAGCTTTATTGGTAAGCAATACAGTGGTACCTCGGGTTAAGTACTTAATTCGTTCCGGAGGTCCTTCTTAACCTGAAACTGTGCTTAACCAGAAGCAGTTTTAGTCATGCTGGCCACGACCCAGAAAGCTGTATGTGGACAAACACTGGCTCCCTCGGTCTGAAAGCAAGATGAGCACCGCAACCCCATAGCTGCCCTTGACTGGGTCCTTTACCTTTTTTATATACGGTGGTACCTCGGGTTAAGTACTTAATTCGTTCCGGAGGTCCATTCTTAACCTGAAACTGTTCTTAACCTGAAGCACCACTTTAGCTAATGGGGCCTCCTGCTGCTGCTGCGCTGCCGGAGAACAATTTCTGTTCTCATCCTGAAGCAAAGTTCTTAACCTGAAGCACTATTTCTGGGTTAGCGGAGTCTGTAACCTGAAGCATATGTAACCCAAGGTACCACTGTATTTTAAATATAAGTAAAAATTGCAGCACCTAGCTGTGCTTGCTTGGTCAAAGCACCAACAATGCAGCAAGAGCTCACCTGCAAACTTTGCAGTTTGTTGCCAGTTGGCCAAAATAACTTGAGTTGTGCTCATTTGTAAAAAAAGACTTTACAATTGCTTGTTCATTATATCTGAGTAACACTGTTTCTCAGGTTAACCAATAATTCCAATTTGACAACGCCTTTTGCCAGAAAAGTCCCATTCACACCCACACACCCATTCCCTGCATTCAATAACATTCCAATTTTCATTAACTGAACAGTTGCTGTACACTTATGAGGGGTGCATGTTCTCTGTGTTGAATACAGCATCAAGAGATGTCCGGCATCACGTATGAAGACATCACAAAGCTTAAATCACCACTTTTACATTGCCCAATGTCACCTCAAATGCACTCATTTTCAGTGGAGGATTTTATATGGCTGTTAGTTATACTATTGTATTCCGGGGGCAAGGACATATTTGTCCATTGCAGCAAAAGTGGCACACTTTGAATCCTAACAGATTCTCCAAGGAATGTTGAATGTATCAACTTATCAAGTAATGCACAATTCTCAGAATTTTGAATTAAACCAGAGCCTCAGGAATGATTCACCTCTTCTGGTGGAGTGGCCAGCTAGGTAGTTTTAAACTACCTATACTGGATTTTCTACCACCCCCATCTCCTTATTCCCCTGGTAAGTGGGTCAAAATTTACATGCTCCCTTTATGGGAAAGTTGATGCTTAAAAAAAAATAAACCCAGTTTCCTCATGATTGGCTTCTGTTCCATGTCTCTTCAGTACAAGAAGGGAAGCAAGACTCCTGTTGGCTGTTGGGATATTTCCGTTCCACCTTAAAAGGGAGCAGGCTTTGTGAGTCACAGAGTCTGCGCATTTCCTGTTCACAAGATGTTTATGTTTTCTATTGCTTTCGTTTTCTCTCCTCGCTGCCTGAACGCTGAAGCAGCCAGTCATGTTTTTCTTTGTTCTGACCAACGCTGAATAAACTTATAAATAATGCTCTCCTGCGTGCATCTTTCGCTGTGCATTATCTGCTGATAAGAGTGTGCACCAGCCCTGGAATGTGGCAAGCTATTTTCTGGAGCTTGTGTCGCTAATTGTTGATACTGCGTGTCTACGGGAGATTGATGGACGCTCCGGAGGCGACGTGGGGCCATGATGGACTTTGTCTCCCTGGCAGTATCCCAACATTGGCTGCATTGCATTGCACCACTGATGCAAAGAAATGTCCAATCTGTCCTGGAGTGTCAACACAAGGGGGCTTGTGAAGAAGGCGCAGCAGAGACTGTACTTTTTGAGAATTCTAAGGAAAAACCATCTTCCGCAGAAACTGCTGCTTGCCTTCTATCACTGTGCCATTGAGAGCGTGCTCACTTATGGCTTATGTGTGTGGTACGGAAGCTGTACTACCCAGGACAGGATGGGGTTGTGCAGAGTTGTTAAGGCAGCAGAGAGCATTGTTGGCTGCCCACTCTCCACCTTAGAGCAGATTTATGCCACAAGGTGCCATAGGAAGGCACTGGACATAGTAAAAGATCCATCGCATCCTGCTCACTGTCTCTTCGAGCTCCTGCCGTCGGGACGGAGATACAGGACGATGAAGACAAGAACGAGCCGTCTTAAGAACAGCTTCTTCTCCAGAGCGATCTCGGCCCTGAATGGGAAGCCTGGACTTTGAAAGTCATCTAATCTTCCTTGCTGTACTATACTGTATTGTTTTAATTAGTGTTTTTATGGAGCAGTCAAGTAATTTCGTTGTCCCCGAGAGGGGGTAATGACAATAAAGATATTATTATATTATTTTTCCCTATCACAATCTGTAATAAACTGTCTCAGAAATGTGCTTTGGGGAAGGTAGTAATCACCTGGCATGGTGGCTTCCCAGGTTCCCAGGTCAGCAATGTATAGCCAATGCAGGCTTCACACAGATATCAGGGAATAGGACACTGGACTAGATGGGCTAGTGACCTGATCTAGCAAGCTCTTCTCATGTTCTTATGTTTATCTGCAAAAGACGTAAGGCCCGATGCATCCTCACTGCCAGCCGTGCAGAGTGGCTGCTATATATAGCAAGCCATTTGTGTAATTTGAACCTTGATATTGCCAACAACAACAAAAGAGCTGGTTTGTGCTCCTGTGATTAAAAATGGCTGGGTTGCATTTGGGAGTACTTAAACAAACAGTTTGCCACTTGGCTCTTCCTCCTCATAGAGCTCAGACAGATGCAGCATAGGCTAGGGGTATGTAAACATTCCAAACACTTTCAGTTATGTTTAAACGTGTCCTAACCACATGCATCGGGTCGATTCATATGTAGTGTCAGAATGATAGCAATCAGTGGTCTGGGGTGGTGTACTCAGAGGGCAGAGTTCAGGGGCAAAGTACGTGTTTGCATGCAAAATGCTCAGTCTCTGACACCTGCAGGTTAAAATAAATAAATAAATAAATAAATAAATGAATGAATGAATGAATGAATGAATGAATGAATGTCCACTTAGAGACCAACTAAGTTTGTTCTGGGTATAAGTTTTCGTGTGCATGCACACTTCTTCAGATACCATTAGGAAGCCTTCCCAGACCCGCTGAAAGAGGCAGTTATCAAACCACTTCTTAAAAAACCATCTTGAGATGCTGCCAATATGGCCAACTATCGCCCAGTCTCAAATCTTCCATTCTTGGGCAAGGTGATTGAGTGAGTGGTTGCTGAACAACTCCAGGCATGCCTGGAAGAAGCGGACCATTTGGATCCCTTCTAGTCAGCATTCAGGCCTCATCATGGGACTGAAACTGCCTTGGTCGCACTGGTCAATGATCTCTGGCAGGCTAGGGACAAAGGTGAGAGCTGTTTCCTAGTTCTGCTGGATCTTTCAGCGGCTTTTGACACCATCAACCATAATATCCTTCTGGACCGTGTAGAGGGGCTGGGAGCTGGGGGCACTGTTATAGAGTGGTTCCGCTCCTTCCTCCTGGGCTGTGTTCAGAAAGTGGGGGGGGATGAGTGTTCAGACCCCTGGGCTCTCACTTGCGGGGTGCCTCAGGGTTCTATCCTCTCCCCCATGCTTTTCAACATCTACATGCAGCCACTGGGAGAGATCATCAGGGGGTTTGGGCTGGGTGTTGATCAGTATGCGGATGATACCCAGCCCTACCTCTCTTTCAAATCAGAACCAGTGAAGGCAGTGAAGGTCCTGTGTGAGAGTCTGGAGGCAGTTGGAGGATGGATGGCAGCTAACAGATTGAGATTGAATCCTGACAAGACAGAAGTACTGTTTTCAGGAGACAGGAGGCGGGCAGGTGTAGGTCCTGAATGGGATAACTGTGCCCCTGTAGGACCAGGTGCGCAGCCTGGGAGTCATTTTGGACTCACAGCTGTCCATGGAGGCGCAGGTCAATTCTGTGTCCAGGGTAGCTGTTTATCAGCTCCATCTGGTACACAGGCTGAGACCCTACCTGCCCGCAGACTGTCTCGCCAGAGTGGTGCATTCTCTGGTTATCTCTCGCTTGGACTACTGCAATGTGCTCTATGTGGGGCTACCTTTGAAGGTGACCCGGAAACTACAACTAATCCAGAATGCGGCAGCTATGATCCAGAACTAATCCAGAATGCGGCCACTGAGACCACATAACACCGGTCTTGAAAGACCTACATTGGCTCCCAGTACGTTTCCGAGCACAATTCAAAGTGTTGGTTAAAGCCCTAAACGGCCTTGGTCCAGTATACCTGAAGGAGCGTCTCCACCACCATCATTCTGCTCAGACACTGAGGTTCAGCTCTGAGGGCCTTCTGGCGGTTCCCTCGCTGCGAGAAGCCAAGTTACAGGGAACCAGGCAGAGGGCCTTCTTGGTAGTGGCACCTGCCCTGTGGAACACTCTCCCACCAGATGTCAAAGAGAAAAACAACTACCAGACTCTTAGAAGACATCTGAAGGCAGCCCTGTTTAGGGAAGCTTTTAATGTTTAATAAACTATTGTATTTTAATATTTTGTTGGAAGCCACCCAGAGTGGCTGGGGAAACCCAGCCAGATGGGTGAGGTATAAATAATAAATTGTTGTTGTTGTTGTTGTTATAAATTAAAACAAAAACAAACTAAAGCTGGAAGGAAAGATCCTGCTTTTTCATTTGCAGCTGCAATTCAGGCCTCAGCTGCAAACAAAGAAGCTGGGGCTTGAATTATTTTTGTATTCAACTAATGGTTGCAGAGGAAGAATCTTTGCAGCCCTGGGTTTAAGACTGAATCACATGACAGCAGTTGACTGACAGGTCGGCATCTGTACCCACCAGTCAGCATGTCCTGTGGAGGTCAGGCCAATTCTGGATCCAGCCCTCTGACTGAACCCACTTCTCCATCCCTGCCAGAGACCCATTGCCAATGTAGACAATAGTGAACTAAACATATCTATATAAGCAATTCAGTACAATGTGTGATCATCACTTCCAGAATTTCAGAACATGGAAAGTCAACCAAAGATATAATAACTGGCATAAAATCTGGTCTTTTTGATTGTATTATAATTAGGAATATTTTTAATGTGGATTTTATTGGATTGTTAAAATGGAAAACTTAATATTATTTTTTAAAAAAAAACATAAATGCAAATGAAATTCTGTACTGGATCAGACTAAAGACCCATTTTGTCTGGCATCCTGTTTCCACTGGTGCATTTGGGAAAGCCCACAAACAGGACACGAAAGCAAGAGACCTCTACTTACCGTGTTCCCCAGCTGCTGGTATTCACATGCTGTCTCTGATACTAGAGGCAATATACAGCCATCGTTTCTAGGAGCCATGGGGAATGGCCTTTTCCTCCATGAATTTGTCTAAGCCCATTTTATAGCTGTTCAAGTTGGTGGCTTTCACCAGTCACTACATATTGTGGCAGCAAATCCCCATATAGAAGTCCTTCCTTTTCTCAGTCCCAAATCTCCCAATGACCATTCTGCTGGATTGGATGATCTCGGGTATTAGTATTATGAGAGAAGCGGGAGAAAGTCGCTTTCTCCACACCAGGGGTCTGACTCAGTGTAGGCATATGGAATGAGCGCATTGAAACATCGCAGGAAGTGCATGGGACATTTGCACAGAAGTGCGTCCCCTCTGTTTCAGTCCACGGTTACATCTTGAAATGCACTTGTCAGTTTGGAAAGAGATGAGCATCTTTTTTTGTAAGTCCCTGCTTTGGGTTGCACCATTTTTTTTATTTTGGCAACGGTGGGGAAACGACTCTTTGGGGTTTGTCATTTCAAGAGCATGAAGCCACAGAGCTTTAAGTCGCTCTCACCCTTTCTGGAGAGCTTCCTCACGGCTGCGTCTTCAAACCAGGCAGGCCAGCGAGCAAGTTTTCAGTTCCTGATTTAGAATAGCTGTGGAGGAGGAGGAGGAGCCCTGGCTTGGGGTCCCTGGGTACAAAGGGTGATTTTCTGCTAGCACTCTTCTTCGTGAGTCTTACAGCTCAACAGCAGATGCTGCATGCAGATCCCCTTCTCCTTTGGGGGGGGGGGAGTTCACGCTCAGAAGCCGGGAGCTGCAGCACAATTGCATCAGATTCCCTTTTCCTGCTGCAGCTTTTGCATTTGAAAGCGAAGACAGTGTCTGAGAGAACACAGGCGCTTGTTCTGCTAAGACAGCTACAGTCCCTGGAGTGAGGGAGTTGTAGCAGGGACTCCGTTCTGTCTGTGAGCTACAAGGATAAGATTCCCATGGTAAAGATTTGTACTGGCCTTTACTTGCCTCTCTGCCCTGCAAAAACAGCAGTCTCACAGGGACAGTATAAAGCAGTCTTCAGCTCACCCCCTCCTCCCTCCACACCAAGAGAAAGAAACAGGGGAGCTACTCAACACATAAGGAGACTGGTCCATTTCCTGCCATGGTAAACAGTGTGTGTGAGTTCTTCTTCTTCCTCAGAAATACTTTATAGAATCGTAAGGTTGAAAGGGACCTCAGAAATTATCTTTCCCAACCTCAATGCCAGATCTGGAATGCAGGATGCCACTGCACATCCCTCACATGTAAATGTAAGGTAAAGGTAAAAGGCCGCTGTACGGTTAAGTCCAGTCAAAGGCAACTATGGGGTGTGGTGTTCATCTCGCTTTCAGGCCCAGGGAGCTGGCATTTATCCATAGATAACTTTCCGGGTCACGTGGCCAGCATGACTAAACCACTTCTGGCACAATGGAACACCGTGACGGAAGCCAGAGTGCATGGAAACGCCGTTTACCTTCCCACCACATTTATCTACTTGGACGGGTGTGCTTTTGAACTGCTAGGTTGGCAGGAGCTGGGACAGAGCAACGGCAGCTCACTCCGTCGTGGGGATTCGAACTGCCGACCTTCTGATTGGCAAGCCCAAGAGGCTCAGTGGTTTAGACCATCTGCGCCCTTCCTGAAGCTGATTACTCCACCATAAAAACAGCTTCTGCTGTTAGACCAGCAGTGGATCCAAAAGTCAAGAAGGCAGTTTCTGCACGTGCTGTAGAAGCAGAAGAAGAAGAGTTTGATATCCCACTTTATCACTATCCAAAGGAGTCTCAAAGCGGCTAACATTCTCCTTTCCCTTCCTCCCCCACATCAAACACTCTGTGAGGTGTGTGGGGCTGAAAGACTTCAAAGTATGACTGGCCCAAGGTCACCCAGCAGCTGCATGTGGAGGAGCAGAGACGCGAACCTGGTTCACCAGATTACGAGTCTACTGCTCTTAACCACTACACCACACTGGCTCTCCAGGGAAATGAGGGGCAGATGGGGCTCATCAACCTGTGAAGGTAGCCCAGAAGGAAACCTCTGATCCTAAACTCCTGCTGCCTTGCATGAGAAGAAAGGGCTAAGGGGGAAACCCTACACAAATCCAGAGTGGAGTCCCAAAGAAGGTTGGACGACGCCTTATACACTGTCTCCTGAAAGCCCATAACTTTGTACTCTGAATAAAATATTCACAAAGGGTAACTGCTGCTTTAATCCAGAGGAAAAAGCTTGGTTGTTGTGGGAATTGGGGTGGGCAGAACTGGAAGAAGGGAAATTAGAAAGGAAGGTTCATATCTGGCAATGGGGAGCAAACGGGTGCCATGGTATGAAAGGCAAAGGAAGAAGACTTCTCTCTTACTTAATACAAACCTCAGGTGGAACAAGTCTGAGCCTTTACAGAGGCTGCATCTGCACCATACATTTAAAGCACATGGCTTTCTCCAAAGGATTCTGGGAAATGTAGTTTGTCAAGGGTGCCAAGAATTGTAGCTCTGTGGAGAGTAAATTACAGTTTCCAGGGTTCACTGGGGGAAGCCATGTGCTTTAAGTGCAGACCCTCCAAGTGTCCCTATTTTCCAGGAACATCCCTGATTTAAAGAAGCCGTCCCGGTTTCTGATTTGATCCCCCTTTTCCTTAGGATGTCCCTATTTTCATTGGAGAAATGTTGGAGGGCATGGAGTTATCTGACCCCCAAGCCGTCTGAAGGCAATCCTGTCTAGGGAAGGTTTTTTTTAATGTTTAATTGTGTTTTTCTATTTGTTGTAAGCTGCCCAGAGTGGCTGGGGCAACCCAGTAAGATGTGTGGGGTATAAATAGTAAAAATACTATTGTGAATGGGACGTCCCTAATTTCATCAGAGAAATGTTGGAAGGTTTGTAAATGCAGGGGGGAAGCAGAGCTCCTTGGGATTCTGTGTTCATCACCAAAAAGGTCAGTTGCAGTATAATTTTGAAAAACATGGTGCGGCTGCTGTGAAAGAAGCTGGTTTGGCTGACTGAAAGACCTCACTCAAGGCCTAATGGAAGAAAGTTCCAAGTGCAAGAAAACTGAGGATACAGAGGGTTATGTGCTTCCTATGTAGGGAAACAGAGGAGTCTGAAGCAACCTTGAGACACTGTTTTCTAAAGAGCAGCTGAGCCTGAGAAGGAACAATAAGGCATCCTGAAAAATAGAAATGAGTGGTGATAGCTTAGAGGAGATTTTCTTGAAGTAGTATTGTACAGAGAAACCACTTCCTCTAGGAGGGGAAATCATTTGATTCATTTAGAGTCTGGCTCTAAGAGCCCGTTTACTCTGATTGCTTCATGCTGTCAGACCATAAAATAATAAAACAAGAAAATAAATCCCTAGTAAAATATATGTTACTGTATATAGCACAGTATGCAACCGATTACGTATTGCTAAATGTATACAATGTATACATTTGTATAGAGAGATATTTTGCAGTCTGGCAGACTCCAAGGGCAAGGAAACCACTGTAGAGAAAGAAGTGGGTATAAAGTTATATCTCCACCAGCTATATTGACTGTGCCCCACTGAAAGGGGACAACAATCTGAATTTCAGACAGTTGGACTCCTAAATGGCTCTGCTAGGCTCACCAGATATCCCTTATTGAAGAGTACATAACTCTTGTTTATGCCAGGATGAAAGAAAACGATTGAAATGTCCTCTCGCTGAACATCTCGCAAACTGTGGTTTTATGATGGGCCACATGATACAAAGTCCTCTACATAAAGGAAATGAATTTTCCCCAAGTGCTGGGAACATTTCCACTCTTCTCTGCTCATAGTAGAACTTAAGAACTCCTTGGCACATGCAGAGCTTCACGAAAGGGGTGGCATAAGGGGTTGGCCTCTTTGGGCAGATGCCAAGGTCCAAGTGCTATGAAAGGGCCCACCATCGCCCACAGTCCCTTGCAGCCACTTGCTTTGTTTGCCTGCTCACCCATACAATGGCTGCCACCACTCACTCCCCTCTCCTCTCTTTCCCAGGGCAAGTGGTGACTTTTGCACAACTACCACCACCTCTTGTCTTGCTCACCTACCCAATTAGCTCTCTCTGAAAGGGAGTGGAATAACACAATGGGTACCTGTAATGGCTTGTGTATGCTCTTCACAATAAGCACCTCTGCTCACTCAGAGATACTTAGTTATTTATTTTACATATGTACAAGCAGCACATTACAATCATGCGTCCGAATCGTCCAGTTCAGATTCAGAGAGTGGTCTTCTCCGGCTTCTCCTCCAACAGAAAAGGCGGGGAAGTTTCATGGGACATCTCTCCTCCCTGCGTTTTAATCCCCTCCTCTCCTGTGCAGACAGCACAGGCACAGGCTCTCCGTCTGTTCCTGAACTTCCTGTGCGGTGCTGGCGCTCTGCTTCAGCATTGGAGAGCCTTTACGCCTCCTGGCTCTCTCCCTCTTCCCCATCCGTCACTTCCTCTCTGTCTCCCTCTGGTTGTTCCCGCTCCTCAAAGGCATTCCCTGGCAGTCCCATGACAGTACCCACTGAGAGCCTTGCGCCCAAATCTGAAGCCAGCACTGACTTCACATGTGCAACAGAATCACTGGGTTGTCCATGGTCGACAACTCTTCAGAATGATCCAATAATTAAGAATCAGAAGGCCACAACATTTCTTTAAACAAGGACAAAACACTTGCTCTAGAAAGCAACTCTTAAAAAAAATAAAATTTAAAATTGATTTTCTTTTTTCTCATCACAAATATACTTATATCCATAATATACAATTTGCATAACATCTCCACCTCCCTCCCTTTGGACTTCCCTCAACTTCCATTTCTGATTTATTATCCACATTATAATATTCTGCTGGGTTTTTTTTACAATATATCATTTTTGTTTTGTTACAATATTTGTTCCCTGTCCATAAAATTGTGAATGTTTATTTAAATCCTGCCATCATCGATAGACTTTCTTTGTTTTTGCAAATATAATATAAAAGGTTCCCACTCTTTTTCAAAATCACTATTGTCCCAGAAAGCTACTCTTTGATCATAACTTGCCTCCTTCAATGTAAGGCTCAGCAATACTGTAAATGTGTGGACGAGGGAGACTCTCCTTTTCTTGTCCCCTTAGCAGTCAAACAACAATATGTTATTTGGTGTGCTGTGCTTACGTATATAGCTATTGTTAGTTAGCCAGGGAAGAGAAGTGACAAGGAGGCAGTCTGTCACAGTCGCCAGCTGTCTCACATTGTAGTTCCAACATCTCTTGTTCAGATTCTTTTATGTTGTACTCCTTTGCTATTTGTACTGCACTGAAACAGCTGTATTTGCCAATAAGTACTTGCAGGCCTACTAAGTCCACATCATGAGCAGAGAAACTATGACCCTACAGATGTTTCTAAACTGCAATTCCTCTCATCCTTGACCATGAGCCATGGGGATTGGACTAGATGGTCCTCATAGTCCCTTCCAACTCTATAATTCTATGATTCTGTGTCAGCTGGAGATGATGGGATTTGGAGTCCAACAACTTCTGGAGGGTCACAGGTTCCCTATCCCTGGTCTATGAAATGACTTAAGGTCACTCAGGGTAAGTAAGAGAGCAATTTATCAAGCGGTAAAGCAGAGGGCATCTAAACTACAATGGTCTTTAATCTCGCAGATTTGACTTTATGTGATTGTGTGCTCTGTTCTCAAACCAAGTGCTCCCCCCACCTCCATTTCCTCTTCAGAATATGCTTGTTGATGCTCCTCTGCTCAATTTTAAGTTAAATTTGAACTACGTTGCATGTAAAACCATGTGAAATGGTTATCTCAGAAAGAGAATAACCAAACGCTGTTTTAGCAATGTGACCCATGTCAAAATATGATGCAGCGCCATCTAGTGCAAACTGGGGTGCATATTTCAACAGATCATCCCAGTAACATAAGATCAGCAAGAAAAGAAACTGTGTTGGATGAAAGTAAATTTATTCTAATTATAGAAGATACATCCTTAGAGACTTGTTTTAAAGTGTGATACAAGCTGTTCGGCAGTGTAGCAGATGGTCTCTTTAGACATTTTTAAGCAAACGTTGAATGGCCACCTATCAGGGATGCTGTAGTAGTGGATTTCCTGCATCAGCAGGAGTGAACTAGAATACCTTTTAGTTGCCTTCCATCTCTTCAGAGCTTCGTTGCCCGTTGCAGTAACATCAAATGCTGCTGGTATAATTCTTGAGAAGGAATGTAGAAATAAAAATTGCAGTTAATTTGTCCCATTTACTTCAGTGAAACCTAATCATGACCAACTTTCTCCGGATTCACACCGTTGCTCTGCTTGATGATGCTGTTGAGCCAGAAATTGAAGCCTCAGTTTCATTTATCAGCTGTTTGCCCCCTTGAGTTTCATGAACAGTGAAGCCCTTTGCAGATCCAGATGGTTCCTTCCCTCCTTCTGGCCTGAGCTGTTACCAGCTGAATCGACTGGAGAGGACTTAAAAGATTATCTACTGTGAACTCTCCAAAAATAGTCTCGGTGCACTTTCCAACTTGCTCATCTCTGTTAACACTGCTCTTAAAAATGATAAAATCTACTGAGAAGGACGTAAGCCAACATAAGCACAAATAAAGAAAAGAAACTATTTAAAGAAATGAATGTTGCATAAATCAAAGAGAAAAAGGAAATGCTTAGGAATTTTCCTAAATAAATTATTTACCATAGTCTGAGGAGACATTTTATTTTTTTACTTCATACCAGTTAATCTACAGTCACTTAAGGTCAACTGTTGAAAGCATATACTCCCCCACCCTCAGTTGATAGTTAATGAACTATTTTTGTGTTTGGTTTTTTAAAAAAGATTTTTTTTTAAAAAAAAAAAAGGTCTTGTTACAATGCGTAGTGTTTTATCTTACAATTATTTCAAATGCTGTCAAATCATGTCTACTGCTGGGTATGTTCTTTCTGTTTCATTTCCCTATGGCTCTGGGGTATTAAGATCTGCCTTAACTATTGATGGTATAATGGGTGAGGGAGAGTTGAGCCAGGGACGGAGGAAGAGGGTGTGGTGGGGGCAGGTTGCCCTGGGTGTCACCACTGAGGGGGGTGACAAAATGCCAGGCGGCACTCGCCACAAGGCCTGCAGCGTGCCTGAGCCAAGTGTCTCTCCTGGGAGTGACACGGTGGCTTGGGCATGCACAGGCTCCGCACTTCCCCAAACGGTTTGCCCACCGCCTCCCCCTCAGCTGTAGTGCGGCTGAGTGAGAGGAGGCAGGCAGACTCCTTGGAGGCCCCACAGAGCATCCTGCCCCAGCTCGCCCTGCCCCACAGGCGACTGGCCCTGCCCCTGGCACAGGGCATGCACGCCGCCCCAGGTGCCCAATCGGCTTGCTCCACCACTGTTGACAGCCAAACCATTTAAAGATTTTCTTTTGGGATAGCCAGTAGGTTGGTTTTCTCAAATTTAGATTATTTCTTGGTGTCTTCCAATGCTCTGGGGGGACAATAAGCTCTAAGAAGCTTCCATGAATGGTTATAGAGTGAAAATTGAAGACCTAGTAAGTGCAGTTGCACCCAACTGACCTTGAACAACAGTAGCAGCAAGCAGCAATGATGTAGGTGGCAGCCACAGCTACACCACAACATTCTAGGTTGTCCTTGGGACTGCAATGTGAAACAGAGATTGGACACAGAGTCAAATCAGGCAAGCCTGCCTGCATCATAGAAGTTTAAACTATTTTTGCCAGCAAAAGAAAGAACAGCACATTCCCTCTACGGATAGGAATTGCGTACGCATACAAGCACTAAAGGAAAATAACGCAGATGAAGAAAAACCACAATACACTCATGGGGTATTTTCCATCCTGCACGGCTGTCTGTTCAATATTCATCCTCCATAATATATGGTTACTAGAATTACCGTGTTTTACTGAAGACCAACTTCAAGTGGTCTGAAGTGGATGCTGGCCCAGTCATTTGAAATAATAACACAGAAGTCTACCAACCAAGGGCACGTGCGTCCCATCATAGTTGCAGTGAGTGTTTTGCTGGATTCCCCTTTGATGGGTATGGTTAAGCCAGCTTGTGTGCTAAGGTAATAGGATAATTTTGGTTTGAGGGTGATGGTGACATCTGAAATGATAAATTGCTTGAAGGAAATGGTTGTTCTGAGCCAACATCTGGGGAAGGCACATCATTGGTCCAAAATAGCTGAAGTACTCAAGTCCGGTACAATTTGCCGTTATGCTAAGTAAGCTATAGCATGAGGCCCCCGACAAATTGGAACGCTCATTATAATGTAGCTATCTGAGAGGTTCCAGGGGGGCTGATTGTGCTTCCTGTACAAAGAGGCTATAGTATGCCTTTATTATGATATGATATGATATGATATGATATGATCAGAACATAGAGCTTTAAAGCAGTAATGACTAACCTGCTGCCCAGCAGTTGTTGGTAGACTACAATTCCCATCATCCCAGGCCATTGGCCATGCTGGCTGGGGCTGATGGGATGTGCCATTGAATCATCTGAGGCCTTCTTTCAACCTCAAGTGTTCATTTGTGATTTGAAAAAACAAACAAATAGTAATATGCTACTTCACAGGGCTGTTGTGGGTACAGACATCATCTGCATTTTGTGATGGTAACAGGATGCCAAATAATCTTTAAAGGCGTGCAAATATGTATTAAAGAGCCCTTGTTCTTTATTACACTCTGCCATGAATAAGGATTCAGGTATGACAGGAAATCATGGATACAATCTTGTCCTAGCTATTGTCTTGTGAGATTTTTAGAGAGTGGCTCTCTTTAGGTGACACAAACATGATGGTGCCTGCTCTAAGGAACCCCTTCTCATGTGATCAGCAGATCCGACTGCAGTTTGAAGGATGGCTATCATACAGGAGGCTGTCAGAGCTGCTTCCTCCCTGTGCAGCTCATATGGGATGCACATGTCAGGCCACATGTACTGGCCCACAGTAATAGCCCTCCTATTATTATCCTACTGACACATCTTTATTAAATCTTTAGTTGCAAGAAAATGTTTGCCACAAACATGTGAGTTCAGCAGTCTTTACTGCAGCTGCAGATTCCGTTATGCATTTGTTTAAGTTAGCCTTATCAATTTCATCCTTGAGTGTACAAACCTATCTTTTCATTTAGTTTCAGAAGACTTTGCATTCCGGTTTTCCAATTTTCTTAAGTTCTGCTTACCCATCCCGATCAACACTTTACCAATGTGGGATGACAGCTAAGGCGATTAAAGCACCAAACCAACTGCATTGAGCCAATACCCTCTCAGATTAAAATTATGAGTCCTTAAAGCTGGAGCTTAAAAACCAATTCCTCCACTGATGTGGTAGAAGAGTTTGGATTTGATATCCCGCTTTATCACTACCCGAAGGAGTCTCAAAGCAGCTAACAATCTCCTTTCCCTTCCTCCCCCACAACAAACACTCTGCGAGGTGAGTGGGGCTGAGAGACTTCAGAGAAGTGTGACTGGCCCAAGGTCACCCAGCAGCTGCATGTGGAGGAGCGGAGACGCGAACTCGGTTTCCCAGATTACGAATCTATCGCTCTTAACCACTACACCATACTGGTGTAATATGTTGTTGTTATATCAGGGCATGCATGCAGTGTGTCAGGATTACAACACAGTTATTATAACTGTGTCTTAGGCTGTGTATATACTATGCCTTTAAAGACCATTTCAAGCACATTCTTTCCCTCAAATAATTCTGGATACTGTAGTTTGTTGCTGAGAATTGTAGGTCTGAAGGGCAAACTATAGTGTCCAGAATTATTTGAGGGAAAGAATGTGTTTTGAATGAACTCCAAAGGTATAGTGTATACATAGCCTTACAAATATAACCCTCTTTGCTTCCATTTGGGGGGGCCTAATACTGAAAAGGACCATTCAAATATCACAAATGGTTTTCAGCAACAAACTTTTTTAAACTTGCCAGATTTTCTGCAGAAAAGGTAAAGGTAAAGGGACCCCTGAGCATTGGGTCCAGTCGCAGACAACTCTGGGGTTGTGGTGCTCATCTCGCTTTACTGGCCGTACAGTACCTGGCGTACAGCTTCCGGGTCATGTGGCCAGCATGACTAAGCCACTTCTGGTGAACCAGAGCAGCGCACGGAAACGCCGCTTACCTTCCCGCCGGAGCAGTACCTATTTATCTACTTGCACTTTGATGTGCTTTCGAACTGCTAGGTTGGCAGGAGCTGGGACCAAGCAACAGGAGTTCACCCCATCACAGGGCTTTGAATCACCAACCTTCTGATTGGCAAGCCCTAGGCTCTGTGGTTTAGACCACAGCACCACCAGTGTCCCTGCAGAAAAGGTAGATTTTGATTAAATAGGGGCGGTTGAATATAGGCTGGCATTCTGATGGGAATGGCATTCTGGTGATGCTACAGGAACAAGCAGCACTGATCCCACAACAAATACATATCTGGAAGCTCCTGGAGTATCAAACTGCCATATTCCCCTACTAAGCAACTCTGGAATTTGTAGTTTTGCGAAGGCATTAGGAATGACTAAGGATATTCCTAACAATAATTCTCAACGCCTTCACTACACTAACTTTCCCAGCATTCTTTGTGGGGGGACGTCATGGCAAACTGTTTTGAAAATTAGCTTAAAAGTGGTTTATATTTGATGTTACCAAACTGGATACAGAGTTAATGGGATTCATTATATGCACATGTCTTCAATAGCCAAGGAAATTCCTCCTAGGCTTCACACAGTATGAGACTTAGTGATGGTTCCCTTGCAAATGTGGTGCCTTTCCATTTCCCTCTCTTTGCATTTAATATAATACATGGGTGTTAGAAATGAGTGAAAAGCCCTATTATGTCCTGATTTGTATATTCCCAATCTCTTTGGGAGGGTAACCAATAAATGAAATATTTACTTAGCCGAACAGTCTGAAGTTGGGAATAATTATGAACATAGCTGTCAACCTTTCCCTTTTCTTGCAATGAATTCTATTCTGAATAAGGGAATTTCCCTTAAAAAAGGGAAAACATTGACAGCTATGATTATGAATAATATGAAGGTTATTTCAAAACATCAAGCATACTATCTCTTCATGTTTTCAGAGAAGACAATGTTACTGTTCACCACCACTGAGAGACAGGCAAAAAGTGCACATACATTGCTTTTATTAATTTATTAATTAACAACTTTCCCAAAGGCTTTGTGCAAAAGTTGGCCTCAGTAGAATTAATCTGAGACTTGAAGAGCACATACCTGTAGGAACTGAAAGAGGAAGTTGAAAATTATGTCACTCTTCCAACTTCCTCCTTCAGCTCTATGTCTTTTTTTTTAAAGGTAGCCACCCTCAAATCTTCATAACCAAGGGGGCAGTGAAGGGGGGGGCTCAGTCACTTTGTAGGCACCAAGGGAAGACCAAGGCTGCCACATCGTCAACCCCAGAGTGCTTTGGTTGGGGAGGGAAAATTCATATACAAGAAACATTGGGTTTTAAAAGTCACTACAAAGCCAAAAATAAGGATTGGGCCATAGTAGAAAACCAAAGATCCCGCTATTAAAACAAGAAGAATTTATTGCCTTCTGTATAAATACTGGAAGAATTGTTGCATCAGAGGAAGACAAATACAAATAAGAAACGTTTATAGAAGCGTAAAATATTATGATAAAAGATGAATCAAAATCTAATTACATAGTAACAGGTCTTTTTTTCAGCTGGAACTCACTGGATCTCAGTTCCTGCACCTCTCAGGTGAGTGCCATTGCCATTATAAGAGAACAAGGGAGGTGTTCATGTGAAGTTCTGACATCTCTTTTTCTAGAAAAATAGTAATGAATAATAGTAAAGCACTAGGGACATCACTAACAGTTAACGCTATCCTAAAATATGTTGTCTATGATTCCGGACCCTCCAAGTGTCCCTGTTTCCCAGGGACAGTTCCAGATTTACAGAAGCCATCTCAGTTTCTGATTTGATCCTGGAATGTCCCGCTCTTCCTTAGAAAGTCCTTATTTTCAGCAGAGAAATGTTGGTTGAGTATGGAGTTATGCGACCCCTGAGCCAAGGAGAAAAGTAACTACATAGCCTTTAGGAGGCATCTGAAGGCAGTCCTGTATAGGGATGCGTTTTTAAGTTGAGGTGGACCCTGGACTTCTGCAAAGTCCTGCCCTGAGCGAACCAATACCCAGTAGGTCTTTTAATAGGTAAAGGTAAAGGTACCCCTGCCCATACGGGCCAGTCTTGACAGACTCTAGGGTTGTGTGCCCATCTCACTTAAGAGGCCGGGGGCCAGCGCTGTCCGGAGACACTTCCGGGTCACGTAGCCAGCATGACGAAGCTGCTCTGGCGAGCCAGAGCCAGCGCAGCACACGGAAACGCCGTTTACCTTCCTGCCAGTAAGCGGTTCCTATTTATCTACTTGCACCCGGGGGTGCTTTCGAACTGCTAGGTTGGCAGGCGCTGGGACCGAGCAACAGGAGCGCACCCCGCCGCGGGGATTCGAACCGCTGACCTTTAGATTGGCAAGCCCTAGGCGCTGAGGCTTTTACCCACAGCGCTACCCGCGTCCCTAGATCTTTTAATAACATGGCATTAAATGATGTCATGGAGATCAAAGTGCCTCCCATGAGTGAGGGAACGTAAGAAGAGCCTGTTGGATCAGTCTGGTGGCCCATCTTGTCTCACATCCTGTTCTCACCATGGCCAACCAGATGCCTGTGGGAAGCCCAAAATGGTAGTGGAGTCCCCCCACCCCTCCCGCTCGCCTTGTTGAAGAAATAGGTTTCCAACTACAGGGAAGTCAGTGCTGGAGCCCCAGCCAGTTTAACAACAATCCTTGTCATAGCTGGAATGTCAGGGAGTTTGGTGGTTTATATCCATTTGGAATATAACACCCTTGTTTATGCCAGGATGAAAGAAAACGATTGAAATGTCCTCTCGCTGAACATCTCGCAAACTGTGGTTTTATGATGGGCCACATAAATCACAGAATAAAATGTTTTTGTTTCCTTTAGCATACTCTGTGAACATTTATTCATTTTAGGAGTCTCGGTAAACTGCTCCATACCTGACGCTAACATGTGTTTTCAGCGCCTCATTTGTGGCCAGATTTTGAGTCCCAAACATTAAGAAAAATGTTCACCAACAATATAAGGAGCATAGCCACAAATTGCAGTTGAAAAGCAGCAGCCTTTTAGATCATGAGGAGAAATGGAGCTTTATGTTTGGGGAACCGACATGGCATTTGGCTAGATCTGCCCTTTATCATCACAGTGTAATATAGTGGCTGAGGAGGAGTGTTGATGATATGGAGTACAGTAGTACAGGGCTGGACTAGGACCTGGGTGGCTAGATTTCAAATTTCTGCTCAGCCATGAAGCTTGCTGGCTGACCTTGGGCCAGCCACAATCTCTCAGCCTACCTCACAAGGTTCTTGTGAGGATAAAATTTGGGGGAAGATAACTATGCATGCCACCTGGAGCTCCACGAAAGAAAGGTGGAATATAAATGTGATAAGGAGAAACCCCTGGCTGAAATCCGAGAGAGCTGTTGCCACTCAGTGTAAGCAGTATTGTGTTCTTAAACTTTCTGAGTGCAAGGACTAAAGTACTCAAAAGGAGATACCCTAGCAAACTCCTGAATCTGTATGCTATGCTCGGCCCAGCATTACCTCAGCCTTGAACATGCAGACCCTCCAAGTGTCCCTATTTTCCAAGGACAGTCCTGGATTTACAGAAGCCATCTTGATTTCTGATTTGATCCTGAAATGTCCCATCTTTCCTTAGGACATCACATCCCTATTTTCATCAGAGAAATGTTGGAAGGTATGTAATTATGTGACCCCCGAGCCAAGGAGATAAGTAAATTACAACCTTTAGAAGACATATGAAGGCAGCCCTGTATAGGGGTTTTTTAATGTTTATTTTTTATTATGTTTCTATATATGTTAGAAGCCACCCAGAATGGCTGGGGCAACCCAGTCAGATGGGCAGGGTATAAATAAAATTATCATCATCATCATCATGGAATAGGACGTCCGTATTTTCATCAGAGAAATGTCAGAGGGTATGCAACATGCTGCCAGCTATGTTGCCTAATGAGGTGATTCTGGTATGCCAGCATGGGGACTGCTTTCTGTTAATGAGAAAGATCAAGAAAAAATATGCCCCAAACAACCTCTGACAGAAAGGAATGGGTGTGTTTTTTCCCTGCCAAAGACCCCACCTCCCTTACACTGTTATTACTGGACACCAGCTAGTGGGTCTGGTTGTCAATTGGTGGGATGCAGGCCCCAAAATACAGTTCCAAAGCATCGTTTTTGTACTGCATTATTATCTATCTTATTAAAGAATGATAGCTAACTTGAAGCTGTCATTCAACGGGGGGGGGGGGGGGAGGCGTCGAAGCCCTCCTCCCCTCCCCCTCCTGCCAAGCATCTGATTTCATTGCAGATTGTTAGTGGGAGAAAAGATAAACATGTTCTCCTCCAGTTATGACATACAGCTGGGTCTTGGCTTGGAATTCAGCAGTTGGAAGCCTGTACTCATTCAATGTTTCTGGAGCATGACTGTTTTAGCCAGTGTAGATGGTTACAGAAACAAAACAAAATGGAAGTGGGGGTGCTAAAGGTAACAAAGGGAATGAAAATAATTCAGTTAGCCGCCTTACAAGTTTAAAAAGAAGAGTAAGCATTAAGAAGTCATGTATGATGTCTGTCAATTATAAACTATGTGAGCTGCTGAGTGTGTAAAGCATTACTGATGCTTGTAAATATACTTCTATTTAACATTTTCTTTTTAGAATAATTTACCTTCCTTAAGCCTTCTCTCAAGATTTAATAATTTACAAAAAAAATTTAAAGAAGTAATTAAGCACCATCTTAAAAGACATATTCCTTTCCCTCCTCATAAACCTAAGAGGAACTTCTAAGATGGTGCTTGCTACAACATACACACAGAGGATTACGGGAAGCTGTTTTATACCAAGGGCTCAATCACACTTCTGTTTGTCTGGCCGCTTTCCCCTGGGGAAACCCACTGTTTAGCGCTGAATCAGAACAAACATCAGTCAGGTTTTCTGTGGATCAATGTTTGTTCTGATTCAGTGGTAAACAGCGGGTTTTCCTGGGCAAATGCAAAACCTCTCAGACAAGCGGAAGTGTGGACAGGCCCTAAGTCAGACCATTAGTCTATCTAGTTCAGAACTGAACAAAACTGAAAGACTGGCAGGTTTTCAGAAAGGGGTCTTTCCCAGCCCCACATGGAGAGTTAAACTGGAACCTTCTACATGCAAAGGATGTGTGTGGTACCACTGATCTACACATACACACACACACAGAGAGAGAGAGAGAGAGAGAGAGAGAGATGTTGTGAATATCACCAGTTTGACCACCTTTAAAATACAATTTGATAAATTCATGGAGGAGAAGGCTGTCAATGGCTACTTGTCATGATGGCTATGTATTACCTCCATCTGAATACCAGTAGATGGAGCTCATGTGTGAGGGACTGCTGTTTTGCTCATGCCCTGTAGGATCCAGTTGGCCATTGCAGGAGGGAAATGTTGAACTAGGCAGGTCTCTGGTCTGATCCTATATGTCTTACGTTCTTATACATACAGAGACACCTAAAAGTGAAGGAGGTATGCTTTTCAGTTCAGAATAATTATTTTACTCACGCAGAAATTACATTTATTATTTAATTAATCAACTAGAGTTTCTTTAATCAAGGGTTAGTCCAACAAGCTTCGCGAGACAAAGTGTTCTCCTTCTCTGCTATCCTTAGGAAATCAAGAAGATTAAGAATTAAACCAATGAAGCCAAACAGCAATTTATAGGCTTCTACATGGCTCACTAAATCTCTGTAGTATTTTTCCATAGAGGCTTTATGGAGAACAAATCTCCAGCAACTAGCCTCAGATGTTTATGCTACGAGGAGAAACCAAATGTTGGCACCTTTCTCCATCCACCTAGTGTCACCTTATTGTTGTTATCAAGAGAAGTCTTACTTGAGGCCTTGGAGCCAAGAGAATTTGGAAAGCGCTCTCTGCCTTTCCTTCCAATGGGATCCAGATAGACGTGGAAGAGCTCCTCAACACCCTGGGATCTTGGAAATGAGGCCCCTCTTGTTCTGAATTAATGCCTGGAAAATCTTTCCCCCTTTGCTTCTTCTTCTTTTTTTAAAGAGAGATTTGCTGGAATTCATTGCATCTTCATTGCTGAGAAGGCTAGGACATTCCCCTTGACAGTTTTAAAAATGTTCATAACCTGGAAAGTATTTTGCTGGCTTGGATGATGCTTTCCTAGACTGTGCAAAAGATGCTGCTCTTCTTTGTGATCGACCTGCAGCCTAGTTCTAAAAATATTTTGCTATTATAGTGCCATTTTGCTATTATAGTGCCATTCTATACAAGTGCTATTATAGTGCCGTTTAGTTTTAACACTTTTTCATGTGGACCCCCATTTGTCCAGGCTCTCAGGTGGTGAAACAGGATGAGCTGCCCCTAATCCATAATCTTATTTACTCAGAAGTAAGTCCAGTGGGACTTACTCTTAAAGTACATGTGCTTAGAAATGCAGCCATTGCTTAGTAATGCCAGGTGGTTTCTTTCACCTATTATCTACCCTAATACTGAATATGAAGCGAGAATAAGGAAGATAAGAAGTAACAAATCATATTACTTGAATGTGCCATAAGCAAGAGGGATGGGAAGAGTGTAGACACAGAAATACATGACCCTGCCTTAAACTGAATTAGACCATTGAGCCATCTTGCTCCATATCGTCCACACTGATTGGCAATGGATCTCCAGAGTTGCAGAACAGAGACATTCCCAGGTCGATCTGGGAATGTTTGGGATTGAACCTGCGGCCTTCACAGTCAAAGCACATGCTCTACCACCTAGCTACAACCAAACTAGATGATTGGATTTTATTTTTAAAAACGGGGCAAAAATGAAGATATTCTATGTGGCAGGGTATGTGAATGACAGAGGTTAGCTATGTTGCTTTATGTGTACTTAGCAAATTATTTTGCTTGCAGAGATTGCATAGGTTCACCTTATTGTAATCTGAGGGTGGTTCATTATCTCCCTTCATAATCTGAATGTTTTAGCATGCTAGGGCAGAGATGTGAATATGTCTCTCTTAGATTTAATCAGATTGTTCTTCTCATAATATATACATTTGACAGCTGACAATTTGATGTTGTCCTTGGTCCCAAGTAATTAACTGTTGATCGGTACAGTGGTACCTCAGGTTAAGTACTTAATTCGTTCCGGAGGTCTGTTCTTAACCTGAAACTGTTCTTAACCTGAAGCACCACTTTAGCTAATGGGGCCTCCTGCTGCTGCCGTGCCACCGGAGCACAATTTCTGTTCTCATCCTGAAGCAAAGTGCTTAACCTGAAGCACTATTTCTGGGTTAGCGGACTCTGTAACCTGAAGCGTATGTAACCTGAAGCGTATGTAACCCGAGGTACCACTGTACTAGTTTTGAATCAAATGGACTAATATAGAAAAAACAAATTGGCATCTCATCCTTGGAGCCAAGCATTTCCGCCCAAAAGACACTCATTCCTCTTTGTTGATTTATTGTGCTGCACTGTGTTCCATATGCTACATGCCGTCACATGATATCTAATCAGCAGCAGCCGCCGCCTGGGAATGACACATTGATAGAGAACTTTTGAAAAAGGTCATTCAGTTCCAACTATGTCTGACATTTGCAAAAATCTTGAATCCTAATTTGATTACTCAGACCTTTGTACTCAATGAAAGAAAGAAAGAAAGAAAGAAAGAAAGAAAGAAAGAAAGAAAGAAAGAAAGAATCGTGTGAAAATACTAGGAAATATATTTCTGGAGCTGTTTGAAAACATCCAGCCACGTACAGAAATATCTTTGGGGAAGATCACTTCAATGTGTGATTCATGGGCAACACGTACATAGAATAAGCAAGTGGGGATACAGCTTTTTGGCAAAAGGGTAAAGAGAGATAGGACTCTGTGAGTAAAGTGCTCCATGCCTAAACATCAATAGGTATGTAATACCCAATCGAAGCATAATTCAGACGCTGAGAGACAAAGCCATGCCCTGTTGGGATCCAAGGTGTCAGGAATGAGCCAGCTCCAAGTGAAGGTTTGCAGTCAATGGCAGAAAGCAGCCAGGAACAGAGAGGCTTTGAAGTTAGCCAGACAAAGGAGAGCCAGCAGCTGCAGACTGACCTTGATGGACCGGCTGATAAGACAGTAGCTGAGAGCAGGCTGGAACACAGCCAAAGCTCTCAGGGAGCTCAAACAGGAACGACTGGACACAGATAGTCTCTTGGTAAAGAAAGAGGCTGGAGATGATCCAATGAGTCCTCAGAGTTGACGAATGGGTGAGCTGTTGGACAGGAAGCAAAACAAGAGACGTGAGGTGTGAAAGTTCAATATCTTCTGTAGACACCGGAAGCAGTCTTCAGAAGGGCCATCTTGAGTAATGATGCTGGAGGCTTTGTTAGAGCCGTCCGGAGTTATCTGTTTGTTTTTGGAATAAGTCCTCCTTATTAATTGACGGAAGTCCAGCCGTCATTAAATGGTGAGGCATAGCATAGAAAAACACACAAAGAGCCAGCTATATTTTCAGGAAGGTAAGAGCAGCTCCTCCGTCCGCTCTCCCCTGATTTTATTATCCTTTGTTCTCCTCTCTCGCATGGCCGTTTGCCAAGGTCTCGCGTTACCTCATCCGGTCATGGCTTTTTCCCACCCATCGCCATATAAGGTAATTACTGCCCAGAGGGGGAGTATAACTCCATATAAGGCTATACACTTAATACACTGCAAGGCACGGACATGCAGGTCACTGAGGTCAGCGAGGCACCAGGTGGCGCTACAAGCCTTTGCCATGACTTCATGGCTCCCACAATTAATTATCCACGCTTACTGTGTTACCCAGCTGGGAACCTGGACTCTTGACACAAGACTATGGCTATGGGAGAAGCAAGACCTTTTGGGGGTGTTAGTGCTGTGAGCCCCTCCATCATAGGCTTGGGTTGTATATACAGTATGTATAAATCAACCATATTTCCTAAAGACACCACAGTTTCTGCTGTCCCTCATTCCAAGGAAACCAAATCCTAGACAAGCGTCAGGATCCCCTGGAATCTCACACTGCTCAGAGACTGGGGTGACGTGCAACAATATACTTACAGATAACTCATTATCTGAGTGCCAGTCCTTATGTAGCCAAGACAGCATTGTTACACCCACACCAATTTCCAAGTGGTGAGAGATTTCAGGGGTACCAGCACACAACTCAGTTTAGGTTTCCATGGAACGAAGTTCATGGAAGACACTAGTGTCTTTGTGGTACTTGGTTTTATTTACTGGATTTATATACTGCCTTTTTGCCTACACACCCATGGAAATGTACTGTTTTAAAACAAATGCGTTATATAAAATGTAGAGTGACAGAGTTCTCTAAGGCCAAATGGGAGCCGATGGTAAATATGCTCCCTGGCCTGGACTTCTTGGCTTCTTTATCTCCTCAGGACACACAGTGAAGCTACAGGAGCAGCTGCCCCAAAGTCTCTCCATTTCTGCAGTTTAGAAAGTGATGGGAAATTGTACTGAAAAGTGTGAGGTGGCTGAATAATGGGGAAACAAATATATAACCCACAAACAAATCAGAACGAATGCAAAATAAAAAAACCGAACATAGTCTGCATAAAATATGTGCAAGCAATCAGGATAAATGCTGTATAAAAATGTCATCTGTAGCAGAGTTTACATATTACCCCAATAAAAAAAAATACAAACTGCTGAAAAGATTGCTATTCTGGCCATTCTGTTGGCCATGCCATGCAAGTTAAAAACATACAAATACAGATGTAAGGCTATGTAGAGAAATAGCTACTTCTCTCTTGTTTTCCTGGGAGATTATATTAAACAGAGTTTAATTCAGTTAGAATTTACTGTTTTCCTGGGAGATTATATTAAAAAGAGTTTAATTCAGTTAGACTGAACTTCTATGGTTCAGGCAACGTCACACAAAGCTGCAGATGCCATCCATAGCCCAGAAAATCAGCATGCGGCTTAAATCATGATAGCAGAACAATAAAAAATATGTTTCCTTTAAGGCAAACATGGATGCGCCACCAAGCAGCAATGTGTCAAGAAAGAAGATTTCAGTGAAAGGCAATGCAGAATGAAAAGGGGAATTCCAGAGTTACGTAAGGCAGGGTTTTATGTGTGCATGATTGAGAAACCCACTAAGTGCTCCCAACTGTATGCTGCTATCAGAATCACTAACTGAATCAAGGATGGGGAGGGATATGATCAGATGGAAGCTTGTGTCGAATCAATGACATGACCGGGAACCACTTTCCAAGTAACCAACGAAACTAAAACAAACTTATATTTTATCTGTATATTATACATAAGGGAGAGACAGATTCCTCAGTGTAATGTTCTCCTGCCACAATCTATAACAAATGAAACTATGCACAGCAAGGGAAAGCATTCTTTTTTTAAAAAAAAAGAGAGAGCAATCGCTAAGATTTGCTCCAATTTTCCAGTTGGGTCATACTTAACAGATGGAGAAGATGCAGGGCTGAATTATGCAGGCATACCCATCACCTGATTATTCTCCATCTGAAGATATCTATTGGAAAGTTTTGTGCCTACAGAGAGTAGAGCAAGGGAGACTACATGAAAAACACAGGATTTGAATAGTGCCATTTCACAGAGGCAAGACATGCTGCCCTGACAAGGATTTTGTTTCTGACAACCCAGCTGCTTTCATACATGCTTGGCTCCGAGCCACATTTAGAACATTTTAGTCTAGCAAAACAGTAAATGAGGGGGAACGTGATAGAAGGCACAAGAAGATAATAGCTTGTCTCCCAAGGAGCTGTTCTACTCAGACCAGTTGTTCTTTCGGATCCAGAGGCAATTAGCATGCTTTGGGGTGAGGTTTACAGGTTTTATTTGCTAAACGAGTAGTATTTAAACATTCACATATATAGTCAGTAAGGCGCACTACTTAATATTCAAGCACTAACATAGCATAAACCTTCCCAGACCACTTCATTCATTCAGAGATTACACCGCAAATGATCGCTACTGGGGTTGGGGCCTCTCTAACTCTCTCCAACTCAAATCTGGGACCTCCATCCATGTTGGGATCTCTGTCTGCCTATAACAGCGCACCAGGCTCTCATATTTATACTTTGGCGCCTGGGAACATGGCAGACAGCCATGTACCAATGGTCAAAGGGTTGGCAAGCTGCCTTCCTCACTATCAGTACTAGCCACTGTCATTCCCGTGGCTTTGAAGCTGCTGATCCACGAGTTCACCATCTAGCTTGGCAATCAGTCAGGACTGATATTGCTCACATACAATGCAAGTCTTATCTTTGACATGTCAGCTCACACAGTCCATTATAAGACATAATAAATACTGTACTGTAATCATTTAATACAATAAAGCATGGCCCTCCAGCTGTTTTGGGACTGCAATTCCCATCATCCCTGACCACTGGTCCTGTTAGCTAGGGATGATGGGAGTTGTAGTCTCAAAACAGCTGGAAGGTCAAGTTTGGCCATCACTGCCTTAAAGGATGCAGCCTAAAAGGTATAATGTAAGCAGATTCAAGTCCCTACACAGGCCCCAAATAAGGCATCAAGGAGATCATTATTGGATGTTACCTATCTCGTGATCACAATACACTTCTGCATTTTTCCAGCAGATGAACCCTCTGCTCTCATGTTGCACTGAAAATAAAGAAGTAAAATTAAATTGATATGACAGGGAGCCGAAGCCAATGCAATGAGAAATGAAGGGGAGAAACATGGCCTTATTGTTTTTTATTTGATTAATGGGCAAAGAAGAGGAGATGCGCTATGGACACTAGCAGTTCAAAGGGCTGTAGTACTTACCTGACCTCTGCAAGTTACTGGGATGGAGACAGGGAGGGGCATTCCCTTCTTCCTCTCAGTAAGCTGTAGTGATGCTGGCGATGGGAGGTTAGGCACGTGCCCCTGCACTGCCATGTTTGGATGCAGATATTATAAACCAAAAGACGCCAGCGGTTTTAGAAGTAAAGGAAGACTAGAAAAAGAACAGTACAATAAGCAAGTGTAGAGCAATATTTTTGAGAGAAAGAAAGAATGTATTTTCAAAGAAGAACTTGCTAACAATCAGATTTTGAAAAGAAATGAGTTCATGAGAAGGAAGGGTTGATCGTCTGAGGGCTGGAACATTATGCAGAATGCAGAGGGGAGCAAACCTTCTGGTGGAGGTTAAAGTAGTCATTATGATTTATTCCCCTGTGGAAACCAGACTAAATTCAGAAAGCAAGCTACAAATATTTCAGATAAATAAATGTAATCCAATAATGAAAACCTCTGCTAAGCACACAATTATAGCGTAAGGTTAAGAATGTAAAACGCACACACCCAAAACGGGACAATTGCTGTCCTTGGTGCCAAGCAGTTAGCAGAGGAGGCTCCAACGTGCTGCCTTTCAGAGTGAGGTATGACAAATGTGTGGTGGTAAAAGGTCAGAATCATGAGCACTGGTCCCAGTCCTGACATCCATGTGTACCTCCAGGTTCCTGAACAGACTTTCTAGTGCACAAGCTGTACCCTGCAAAACAAAACAAAAAACCCACAAGGTACAGATGGGTCTCAAGGAGCAACCAAATGGATGAATCACCCATGAAACTACCATTAAAGCAAAGGCTGCAGCGAGGAACCTCATTTGTTTCAGCTTAGTCTACTTATAAGGCCTAAGGAGTTCCTCTTCTCTCTCTTCTTAATACTGTAAAGATTCCAACAGACAAAAGCTGTTGATGTCAAAAAGCTGCTCACCTTCAGGGAGGGGTGTGAACAAATCACAGTTAACTCTTAAAGCAGAACTGGGGGACAGGGTTGAGGGTCTCTCCAGATGTTGCTCCTCCGCCCCTCCCTTAGCTATTATGGGTGGGCCTGATGGGAGTCAGAGTCCCACAACATCTGGAGGGCCACCAGTTCCTCATCTCGGTCTTAATGTGCCTCTTGCTGCAGATGCAGTTGTGGAGACATTGCCAGAGGGACATGAGGAGGGACTCATGACTAGCTGATGCATTTGGGGGGGGGGGGATAAAGCAGGATGTGCAGGAAGGCAAACCAGATGCTTGAGGAAAGTTTCCTGCATGTTATGAGATGTAGGATATTCACCCCTCATTCCTGAGATGTGTGTTTACAGTTTCATTTTGATGAATAAAGTGGGTGTTGTTTGCATATGGTACATTTCTGAATTTATATTTTCAATTTCCATTCCAGGGTGAGTGTGGCTAACAAGCACTTCCATCTACGTGAAAGTCACTATTGTGCTTAATATAATTTTAAAATGGGTGGGAATCATTTCTTTGCATGTTTTATGGCCAAGAAGTTTTGTTGAGCCCAGCTCTTTAAAAACCCATCTGTCTAAATAAGGGTTCCTATGAGAGGTGCTTGTCAGCAAATGGTTTTCTTATGGTGAATACGTTGCCTTTTTCATGAGCGCATCCTTGACAAATTCACTTTCAGATTCCTGTTTATATTGGCGGAAGTATTAACTCTGCTTCCTAGATTTACAGCAAGTATTTCTCACATAAATGTTACAGCAATCTTAATAATACTTAGCTGTTTCAAAGCAGTTTAGGGTAAAACCCTATGTTCACTTACCTTGGAGTAAGACCCATTTCTAAGTGAAGTACATAAAAATTACAGAAAGCATACACTGGATAAGATCAATTTAAATTGATCATAAAAAAAGAAAACTTCCTTAAAATGCCTGCTGGGTTAGAAAGGGCTGGTGCTGTGCACAGAGGTCCAATCTAATCTTATTTGGAGGAATTCCACAGAATCAGGCCCACAATGCTGAATTCACAGACTATTTCAGACACCATTCCTCTCCTGCCTCTCCCAGATCCACAAAGAGGAGAACATTTCACTTTATCAGGCCACAATTAGTATAGGAGCTCAGCAATGAGTCAAAGCAATGAATCGTCAACATCAACATCGTTAAACTGGTCACTGCGCCAGAAGCGGTTTAGTCATGCTGGCCACGTGACCTGGAAAGCTGTCTGTGGACAAACACCGGCTCTCTCAGCCTAAAGGGAAATGAGCGCTGCACCCCATAGTTGCCTATGACTGGACTCAACTGTCCAGGAGTCATTTACCTTCATTGTCTTCCAAAGCAACAACTCTATTCCCAACTTAAGAATGGAAAGTGAAATGCCGGTGGACAACAAAAGAGGTTTAAAGATGCTCTCAAGGCAAATCTTTAAAAATGCAGTAGAAGCACGGATAATTGGGAAATACTGGCCTGCGAGCATTCAAGTTGGAGAATTGTCTCTACCAAAGGCATCATGGACTTTGAAGTACAAACTCAAGATGAGAGGGAGAAACAAGCTAAGAGGAAGATACATTTGCAAATTCTGAGCATCAAGCCAAGTGAGGATTACCAGGTAAGATCCTCCCTCTATTGTGTGGGCAGGTAATCCCTCCCCCTACCTGGTCTGGTTTCCCTGGCAACGCTTCCCCCAGGTGGGATTGGACAACTCACTGAGGTAGGCGGTGACCTCCAGGTATCCCACCTGAGGGAAGGCAAAGCCTATGCTGATGGGGCCACTCTAGATCCAGGGCTGCACGCGTCCACGCAAAGGGCGCCCCCCGTTTTAAGCGGGGAGCGGTCATTGCAAATTCTGAGCATCAAGTCCCACCTGCAAACCTATGTCCCCACTGTGAAAGGACATGTGGATCCAGAATTGGCCTCCACAGTCACTTATGGACACACCATTAAGACCATATTCATGGAAGAATCTTACTTGGCTATGAGTGATTGCCAAAGAGAGAAGAAGAGGAGCTCAGCACTCCCTCTCACGATAGATTTTATTAAATCTCTTCAGTTTGATTTTCTTCAGTTGCCCATGCAAGAAACATAACATGGAAGAGTGGAGTGGAAGGAAACAAATGACAAATTGGATCCATTTCACAGTGTGGCCAAGGATATGCTACTTTTATGTCTGATTGCTCTAATGACTAATACATTTGGCTTTGTGTCCCAGAAGCAAAAGGAAAAAAGAAGAAAAGTTTGACTCCAAAGCAAAACATTGATAATCAAACCCATCTTAATTCTCTTTTTCTGGGATTCCAGGCTATTGTTTTCAGCCACCCACGAAGCTGTGTCCACTGGAAAAACTGCTCTGGTTCCTTCATTAAGGCATGAAAGAATTATGGGGTGCTGTTATGCTTTGATAAACCTCCAGTTTATGGTGGACGCACCTTTACTTAATTACTTCTGCATATTTTGTTTATTTATCAAGGAAAGAAAACACCAAGCCTAGTAAAGATGAATTAATATGATCACAAGTTTATTTTTAGTTCCATAAAATCTTTAACGCCAGGTACATCTGGGATTATTTGTAGCTTCTGGGCTGTTTCTGTCTGTTCATGGAACTGCCTCCAGGGCTGTCCTTTGGCTTGCTTTCTACTTCGTTTGTTTTCCAATAGCTGGAGGGAGCCAGTAATGAACCTGGGAAACACAGCAAAGGCTCCGTTTCACTGCTTTTTCAATTCCAGAGATAAAGCTGAGCCGAAAATGAAAAGGCAAGTCTTAATTTTGCAGCTATGTTTGCCACCACAACAATGGAAGTCAAATACAGAAGCAGTATTACATGCCCCCTCCACTTTCTCGATAAGTGCTACGGGTTTTGCAGCACAATATTAACTACATCTCCTCAGAAGTAAATCCTACTGAATTCAATGGGGTTTACTCCCAGGTAAATGGGATTAGGATTGCAACCTTAGTCTGTTTTTGGATGATAGAGCCAACCCATCACATTGCAGCTTCTTTTTGGTTCTCTCTCTGCCCCCCTCCCATTGTTCTCAGCCTCTTCCTGGCTGGTAGGTGTGCTGTAGCACACAATACCGCTCAACCATTGTCATAGCTTTTTTTAGTACAAAGATTACTTGATCACCAAGTACCAAACATGGTCCTTGACAACTGTTGCACCATTCTTCATTTACTGAACAGTAACTAGACATTATGAAGAAATTTGCCACCCTGGGCTCCTTTGGAAGGTAGGGTGGGGTGTAAAATTAATAAATAATAGCATTTGAGTCCCTCCCCCTTTTTTGTTCTCATAAAAGGAATGGGAAGGATTGAGGCCAAATGGGCCTTGGGAACAATGCATTACTTCTTCCATACTAGGAAAAAAACTGGAAAGTATTTTTTAAAATAGTTTTTATTGAAAGATTTTCATGGGTAACAAAGGTACGTATGATGCATCTGTTTTCTGTTCATGAGTCCTATCTACAGGTCGGTTACATTTGGTCTGTGACGTTACCATCTAAGGCATTGTAAGGTTGGGGTGAGGACAGAAAAGATTTGACACAGTGCATCTCCCAGCTCCATTTCCATCCTGCAAATGCTTGTATACATTCAGTAAAATGAGATGGATGAAAATCTATATATATGCTACTCCTATGGCAGAAACATCACCTTGCCAACAAAGGTCCGTATAGTTAAAGCCATGGTTTTCCCAGTAGTGATGTATGGAAGTGAGAGCTGGACCATAAAGAAGGCTGATCGCCGAAGAATTAATGCTTTTGAATTATGGTGCTGGAGGAGACTCTTGAGAGTCCCATGGACTGCAAGAAGATCAAATGCATCCATTCTTAAGGAAATCAGCCCTGAGTGCTCACTGGAAGGACAGATTGTGAAGCTGAGGCTCCAATACTTTGGCCACCTCATGAGAAGACTCCCTGGAAAAGACCCTGATGTTGGGAAAGATGGAGGGCACAAGGAGAAGAGGACGACAGAGGACAAGATGGTTGGACAGTGTTCTTGAAGCTACAAACATGAGTCTGACCAAACTGTGGGAGGCAGTGGAAGACAGGAGTGCCTGGCGTGCTCTGGTCCATGGGGTCACGAAGAGTCGGACACGACTAAACGATTAAACAACAACAACATGGCAGAGAAGCCTCATTTGCTGCAGCGTTGTCCCATGCCACTCCACTAACCAATGGCAACTGGACCACACATATGAGGCAACCAATCAAATGGGTCTCTTTTACATGGCTGCCACCCACTTGGCCTGCAGGGTCCCACTCACTTGGTTGCAAAGTTAACACATCAGTGTGGGCCAATGCCACTGACAAGCAGTCTCCATTGTGGTGATGTTTTAAGATGCTCCAGCACCACTGAAGCGAGTAAGTGGGGACTTGAGTGTGTGACAATGGGTTTCAGTGCAGTGCCTGACTTTCTGGGAATTGTGTCTGATGTATTTATTAATCACACTCCCTTTAAAGTTTGAGTGCCAGTCCACTTGCCTTTCCTGTAATTTATTGCCTTTTAAATATTGTCCAGGTTGAAGCTAGGTGGGTGTAATGCATGGCAGTGGCCTGTGTGTAAATGTCCAAAAATGTATAGAGCTTGCAGGTTTTCATCTGGTTTATTCCCTTTTGGTTTCTTCTCATTACACAGATTTTTCACTCCACATAGCTGCCTCCACCCAAAATACATGTTCTCATGACACATCATTGGAATGCATATAATCTTCTGTCCTGTTCCTAATTACAGTGCTCAGAGCTCTGCAAAGGGCTGGAGACAGTCAATAATTTTTAAGAGAGTGGAAGGTGGTTAGAGGAGATTTTCTTCCCAAGTTGCACAGAAATGATTGGGAAATAATTCTGTTTGCTACAAAAGAAACGAGCGGCAAGTTTATCATGAATCAGGCCTGTTCAGCTGGTCATGAGGGCATTCTTAAGGGGTGGCCAAAGGAGCCCCAAACATTTTTGATACACACACACAGAGAGAGAGAGGAGAGAGAGAGAGAGAGAGAGAGAGAGAGAGAGAGAGAGAGGTACCTCAGGTTACATATGCTTCAGGTTACATACGCTTCAGGTTACAGAGTCCGCTAACCCAGAAATAGTGCTTCAGGTTAAGAACTTTGCTTCAGGGTGAGAACAGAAATTGGGCTCCGGCAGTGCGGCAGCAGCAGGAGGCCCCATTAGCTAAAGTGGTGTTCAGGTTAAGAACAGTTTCAGGTTAAGTACAGACCTCCGAAACGAATTAAGTACTTAACCTGAGGTACCACTGTAAATATATTTGCTTGCAGGGTGAATGGGCATGCTGCAAAGTGCAATTCTAGCCACCTACCATCTGAATTTGCCCAGAGGTGCTCCATAAATGTATCTAAAGCTGGCTCAAGGACCTGTTCCTAATGTATTTAGCAACACCCCTACTGGTCACCCAAGTCAATGTCATTCTGTTACAAGAGCTCTCCTGTTTTTCTTCCTGCTTTTCTTCTTCATGCAAGGCTATGTTCACATTCCCTTTTACTGTGCACTCACTGCATTTCCAGTGCTGGGTTTTTCCATCCCTGTTCGTACAATGTTATTCCAAATGCATATGTATTCTGTACTTTGTTGTAAAATGCTACTCCATTCTTCCTCCAACCAGGTTCACACCTGTTGGAGTCCCTTTAGGCAGGTCCTAATTGGTTTCTAGTCAAGATGTGAATACCTTTGCTAAAGGTTAAAAATATCCAGTGCTGGATTACCCTTAAGGCAGACCAAACACATGCTTAGGACACCAGCAAATCAGCTGACAGAAGAACTCACCAGTGGGTAGAAAATCCACCATAAAGAGCTTAATGCACATTTATTGCATCCTAGAGATGCTTCTCATTGTACGCTTGCAAAACATTGTGTCTGGTAAAGTTGGCTTCCTTCTGTCTTCTAGTTCCTCTTTCCAAGGATTCCTTTTTTATCTTTGAAAAGGAACAATGTGTTTAGTGTTAATTCTCCAACCTGCATTTCACCCCACTGGTGTCAAGGATGCTTTGCTAGGATGTATTTTTCTCCCTTGTATCTCTTTATAAGAGCCACCTCTATCTCCTTTGAGGAGCTGAAAATGGTCCAAGGCATTTTGCAACCCAAGGGAAAGGACAAGCTGGTGCCTTCACCATTCTAAATGCAGAAGCTGATTGCACCAGCAGCTGGTCCTTGGTCCTTATTTCAATACAGCGGTACCTCGGGTTACAAACACTTCAGGTTACAGACTGAACTAACCCAGAAATAGTACCTCGGATTAAGAACTTTGCTTCAGGATGAGAACAGAAATCACCTGGTGGCAGCGGGAGGCCCCATTAGCTAAAGTGGTACCTCAGGTTAAGAACAGTTTCAGGTTAAGAAAGGACCTCCAGTACAAATTAAGTTCTTAACCCGAGGTACCACTGTACTGGTAATAGGATAGTATCTAAAAGCAGAAATCTAGCTAGGCAGGCAGAGGAAACAGCATGTGGCCCACAAAGTTCTATACCCTCATAGAAGAAAGGTCCCTTCATCTGCTGTGTATGAGGCAGTTGTCTCACTCTACCAAATGGTAGGGCCCAGCCTGCTTGAAAGCAGGTCTCAAGACCACCACCATTTCAAGAGTGGCACTTTTTTTTCTTCTATAAAGGGGCCAGTTAACATGAACTATGAAATACTGTGAGAATTCAACCTACCACTTACTGTACTTCATCTGTCACGAGGTGAAACTATTCCATGGATAGGCCTTTTTCTGGGCCCTGAAGCATCCAGGGCTGACTTGGCTCTAGCATCACACTTGACCTCACACAAACTTTAAAGATCAACTCAGCAACTGGAACTGTGGGGACTCTGTGGTCTTCCCAGCTAGCTGTAAAATTGTTTTTGTTTTGTTTCCCGCTATACATTTATGAGATCAGGCTACCAGTGTTCGCTTGCCTTGTAAAAGGCTGACTGGCAAAGAAAAAGAATTAACCAGAACTGGAATTCAAGCAATGTTCAGAACATGGAGGTTCTGTGCCATTTCAAAATTGAAACAAGGCTAATTCTCCCACACTTCTCCACTATTTTTATTAAGTGTCTTAGAAACAACTTGAAACAATTTATCCTTCATTAGTAGAAGCACACAGGAATTAAGCATTCCTTTCTTTAAAAGGCTACAGTCTTTTCTTTGCTAATTTAATTGTTCTGAGAATCATTGTGCAAGAATAACTCGCCTGGTAATTAATTTGGTTTATCTTTGAAAATAATTGGGGGAAATTCAGGTCTTTCGGAGTTTTCTCTCAGACATCTTGGAGAAACCAAGTCACAGCAAATTACCTCCACCTTCTCTGCCAGCCCCAGCCTGCTATCTTACCAGGCAAGCTTTCTCATGCAAGGGGTAGGACTGGCAGAGGGGAGGGCTGCCTAGCGACAGATACGCCATTTAGGTTTCACTTTTGAGGCTAGGATGTATGCTCAAGAGCATCTTTTTCCTCTTGGGATGCAATGGGTCTTTCACTGTGCAGCAGCAGTGAAAAAAGTGAATCCCATGCTAGGAATAATCAGGAAAGGAATTGAAAAGAAAACTGCCAGTATCATAATATTATTATACAAATCTATGGTGTGGTTACATTTGGAATACTGTGCAGAGTTCTGGTTGCTTCACATCAAAAATAATACTGTTGACTCACAACTCATATGCATGTATCTTGTGCAAATACAGCTTTTAAGTGCTTAACCAATCTTTTATTTTAAGGGGGGTGGGAGAAGAGGGAAGTCAGAGGGGGTGGGAGAGCAGGGAAACACCCCCCCCCCTTTGCAAAGTTAAGTTTGCTTGGAAATAGAGTGGATAATTTATAGGAGGGCTGGATTACCCCTGTATTAATACAAGTCTGGGTTACACTTGTATTGGGGGTACATTTTCTGAAGTGAAGAAGTTTGATTTCTGAGCTATTCCAATTCAGTCTGAGTATTTGCCTTTATAGAATTCTATGTGGGAACAAAACCAGAATGAGTTAGCTCTGCCTGTCATTGGCTTAGGCTCTGCCAGTCATTTGTTCTGGCTCCGCCTACACTTGGTATCCTTGCTTTCCATGCTAATGGTCCCAATGAGCAGCAACTTCCACTGAATGATGAGAAAAATGCCAATCCATAGGTGAAAAGCTACTATTGTCCTTAAGCAACTTTCAACATGATGTATTTTATTTTATTTTTAAAAAGAACTTTGCATTGCTTTTTATCCTTAGACCTGGACCTCTACTACTTATTTGATGTCTGACTTGGGCAGGCTCTCTTTGAAAGAGACAGGTCTGCCACTGTCACATATATCTTGGCCATAATTTGAAATGATGATTTTCAATCAGGATCAGGCCTTAGCAAAGGAAAATTCCAGTGGTGGAAGTCAAATGTTTGAACAGTGCAGCTAGAGCCATACCACCAGTGGCCCTGAATAAGTATAGGAAAGGAAGGAGACATGAAACAAATTATTAGTGCAACATGCAAATCATCTCAAGCTTTCCTCGGAAAACATTTCATTACAGAACCACAGTGACAACTGCAAAGCTACCATATTTAAGAAACAAGCCTTCCCAGGAGCCAGAAAAATAAGTTGCTGTCAGTTAATTGCCAGTTATTCAATAAATTGTTGATTCATGATGGCTGAGTACTTTCCCTTGAGTTTTATTTGTCCTTATTATCAAATAGATACACAAGGTTAGGCAATGCACAATATCTGTGGGAAAGGCAATTGTGCATCATCCAGTATTTCTAGTAGTGTCCAGTATGGTGGAGGAGCAGAGCTGCCGTTGGTAGGAGTGCTGGAATGGGTTGTCTCCTTGCTGATGCTCTGCCTCATCTCAGTCCCATCCAGGCAAGTATAGCAACACTGGTGTCAGAAGTGCAGCTCGGCAGCTCTGCCCACCACACTGGATACTACTGAATATTTCACAGGCACTTGCTTCTAACACCGTTATATTCAAAGGAAGAAACAGGGTTTAAGCTGCACTCAGGATGGGTGAACCTATCAATTATTTTTTCTTCAGCTTTCACTTTTCCAATCTTAAATCCAGTTTACCAAATTTCTGCATCAGTTTGTGATTTTTTTGTATTAAAATGTCATCACAAAAAATTGTCAGCATTTTAGAGCATATGGCTCCTAATATATAATTTTATTAGACAAAATAATCTAATATACACATTTTACAAGCGATTGCCCCTAATGTATTTTGTATGTTGCTTTCATTTATATATTTGTTTCTGTACATGCTATCCCTAATATGCACTTTTTTCTACATTTTCTTTTTGCTGGAGGAGTGCGTCATAAAATTTGAAGAAATGAGTTCTGAAGGATAGTTGTGCCTTGATTTGTGTTTCAATTTGGAAAGTGTAAATTGGCTGAACCAAATTTCTTCCCCATTGGTAATCTCCCTCCCCTCCCTCACCAGTATCAACCATTGCTGAAAACTCCACTCCATCTACCTTTTGCTTTATTAATTTACTTTGAAACAGCATGACCTGAACTGTTCTAAAACCATGTAGTTTGTGCTTTTGGTTGTGGTTATAATGAAAAAAGGGATGCGGGTGGCGCTGTGGGTAAAACCTCAGCGCCTAGGGCTTGCCGATCGAAAGGTCGGCGGTTCGAACCCCCGTGGCGGGGTGAGCTCCCGTCTTTCGGTCCCAGCTCCTGCCCACCTAGCAGTTCGAAAGCACCCCTAAGTGCAAGTAGATAAATAGGTACCGCTTTATAGCGGGAAGGTAAATGGTGTTTCCGTGTGCTGCGCTGGTGCTGGCTCGCCAGAGCAGCTTCGTCATGCTGGCCACGTGACCCGGAAGTGTCTCCGGACAGTCTGGCCCTCGGCCTCTTAAGTGAGATGGGCGCACAACCCTAGAGTCGGACACAACTGGCCCGTACGGGCAGAGGTACCTTTACCTTTATAATGAAAAAAGTTAAATGTGTACTTAAAGTAAATTTCAATTTTCTGTGTTCTAGGGCATGCCAATGTTCAGCATTGGGAAACAGAAAGTCATTCATCTTCAACAATACTAACAGGAAAAGCTCCCTTTCTTTTTCCAGGACCTGATCTGTATAGATACAGCAGAAAATGGCTGGATGGTTGCTTGATTTTACTTGAGCTTAGCAGCATTTCCACACACTCTCAAAAAAGGAAAGCCACCAGTGGAGCAGGATTGTCTCTTTGCTTCCCCCATTTTAGCCAGAAACTGGGTATGGGAATTCCTTGCCATTTCCTGAAGCTAGGGAACACCTCCCCGCTTTAGACAATGCACCAATCTCTCTCCCATCTTACAGGGACCAGAGCAGCTATATTGCATGAAAAAGATTCACTGATGAATTTCAAGGTGGCATTAAAAGTAACTACAGCTGGTTCACTGTCAGCAGCAATCACATACAGTGGTACCTCGGGTTACATACGCTTCAGGTTACATACGCTTCAGGTTACAGACTCCGCTAACCCAGAAATAGTGCTTCAGGTTAAGAACTTTGCTTCAGGATGAGAACAGAAATCAGGCTTAGGCGGCGCAGCAGCAGCGGGAGACCCCATTAGCTAAAGTGGTGCTTCAGGTTAAGAACAGTTTCAGGTTAAGAACAGACCTCCGGAACGAATTGAGTACTTAACCCAAGGTACCACTGTATAGTGTAGTGGCACACAAACTAAATTCTCCTTCTTATTATATTTTATATGTTCATACATTTATATCCCAACATTCCTATTAATTATCCAAGAAAGCATTAAAAACGTAAATCAATAAGTCATCAAGTCATAAAACATTTCTTTATAAAAACAACCACCATACAGCAAAAAAGGAAAACAATCAATGGGTATAAAACTCAACTAAAGAAAAGGCAGCCAGGAAATTTATTATTTGGCATCTGGTGGAAAGTAGCATAGGCACAACACCTCTTTCCACAATTACAGTGCCACAACCAAAAAAGGTCCTGTCTTTGGTCACCACCTGCCTAAATCTCTGGTGGCAGGGGCATGTGGAGCAGGGTCTCTCATGAAGAGCACCAAAATGAGTGGGTTCACATTTTTATTTGTATCCCACACTGAAATCTTCAGGGTGGTCTGCAATTAAATATCAGAAAATTTAACAATTGAAAAGGAACAAAATCAACAGCAACAGATGAATTATGGGTAGACCAAAACCTGTCAACAACCCTCCCTATAAGAGATGATAATTTTTTTTCAGACACCCTGGCTCTACTCATAGATATTGTGAATCTGTAGAAAATGTGGAGAGAAGACTCTCTGGGATGAGTCAATGGTTCATGCAATCAAAATGGGTTGGCTCCAAGGTTTGGTTTCTCCAGAACAGCACAGGAAGTAGCAGTTGGCAGAGGAAAAAAGAAATTAGCAAAAATCACCTCTCCTATCCTTTCCACTGACAGAAGCATCCTGAGTGGAACTCTTCTCAGAGGATACTGTCATCTGCGAAAACAAACTCTAGATCCAACCTGTGTATTAAACCAGTGTAGTCTATATCCACAATTGCTATTCCACTTTAAAGGGGAAAGGGCCACAATAGTGCATTTGGTTGAATGTCAATTCACACCAGATTGCCCTTATGTGATCAGCAAGCATAAGAAAGGTTTATATTGTCCACAGAGGAAGTTCCAAAGCCAAAAATTCACCTTTAAGCGAACTAAAACTTCCCTTCTCAGCAGAATTCAAAGACATGTGGGCATTTTTAATATAACACTGAATAAGCCTAGTATAGCAGACCAATAATATGACTGGAAACTGCTCTTTCAACAAAGATAGGCTTATGAAATGCCACAAATTATCTGAAGCACAGAACCAGATGTTTGACTTTGATCGGTGTACATAAAGGATCAGAATCATTAGATTGTGTGATTCAGAATGAGTCACTATTACACAGCTCCTCAGAGCTTCAGCTACTTGTTTTACATTATCAGTAATATGCTTTTATAACTCTCTTGAGAAAAACCAGCTCTGTCTACCCTGTATCTGCATTGCTCTGCTGAGCTACTATAGACTATTGATTTGTCTCAAAACAGTGAAGCCTGCCACCTGACAAGTGTTCCCAGCTGTAAGAGCAACAGCTGACGGATACCAATCCTAGAGTGAACATCCAATGATAAGAGCTTCATTACAAATCATTCTGACAGTTTCCTGGGTGTAAAAAATGTAGCAACCAAATGTTCCTTTGGTTATTATGCAATGGTTCAAACACTGGCATGCAATAACTGTCTTGTTATTTTGTCAGAATGTGTTTATCTGCCCCATAGTCGCTGATATCAATAGAAACTTTAGGAACCAAGTTTAATACCCTTGCTTTCCAGAACAATCAGCATGATTTATGTGACGCGGCAGCTAAAAAAGCCAATGCAATTCTGGGCTGCATCAATAGGAGTATAGCATCTAGATCAAGGGAAGTAATAGTGCCACTGTATTCTGCTCTGGTCAGACCTCACCTGGAGTACTGTGTCCAGTTCTGGGCACCACAGTTCAAGAAGGACACTGACAAACTGGAACGTGTCCAGAGGAGGGCAACCAAAATGGTCAAAGGTCTGGAAACGATGCCTTATGAGGAACGGCTAAGGGAGCTGGGCATGTTTAGCCTGGAGAAGAGGAGGTTAAGGGGTGATATGATAGCCATGTTCAAATATATAAAAGGATGTCACATAGAGGAGGGAGAAAGGTTGTTTTCTGCTGCTCCAGAGAAGCGGACACGGAGCAATGGATCCAAACTACAAGAAAGAAGATTCCACCTAAACATTAGGAAGAACTTCCTGACAGTAAGAGCTGTTCGACAGTGGAATTTGCTGCCAAGGAGTGTGGTGGAGTCTCCTTCTTTGGAGGTCTTTAAGCAGAGGCTTGACAGCCATATGTCAGGAGTGCTCTGATGGTGTTTCCTGCTTGGCAGGGGGTTGGACTCGATGGCCCTTGTGGTCTCTTCCAACTATATGATTCTATGATTCTATGATTAGTACTGCCAAAATGCCAGCTACCCAGAGCGGCTGGGGCAACCCAGTCAGATGGGCGGGGTATAATCATGTCATCTAGTTACCCCACTGTTGTCACTGGGATCTTCAGTTTTGCTACACATTTGAGCTCTTGAACCTTCCCCAAACTAGCTGCACGACTTTCAGCATTTAACCACTATTTTCATTTTCTGACAATGAAGAATTCTTCTGAAGAATTTGTGCACACACCTACCCATTTGCCCCACAACTAAAAGACAAATAATATAGAATAATATAGAATTAAGCATAATTTTAAAATGGTTTGCACCAATGGAATTATAACATCTAGATAAAAATCAATCCTGTCGGATTACATATACCCATAGTAAACTGCTCTGGGTAAGTGGGGCCAGAAGTGGGGTCAAAGTAATTTGAAAGAATGCAGAAACCATGGATTCAATTCTAGCAAAAAGAAACACTTTTCAAAGTTACGTTTATTTCAGTGGGATAGTTAAGCACATTCCTAGTATTGTCCCAGTGAAATAAAGATGGATTGAACAAGATGACTTTTGGATGGGTTGGACTTCTTACTGGTATTGACTTTATTATTAGAATTGGGTTTTCTTTTGGGAAATAGTTCTAAGAATGACATTTATTTCATTGGATCTGCTCTGAGTATGACTTAGTCAGACCCAACTCAGTGTGCACAGCTTTTTAAAGATTATCCTCAAAATGCTCTTCAAAATTAGATTAAAGAATTCATGTAAAAGTTGAATATACCACAGTGACATATTTAGCAACCTGTTGCGAAATAGTGCAAACCACATTTTCCGTACTGGTTCTTGAGGAGCCAGAAATCCAGTGTGATTTGTCTTCCAGAGTCTTTATACATGACAAGGAGAAAAGGACCGCATAACATTTAGTCTTGAAAGATGTTTGGTATCATATCCACTGGTGTCTGAACTACAGTAAACCTTTGCTTGTATGTCTCAGTAATGCTCAGAACCTCATATTTCCCCTCACGTTGAACAGGCAAGGACACAAATGACTAGAATATCACTTTATTATTGGGCATAAGGGTTTAGCCAAGAATGGTACAAAGGTTTATTTCTTAAATGTCTGGTTGTGGAGATAACTATTGAAATCCCAACAAACTACAACAAAAAGTGTATATATGCTGCTAGACACCAGCTTTCTTAAATCTTACTTGATATTTCCAGACAAATTGCACTAGGATGGCTAGAGCTATGAATAATGGGAAACAACCCAACATAATATTATACATCTACCTATTCTGTAGCACTTCCAAAGTTGCAGTCCAAGGTAACCTGAATGTGATAATGCTCTGCAAGGAGAGTGGCAGAAAGGACTCGCTACCCTTATACAAAATGTTTTTCCAGCAGAGTAGACCTTGGAGCAAATCCCAGGGCAGACATAATCTGGAAGCCTATATTTAAAACAGAAAAGTGCTGTAACTTGCCCAGTAACCAAATATCTCCTTTCTGTCGGGGAGCCTTATTCTTAAAGTAGCAGAGCCAAGGAAGTCATGGCTGACAATCCGGTAGGAACAATTGCAGTTTGCCATCCAGGGTGGCTGTGGTGAGCTGTAATTCAAAACAGAAAACACATGATTGGCATAGAATGCTTTGTGTTGAATAATGGTTGACCAAAGGCCTAGCTACCTTATTAAATCTCATTATAAAAATTTAAAAGGCGTCTGGAATTTACTTTTCATGTATTATGTCCATGTTTGCTTGGGAAGTCTACTTTTATTTAGAATTCATTTTAGTTGGTTCCTGTGGTGTAAATGCCAATTATTACTACCAAGATAAAGAACTGTGATGAATTAGAAATCCAGTGCTGCCCTTCTGCTTGCAGAACAGCTTTTGATCCAACAGAGTGAACACTACTATAAGAGAACAGGAGGTTATTTTCTCCTATTTCTGCTTCCCCTGCAGCCCTCCACTCCATCTCCCCATGGTATTTAGGTGGTTTCTGACATATAAATAAACCAAATGTTATGCTATATGTGGAGATTGGTTGGGGGTTGTTGATGTTGCTGCTGTTTGCCATATAAGTACTTATAAGCTGAGAACCTTCAAAATGGAAATAACAGAAAATCAATGTTAAAAGCCTGAAGAATTTTTTTATTGCTAGCAATTATAAAAGAATAAGAAAAACAGTACAATGAAGCAAATTCCAAATATGTCTTTGGAACAATTAATTGGCTTGCACTTGCATGGATCATGAAAGTCACTAAAAAGCCAATTCTAATTCTTTGGTATTTTTCACTCCATACACTGGCAGCTGTTATACAAAGGGTTGAGAAAATGAGTCTGAGTACATTTTGAATTAATTCACATTTCAGTTCAAATATTCTGGTAAAAAAAAAGGAAGGAAAAGGATAACACTTACTTCTACATGTCTGTGACTGTTTTCTAGAATTAACGGCGGTAGCAACATCAAGTGGGGGAAAATTAAGTATTTTTCATTGTCCCATGAGGCTAATGAAAAGCAGAACACAAGGAGCAATGGGAGTATTGACCCCATGGGGTGATGGGTAAATAAAGAGTTGTGATGCAATCTGCTTGTGCTGATGTAGCCCTCCCCGCCCCCAACACACCTGCAGGTGATTTTAAGCAGCCACGCTTGGACAAGCCCCAGGGTTATCTGGGATTCCACATGGCACTGTATTACGCAATATTTGTAAAGGCTAATGGTGTTGAGCAGAGCAGTTGTGCAAGCTCCTAGCCCGGAAATGCAACTTATTCTGTCTCATTGTTGAACATAAGCCTGGCCAGAAGTTGGAATCCTGTGCTAGTGGCATCCTGTTCTTTTTCAAATCAGCACAGGCTCGGGAGCTGCTGAAGCTGCTCCAACCATCACATCAGTTGTTGCACAGATGTTGAGTTCTCAGTTGTTTCTGATTTTATCTGTTGACAGTCAATGGGTGCGTATTTTGCAATGAGTTTTTCTTATTAACGCTTTTCATCAAACAATAAAATAGCTGCAGCAAAAAGTCACCGGGTGCATATTAATGGCATGGGGCTTGGGGACCACAACTGAAAACGCCTGCTTCTATTGCAGCATCTGAGACCCGACAAAGAAAGCATGAGTCCGATTTGCGGCTGTTAGACAGTGGTGAACCTTTTACAAAGTCTCATGGTCTGAACTATGCATCTTAAATTACAGAATGTGCAGTATCACTTTTAATACTTTCATTTTAAACTCCATCTTTGCACAGGGCACATAATGACAAAGTTTTGAAATTTACTTCAGGAAAAGTACATTGTTTCTCATATTTCGGGGGGGGGGTTGTTTTTAAAAAAACAAAACTTATGAAGGCTTGTATCTCACCCATCACTTATAGTAATGGCCATTATAGCTTCATGATATTCATTATGGTATAGTGCCCTCTGCTGAAAATCCAAACGTAAAGGAAATGCATACAAACACAGTTGCAAAAAGGGAGTGGCAGAGTGGTGCATAAAGGTTTTTATTTAACTCACTTTCCTGTATCTCTCCTTTCTACCCTACAACTATTGAAGAATACTATTGTTTTGTTCAGCTACTCTCTGCCCAAACAAGTAGCCTGAGAATGGACTTTTAATATATATCTGTATTATTGCTTCTTGCATCACAATGTTCACCCCTGCTAGTGTTGATAACACTACAATGGTACCTTGGGTTAAGTACTTAATTCATTCCAGAGGTCCGTTCTTAACCTGAAACTGTTCTTAACCTGAAGCACCACTTTAGCTAATGGGGCCTCCCGCTGCTGCTGCGCCGCCGGAGCACGATTTCTGTTCTCATCCTGAAGCAAAGTTCTTAACCCGAGGTACTATTTCTGGGTTAGCAGAGTCTGTAACCTGAAGCATATGTAATCTGAAGCGTATGTAACCCGAGGTACCACTGTATTTCCAACTCACCAATCCAGAAAGCCTCATGCTAGCTTCCTGTCAACTTTGAGTTACCGCATTTTACTACTGCTGTTTACATCACATGAAGCAGCAGCACACTGCAGAATTGCTGTTTGGGTGGAAGTGACTTCCTCCTGCAGAACCACTTAGGCCCTTCTCTACCTTCCTCCCCTGCTCCATCTTAAGATGTTACAGTGGATCTGTGGGAAGGAAGGTTACGCTCAACTTTCTATCCACTAAATGGGAATATTAACAATGCTCTTATTTGTTTTGGAGCAGGGATGCTTCATTTCAATGTGCACCTGCACTGATCCAGATGTAAACAATATGTTATCTGCATTCCTTGAAGGGATGAGGGCTGAACAGCTTGCCCTACTGGAGATGGCAGAGGAAAGAGGGAACAAGGCATAAATAAGCAGATGGAGCAAGATGGTTCCTGGTAAGTGGGCTGATTGCAGCCTAAGCCATTTCCTATCACAATATTGTTCTCATCGCCATAACCAATCGCCATCTCCCAGCTAGCATAAATTAGGCTCCAGAGGACATTGTGGTTAATGCAGTCATCATAATTTGCTTGCTATGGTATCTTCTGTTACGATCAGTAAGCTTCTTGTGTGGTATATGCATTCATATAAGTGTAGCCTAACAGACATCTTGAGGTATGTAAATTACTTCAGGTATTTTGCCCACTCTAATTTTTTCCCACCACAGAAATTTGCCTTCCTCTGTACTACGCAATAATTGTGATTCTCCCGTTCTGACTTGTGGTGCAAAGAGTTTAAAAATATGTAATGGAAACAATGAAAATGTATAATGGTTTGCCACTCCCATTTGTAATAGCCATTTGTGAGTCTATAACATGTATTCAGAATTCACATGGCTGAAAGAGTATGGACTCAAATTAAGGTGTGTGTTTTTTTTAAAAAAGATGAGCTTAAAAGAACTCTAATATGTCTTCTCCTCTTTTGGTAAGAGAGCACTGTTTTCTCACGCTGTTAATATGACATCATTCTCAACCTGATATTATCTCCCAAGTAATGGGAAAAACTGGGGGGAAATATTTCTAAGAAGGGGAGGCTACAGAGATGATATATAATTTCAAACTTTCACAAATACTGTCCCTTGATAGCCTTTGCCTGGATACCAGATGAAACCTAGATAAATGCTGAACTCCGTGAGATCCAACTTTTGTGTCATTCTAAAATTGTTATGACTTAATTGCTTAAACAGTAAGGACTTTTGTGATTATATGTAATTCCAGAAGTATGGCTATATTACTTAGGGCTACTACACAAATCACATTTTGAGTCAGTTTTCATTTAGAAAGAATGTGGCAAATCAGGATCAGACCTTAGCAAAACTTTGAGACAGTTCCATCAGACAGAGGTATTCTTGCTGAATAGAAACATTTTTATGATCAGACATCAGACTACTTCTCTGGACACTTTTTGCAAATCCTAGTGATACTTAGCGGTTGCCTTTTAGCGGCATCTATTAAAGCTGAAACTTTCTTCAATGTATGATGACAGACATTTGGATTTTGAAACTGCCACTTGGTGAAAATATAGATTGAAAAGTGCATATTGAGATAGAGTAAGATTGGTACAGCAAACCACAATAATCTGCACTAATGTGAAGAAAATAAGTTTCTATGCTTTTGCTCAAGACTTACATAAGCTCGAGAAAATGCTGTCATTCTAGGAAAGCATAATTCTGCTGAAAAGCAGGGTGAAATGGTGGTTAGACCAAAATACCGGGCCTCTTGCTCCTGAAGCTTGATCTGACCTGGATTTTCAAATGAACTTGCTAATTTATGCCCTTATCTGCATATCTGTAAAATGGGAATAGAATCTTGAAAGGATTAGGCACCAAATGGATGTACTCTATGTGTGCACACTGTTGGAAATAAATGTGCTACACCAGCATAAAGACTGAAATTATTTACTTCTCAAAAAAGCCAGCTCAACTATTTTTGTTACGATAATATCAAAGAAAAATATTAAAGATGGCATTTCCATCTAAGAATGAGTGATAGCTATTGTTAGTATATGGTCAACTATATTTCTTTCAGCATGAAAAATACAGCAAATATTGTAATTTGAGTAAAACGCAAATATATTTTGAGTGATTACTCATTTCAAAGTAAGAATTATTAATCAACTAAAATCCTTTGAGCCATTTGACAACAAGCTAAGATTCACATATGACTAAAATCTTACAGAGCACTTGACAGCTTGAGGATGGACAATGTTAGAACAGCACCCCTAAATTGTCAAGCAAAATGTGCTCCTGTAAAACCACTAAGAATGACTTCATATATTAGCCAAGGAAGACACAGAGCCTGTTATAAGCAGCACTAGCATTTTTGCTGCCTTACAAAAATAAATGAACACTGTCAATGAAAGCAGTGTCATCTCTAGCAGTCAAGCAACAAAAATGGAATTTTGCTATGCTTCCAAAGTAATCAAAATGATTCAGTCCCATGTTAAGCAAACAACTAAAAAAAATGCATAATCTCCTTAATATAGCTTGCTGTATGCTTTCAGACTTTAAGGTCTCAAATAACTTATACCCAACAGCAGATGGGGACAAATATATATGGTTTAAATGGCTAAACTTTGTCACTTATATAAAAATAGGTGGGTATCCTAAATACATAGTTGTTTAACAGGCATTCAAGGAGCCATAGGATACAGTGGATCTTCCCCTCTGTCCATAGAGGGGGAGGTCCACTACTGGAGGCCTCCGTGTTGTGCCCACAGAAACCTCTACAGCCATCCCTCTTCTAATGTCAGGTGTATAGCGGAGGGAAAAGAGGCATGCCAGGGGATTGAGGGAGGCCTTAGATCTGCAAGATCCAAAGCCCCCTTGTGCCATTGGCACACCCGCAAAACAGCAAAAATCTATGTACCAGTCATGGATATGGAGTAGTGAATTTCCCTCTCATATGACCCAATGGCAGGAAAATTTGAAAATCAAAAGAGAGATTACTGTAAATATCCAGCAGGTAAGATCTGCCCCCACCCATGATTTTGCTTTGGCCCATGTAAGCCTGGCAGAGTTTGGATATGGTGATTCCTCTGCCTTGGACTCTCCTCTTCCCTTACAGTAGGGTTGATCTATCCAGAAATTTGCCTTCCCATAAAAATATTTGTGTGGTAATTACCTAGTATGGTAAAGTAAGGTAAAGGACTCCTAGATGGTTAAGCCCAGTCAAATTTGACTATGGGGTGTGGCGCTCCTCTTTGCTTTCAGGCCAAGGGAGCCGGTGTTTGTCCACAGACAGCTTTCTGGGTCATGTGGCTAGCAGGACTAAACTGCTTCTGGCTCAATGGGACAACCTGACGGAAGCCAGAGCACAAGGAAACACCATTCACCTTTCTGTCTCAGTGGTAACTATTTCTCTACTCGCGTTGGTATGCTTTTAGTGCTGAAGTGTGAAGGCAATGAAAATTCAAGGAAAGTGTTTTTGCCATAAAGTCCCCTGAAAACAACCGAACTAGTGGAGGTGGATAGAGAAGCATGTTAGTAACTGCTTTTCCCAGCCCAAACCAACCTAGATGGCTTTAAAAGAGGGTTAGAGAAATTCATGGAGGAGGAGAGGGCTATAGATGGCTACTAGCCAGGAGGGCTGTTTTCCCCTGTCAGAGACAGGAGGCAGGCTCTGAATGCCAGCTGCTAGGAATCACAGATCAGGAGAATGCTGTTGTACCCAAGCAGATTAATCTGGACAAAATGAGAAGCTGATGGTAGGTGGTACAATTTCTCTAGAGCATGGTGGTTCCACTCTTCTGGATGGAGTCACTAAGTTGTCTTAAAATAATGTATTTTTGTTTCACTGGATTTGCTACACTCACCTGGGGTTCTTACTGGAAAAAAATGGCTTAGAGATTAAGTGAATGAACAAATAACTATGCTACATATGTTTCTGCAGTTTGTATTTCTAATGTGTGAGTTCACATCGATGTTACTGCTGCTGGACATATATTCTTAGATGTTTCTGTCTGCCTCATTGTGCCCACATCATAAAAAAATCATGTTATTACTGAGCCATCCACCTTCCTTAAAGGAAAATATTTTGCAAATCATGGCAGAGTCAGCAGCCAAACTATCATCATATACAGCCCACAAAAATATTGAATTTATGAGGAAAGGGTACTGTTCCAGGAAGAAAAAACAAACTATGTTTAGCAGCGCTGAGCTATGATTATTCCAAACTGCCTTTTGTATAATAGATGCCTTGGAACTGTATATACGACTCTTAGCATCTATCAACTGCAGTTGTGTGAAAAAGTCTCAATTAGTACAGCTTGAGGTTGTGAAGAAGACTTAAAACATTTCAGCCAACCAATGAAATCCTGGCTCCTTCTCTTTCCTAAGTGACAAGCTTGCTGGGAGACACAGAATGAACCTATTAGAACAGTCAGCATCTCTGTGTGTGGCCCCAGTTCTGTTAATGAGGAGACCATTTGCTGTAGGGTTTCAGGATTAATTTGGCTACTGAAACTCCCTTGGTCCTACTAATGAACAATCTTAGCCAACAAGTAATTTGGAGAAAGTGTCATAACATAACAGTTTTGCAACCTCAAGAAGCTTATCTTTTAGGAAACTACACAGCTGATACCTAGATATACAGTAGTACCTCGGGTTAAGAACTTAATTTGTTCTGGAGGTCTGTTCTTAACCTGAAACTGTTCTTAACCTGAAGCACCACTTTAGCTAATGGGGCCTCCTGCTGCTGCCGCACCGCCGCCACACGATTTCTGTTCTTATCCTGAAGCAAAGTTCTTAACCCGAGGTACTATTTCTGGGTTAGCGGAGTCTGTAACCTGAAGCGTATGTGTCAGAGCTGCCCTAGGTCCCAGCTCACAAAGGACCAACGCCAGTTCGTTGTTATATAAAACAGTCTTTATTGAAGCTCAGTTCCGCTTTCACAGCCGCGGCGCGCAGCTCTACATCTCAAACTCTAGACCGCCGAAACTCCGTCTGAATCTCCTCCCCCCAGACACCAGTTTAAGACTCTAGCCTTGCTCCACCTCTTCCTTTGCTCTCTTCTCCTCTGGGCCCGCCTGTCCGCTGGGGTCTCGCCTCTCCTAGACTCTTCTGACGCTGAGTCTCCTGAGTCCTCCCCCTCCCTCCGGCGGGCTTTAGGACCTGGTTCCCAATCCAGGTTTCCTGCTGTGCCGCGCGCCTGTACATTCGAACTTGGCGCGCGCGCCCAGCCGGCCACCTTCCTCCTGACCGTTACACTGCTCCTGTCACTGCTTCCCCCTTCGGGGAGGCTGGCTGCACCTGACTCTCCCTCCGTTCCCTCACTCTGTGATGGAGGCGTGACCACCCTTGACTCATCCTCTCTCCCTGCTGGAGGGGAAGCTGGCCCTGATACGTGTGACTCTTCCCCCTCACTACGCTCTGGTGGAGGAGCTGGTCCTGCTCTCCCGCTGCTGCTTTGGGAGTCCCCGCTGGCCCCTTGCTTCTGGTGTGTCCCCCCTGGGACCCCCCTTGCCCTGGCCATCGGCACCCCCCTCTGGGAATCTTCTGATTCGCTGGAGAGACTCATGGAATCTCTCGGGCCACTTTCATACTCCCCTACGCTGCCCTCAGATTCTTCCCCTTCGCTCTCCATTTCCTCTCTCCCCTGTGCCTCTGCTCCTGAGCCCCTGACAGTATGTAACCTGAAGTGTATGTAACCCGAGGTACCACTGTAGGTGCAAAGGGCACTCTTGGCTGTGACTGTCAAGGACTGGTATCCAAAACCCAGGATCCAGATATTCAGGGTCTGTCACCTGCAAGGGACACTGCCACCACTCTTTCTGCCCAACCATCTTGGGTTAGGAGACTCCCAGACCTTTACTGGACACCCTCTGATTCTAAAGGAGCAGGATAGAGAAAACACAGCCCTCTGCTCCCTGAGCATCCAAGTCACCAAATTACTCAACAGCAAGTGACTAATACTGGATTTAGTATCAAGGTTTCAGTCAGACATTAATTTTAAATGAGGTGGACTTATTAGAAAAGAAGGCAGCATAAAATGAAACCCAAATACCCAACAGAAGTACAGCTAGAATGTCTGATTAACTAAGTAGCTGGGAATTATAAACTGGAACAGGGCTTTCCAAACTTGGATCTCCAGCCGTTTTTGGACAGCAATTCCCATCATCCCTGACCACTGGTTCTGCTAGCTAGGGTTGATGGGGGTTGTAGTCCAAAAACAGCGTAAGACCCAAGTTTGGGAAACCCTGAACTAGACTAAAAGAAGAAAGCTAACATTCTAATTCTAGACATATGATATTTGTATAAGTCTACCAATTATAATCCATTGCACTTTAATTACAAAAGGATGCATGCTAAACAAGCCTACTGAAGTTTATGTAAGTCCTGGTAAGTCAATGAGGAAAAGCCAAGCATGTCTGCCAGACCAGCAGTTTTATTCACTGAAGAGAGTATCATATTCTGCAGTATAAACAAAAAGTTTTGATGTTGAGTCATTATTCACAAACGTTAGGCCAAATATTCATATATAAAACGAGCCTAGATCTAAGAGTTTCTGAGAGTCCACAATAGGAAAAAAACCAAGAAAGGCTGTAATCCTATATACACTTACTCAGAAGTATGTCCCATTTAACACAGTAGGGTTTACTTCTAAGTAGAAGTAATTGCATACAATTGTGCTGCAAATTGCCTGAATTGCTGCTGTACACTGGCATGAGTGAATAACCCGTTAGCAACACAATGTGACCAACATAATCATTCATTGACAGATAAATACAAATAAAATGACTCCAAGGCAAGAATCTGTGCATAGACATAACTAGACATTCATAAATTGCAAGTCAGCACCAGGTCTTTGTAGGAAGTTGTAATATCTACTTGAATTCATACTTGCCTGTGGCAACACCAAAATGATTTGTTTTCTTTTCAACACAACATTTATCATTTTCCCTTCAACTTCCTTGTCTCAAATGCAACAATAACAAAGTTGCCAACTGAAGCCAGTACTTAAGCGACTGTTTCTGATTCTGTGCTTTCTTTCAGGATATTCACATTTCCCATTGGGGCATAATCTACTGCAGGCATAGGCAAACTTGGCCCTCCAGATGTTTTGGAACTGTAACTCCTACCATCCCTAGCTAACAGGACCAGTGGTCAGGGATGATGGGAGTTGTAGTCCCAAAACATCTGGAGGGCCGAGTTTGCCTAGGCCTGATCTACTGTGTTTTGATAAAGGCATACTCTAAATCACTCCATGTTGACAACATATTCTGCTGATTGTGTGTCTTTCATTGGATTTACATTTCAAACATCTCACTGAGGTCTTTTTATATTCCTCTGTTTTCCTCAATGAGGAGCAAACATGCTTGAAGTTTTTCCAAGTTTAAGGGGGAGAATCAAATCTGCCTCTCCTCTCCCGGTATACAGGTCTCTGCCTCTCTTCTCAAAACTCTGTCCCATACAATTCTTTCCATCATGTGGTCCTCTGCCATGGTAAGATTTACTTAAGTTCCAGGATTTGTAAATGATGAAGTCACTGTGGAATACCTGTTCTTAAAGTGGGCAGTAGCACCATCAGTCCATAGGATAATGGGTCCAATTTCAATGCCATGTTTTGCATTGAAATCTGGAAGAATTTCAATGAAAGAGAAATGCTCAGTTGCATCAAAGACAACATACACCTGCACTTCTTCGCCAGTGACTTGCCTATAATAAATCACAGCAGTGTAAATTATTACAGAAGTTCCTTGTTCTGTATTCCAATGAGTCTGCATTGCTTCATTCTGATACTCTATGTAATAATTCTCTGCAAAGTCAGTTTGCAGAATCAGTTCACTTTGCCACAAATTTTTTCTTTTGGCTCTGAAGCTCTTTAGCTTGTCTACATATATTGTATGCATGCTTCAATATTTTTCTCGTTTGACTAAACAGCATTTGTTCTATTTCACTCCAGGTAACAGACTGCAGCTCCAGTTTATCTTCATTCCACTGATTTACCAGAATCTTCTATTCAATATTGCATAGTTTATTCAAGTTGCAACTTTGGAATCTCTGCATCCTACAGTCTGTTGAGTTTTCATCACACACAATCAATTCAATCGGTTCTTTAATTTTCTTTGTTCTGTCTTCGGATTTGCATGCTGCCAAAAGAATACTTAAGTTCTCACAATAAACACAGTAGAAAACTTGATGATCCTTACTAGAGATTAACTCAACCGCCTCTGGATGTAGTTCACAAACTTTTGAAATCCCAAAGGGGTTTTGGGATGCTCATTACTATATATGTCATGTTCTTCTTTCAACCTGTATACTGGGAGTTGTTTATGTACTTTCTCCTTTACCCCTTTTTCTGTTTTTCATAGTTTTGGTTTCTTTCTTTTTCCTGACAGCTGGCAAGATACATTATCCCTTCTACAGAAACACTGTACAGTGTCAGTAGTTTCCACAGCCCCCAGCTTTCTGCTAGGAGCTCCAATTTCACTCTTCTTTTCAGAAGCATTTTCTCTTCTAATTAGTTCTCTTACTACAAGTTGTTTTTTGTGGCCTGGGGGGATGAGCTAAACACGTTTTATGACTTTACAAAAGGTTTGGTGTGAACCAAATGACACTTCACTAAGGTTTGTTTGTTTGTAAAAAAAAATAAGTTGCACATTTTGGTGCTATGTTTTTCAAAAGAACTGTTACATGTAAAAAAAAATCTTAGCCAACATCTCAACAATTTTTTTTAATGATAACAAATCTGAAAAAGAAAAAGTTAAAACGTTCAGATTTTTTTTCCCGTTTGTTGAAGGGGCAGGGAGCATGTGTTTTTTGTGACCTACGTAACACGCTGAACCAAAGTAGGTTTTGTTGTCCTAAGCATGTCGGATTTTGTTCCTAACATTAAAAAAACAAAATCTCTATGTGCCAAAGGAAAAAGCAAAACTATCAACTCAATAAAAGATCATTAATCTATTGTCTATTTTCTTGAAGAGGTCTTAAACTAAACACGGTGGGGGGGGGGGGACCTAAATAAATTTTGAAACACCTTGTATGTCTGGTGTTTCTGGTTATTTTATTCACATGTAAAATGCCATTTTGAACAACGGTTGCCGTATCATGAAATTCTGGGGAATTATATATGAATATGAAAAATGAGTCTGTAGGTTGCCATTTTCATGGAATTATGCAGCATTGAAAATGATCCCAACAGAAAATGAAGGTTTTCAGCACAGAATGTCATATCAAAGCCAGCAACTTGTCTTATATGTCCAGGACTTGAGGATCACTCAAATGCTAGATAAACCTCAATTCTGCAAGTTTATGCTTTTCTTTCTCTTTCTCCTTTTCTCTTTCTTTCTTTTGTTTGAAGGGAAGGTGGAAGGAATGACACGCAAGGCTATATCTACAACACTTTTTGAGGATTGGCCCAAGATTGGTTGCAATTTTTAAAGGCTTTTTTCACACTACATCTCTACTTCAAGTATCATAACAGTGTTCACTGTGCCACACTGTAGCACAATGAACATTCACAATAATAAATTCAGTATGTTGTCTCAAACAAAAAATGCAAAATTGCAAAGAAGTTGGGGGGTTTTTGTACAGGCAGGAACAGGTACAAAATATACTGATTTGCAAAAGGAAAATATAACTGTCATATACTTCCCACAAGTATATTCCTGGGTCAATAGCCACTAAGATAGGTGACATCTAAAATTACTTCAGAATTTCAAACTCAGCCCACTTCCAAATACTATCTAATCAAGGCCAGTGGTATTATAATGAACAAACACTTTCTTCAGGATCCTTCTGGTGGGTCCTTGGTTCCCCAGGGAGTCAGAAGTTACAGCTTTCATTCAAATTCTCCTCCAGATCTTCTTTAACATGGGTTTTTGGTGCCCAGGCTGTACTTCCCCTGCTCAGCAGGTCACCTGCTGCTTCTGACTTCTGACACTGATCTCTCCCTTCCTTTCCTTCCTTTGTAGCACTTTAAGCCCCTCAGCTCTCAACAAAGCTCTCTCTCCATCCCCTGTAGTGGTCTCAGCTGCTCTGCTCCCCCACAACTGATGGCCATTTCTTATACTGCCACAGTGCACATGGGAGTGCGTTCCCTGAGCTGCTACCACTCCAGTGCTCTACATCTGGCCCAGCCATGTTTACATCTGATCAGGCTGGAAGCGCAACACAGTGCAGCCCAGAGACTGCCACCAACACGCCACCACTCACATTCTTTAAACATGAAGCTAAGTTTATTTTACTGAATTTAATATCATAATGAATAGTAGAAAATGATTTAAACGAGTACGGATAGCTGGTGAGTCATTTGAAACACAGGCTTGAAAACTGCAGTTCTCACCATACCTACTTTCATATTTCAGCCACACCGACTTTGACCGCCAGCCACAGTGAGGGAACAGGAAGTAACTAATGAACTGCTTTAAAAGAAAGTGACCGGGAAGGAGATACTAATAAAAAGAATAATAGTCCTAAAATCTGGGCAAGTGCTGTGCCAGTCCCTACCGGGAGGTGTGATGCTGAAATTGCATTTTAAGACATAAAAGTAGCCTGGCAAAAAGCCTGGACAGTAATCTCACAATGGAGTTTTTTCATAAAGACATGCAATCTAAAAACTCAATTCAAATTAATACTACAGTTCTATACATGTCTACTCAGAAGCCCAATGAGCTTAATAAGACTTATTCCCAAATAAGTGTGCATAGAGTTACAGCCTCAGACTTTCATCCATTAGATCAGCAGGTCTGAAACTTTCCTATTTCCACTAACCTTTTCCTGATCCAGATGGCCATGTAATCTTTATATCTATCTTCCAGACAGCTGGCTAGCTTTTTTATACAGATTTTTCTATAAAATTTGATTCAGCTCTTCAGTGAAGGAATATTCCATTGACTACCTGTCATTTTGTATGAGTACCAAAAGGTGAGAGCATAATCTTGCAAGGATGGCTGGGAAAATGCTTAGCAGAAATGTTTATGACTATAAGAACACATGTTTTTATTGAGCATTTTATGATCTGTTGACATTGTTTTCAAAACGATTTTTGGTGCCTGGAATAGTACCAAATATTCTAACAAATTCATCATAGTTTCAATTAAGTTTCTTTTATTTTTATATAACCACAAAAATGTATTTATTCAAAAGATTTTGTAACAGTGTTTACAAACAGGGTCAAGCTATTCATTTTAAAGAAAATGAGTAGGGGGGTAGAATTAGGCTTACATATTTATTTATTTATTTCTTCTTCTTAAATGAAAGATAAGAGTCCAGGTACCCTGCTGGTGTTGCAAATGCCACCCCCTCAAATTTACCGCCCTGGGCAATTGTCCCATTTGCCCTCCCATAAATACATCTCTGGTGGTGCACAAAACTTAAATCTGCATTTGCTTATGAAGCTTACTTCATAGTTTTAGAAATCTCACTACCTAATCTACTTCACAGTGTTATGTGACAGAAAAAATGTTGTTTTCCCTTTGGAGGTATACAAATAACATTTTTAGACATGGAACTAGGACAGCTGATATGATGTAACATAACCAAAAGCTTCTATCCCTTTAAGAATCACCAAGAAGGGCAAAATTCAGCAGGTGTCATTATTTTGTTCCCTGAAACACTTTAACATAAGGTTCTTTCAAAGAATTTCTGCCATCTTTCAAACTCCTGGCAGAATCTTTGCATATATTGAAATACCTCATTTGAGGTCCCCATAAGGAAATTTTAGGGTACAACTAGATGGGATATGGCAGATCAGTGATCCATATCACTCCTGGGTCTGCTAATTTAATTGGGGGAAGTAGCACCAGAGGTGGGGTGTGTTTAGTCTTTTCCTCCTGTGCTATTTCCTATTTCCTAATCTAAACCACACACACAACTAGCTACCTGCTACTAGCTTTGTGGGGCTAAAAGAACAGATACATCAACCATGGGAATACTCAGAGATGCAAGATGAAGAAATGCAACCTAAGAAGGTTGTAATGAATTTCTGCTGAAAGAATGTATTTATTAATTGTGGCTTAAAGAGACATTCTATTTGCATGAGCTGATCTTGGATACAGGGAACATGATGTACCCTAAATTTATCTCAAAATGTTTATGAATATGTAGAATTTTGTCCATTGTCACCAGTTTGGTCATAGTTGGTTTCAAAAGACTTCAATTTAAAATCTGTAAATCTGTACGCCTTTCTGGGAATAAATTTGATTGCACAAAGAGGAACATATTTCCCAATACACATACACAGGATTACACTGTGCTTCCCCCTCTTATTTGCTATTATGTTATAACTGGCATATAAAGTTAGAACATCTGGCAGAAAAGAAAACACAACATTTCAAAACCGTTAAGAGCTGGTTCTCTCCAATAAAAGTATAATCTAGCTTGAGAGAAAAACAGCCAACACAATTGTTTTTGGAAAGATGCAGCAGGGTTTGGCATCGATGCTTTTATGTTGAACGGTTTCATTTTTATAAGATTTGCAAGGAAAACTGCTTCCTGATGTTTATTTTCAAGGTAGGATATTGCATGCAAAAATTATATGTGTGCTGCCTCACAAGCTGCACATAAATAATATAGTCTAGAGATGAGAATTTGTTTCAAGACCCCTCTATTTTCCTATATACTACATTTTAACTTTGCCCAGTTGTTAGATCTTCAATTAAGTTTACATTATATGACGTCTAGAGATGCTAGTAAAGTTCTCCCAAGCCAAGCTCAGGTATGAACTTTGGGATTCACAGAGCCTGCGTCAAACAAGAAGTAATTTGTGACTGCGTCACAAAGCCTGCGTCAAACAAGAAGTAATTATTATTATTTTTGAAACCCTTGAATTCTTCCCCAGCTCAGATGAAATTCCAAGCTGGAGATTCATGTCTAGTTCTCCCCGCATCATCCTTCACCAGCAACAAAAGCCTTCCTTGTTAGCCCTTCAAACATCTGCCCTACTTCTCTTTGCTTCCTGTCAAGTGGTGATTGTGGGAGGGTAGATAATGGGGGTTTCCCCCTTCCCTCTCTGTTTGTGATGCTCTGGGTAGCTCTTTGCCACAGAACAAATACCAAGGGAACATGGGAGCAGTAGTTCTCCTGAGAGCTACAGCAAGTTGCAGGAGATCTCAAGATAACTATATCTCCCATAATACCCAAGGCTTTGTGCCATAGTGCACTACCACCTAGTGCAGGGGTCTGCAACCTTTAAGACAAAAAGAGCCACTTGGACCCGTTTCCGAAGAAAAAAAACTGGGAGCCACAAAACCATTGCGACATTTAAAACAAATATAACACTGCATATATTGTTTCTTACCTTAATGTCCAATCTGACAGCGGGCAGGAAGGTGACGTCGGGACGGTGCGTGACTAACGCACGCACAGCCCCCATGCGACGTCACAGCCAGTACAGCGCCCGCCACAGTGGGGAGTGTCGGGGCACACAATGCGCCTCCTCCCCTCGCTAGTATCCGCCCCGGAGCCGCGGCAAAGGTGTAAAAGAGCCACATGCGGCTCCGGAGCCACGGGTTGCAGACCCCTGACCTAGTGGAACCCGGTAACAGAAGTAGAAGAGAGAAAGGAGAAAAAAGAAATCTTCCTTCTCTCATTTCTCCCATGTACTGACACAGGGAAATAAAGAGAAGTGAAGAAGAGGATTGGGATTGGGGGCAAAAAGGGTTTTCAGTAATAACAAGAGCTGTTAGGGACATTTTTCTGAAACCTCAGATTGGCTTGGACAAATTATTAGCGCCCATCCAATTTCCCCTTACAAGAGGTACATCTTTCTGAGGATCATACAGTGTGTCATAAAAATATTTTTAAAGTAGGAAAAATAGCAGTGAAAAAGAATAAAGCAGAAGTTAATTATCTGCAATCTCCTTCATTTGAAAAATACAGACAGTAATTGACTTTGGAGAACGTTCACAAATTGTTTGCTAATAAAAGTGAAAAGGAACAAACTCAATGTTCTAAATCGCAGTGTTACGTGACTTAGTACTGCAGAAACTAATAAATCCACCATGTACAAAGATTTACTCAGTACAAATATGGTTGAAAGACTCCAAATGGCACACACTGTTGATGTCATATTGCCCTTGGTTTTGTCGCAGCTTAAATAAGTCTCATCCAGAAAGGTTGCAATCACAATGACAAAGGGAAAGATTTTGTGGTGACACAAATGATGCCATTATTAGTAAGCAGTTATTTCTGAAAGAAGTAAGTAGTAATTTCTGAAAGAAGCAGTATTCAATTTTTACATCATCTAGTCTTCTGATCGTATTTCCTTTAATAAATAAGATGATTTAAATTATTCCATGCTGTCTAGTCAAAATAGAAATGTTTATTACACTTTAGTTATTGCTTCTGATGTCTTAGCATGCTTAAAGCCTCTGAGACAAAATGTCAAGCATATACAACCAAGATAACAATATTAAAGATAACAAAAATCATTCCCCAAAGCGTTCTTATTTGAGAGTCCTGGTAAAATCATTCCACCTGATTAAAAGCTAGATCAGTTAGTTACACAGCTAAACACCCCATTCTCCCTTCCTCTCACCCCCCCCCCCATGTCTTTTCTTATATGACAAGCTTGGGAAGAAACATTTCAACACTGTGTGCAGTTTTTTAAACACTGAAATCTCCAAACTGGCCTGAATTGCTTCAGATGTCCCTGATTCTATTTGTGGCAATTCAGAGGGCTCCTGCTTCAGGTCATGCAGCTCCTAAATACTGTCTTATCAATCCAATTCAGCTCAAGATTCGGAATTTGTCTAAATGCAATGCACACCCCTAATTTATCTTTTTAAAAATGGGTGAATCTGTATGTCCCAAAAAGTGTCTTGGCTACTTCTCTTATATTAAGAGGACATTTCAATTAATGCTGTTTTCACCCCTGTCCTTCCCTCTGTTTTCTGTTATAAACAGCAATGCTTCCTTTTACTTCCGTCTCTCTACTTCCCACGTGCAAAACGGTACTCCATTTCTACTTGATAAATTCTACTTCTTGGAAACCATTATATCATAAAGGTGACTTAGAGATTCCATATCTCCAGTCTACCCAATTTAGGTCAGCTGTGAAGAGACCACATGTAAATCTCTGTCTTTAAGAGCTTTCTGACTCACAAGTAATGCATTATTGCAATCACAATACAACTTTGAGAATTAGGATGCTTGTCTTTTAATAAAGAATCTTGCAATCTTTCACATGACGGAAAGCACACAGCAAGCCACAGAGGAATAACCTAATTTAATGCCAAGTCAAAGCCAAAATTTGGTGAATGATGAAAAGAAAAAGGATTTTCCCCTATCACTACAAAACATAGCTTACTTGTGGAAAATTACATGCTACTGATGATTAAGTGAACAGGTGGCAATGAACCAGAGAAGAACAATGTTTTCATGTCTTTCTTCTAAACTTGAGTTCTCCAGATGTTGTCACCAGGGAAAACAAGCTTTTCCTGGTAGCCAGTAAAAATTCAGTAACTCGTATTTTTAGACCCATCCAATACTACTTATATCCAATTATAAATAAATTCTGGTGATTTCAGCCCTGAAAATTCTGCTGTCTAGGAAGCTTGTATTGGATGTAAATTTCCCTATTGGCCAGTGGGTAGGTACTTCCACAGCAAAATTCAATATAAAACTTCCTCTGTCTGTAACTGAAGTACAACTGTAACTGAAAGGGGGATTTCCAAAGTTACACTAGCTAAAATGACCCACTTAAATGACAGCAAGATTCAAATATCCTTTCCCTAATGACAAATATTATTACATTTATTCATTTATTTACCAGTTAATTCTAAAATAGGCTTCTAAGCAGTTTACAAGCTTAAAAAAATCACCCAAGTTTATATAATATAAAGATTCTTAATAAATTAATTTTATTAATTATAATAAACAATGAAAGAGTCCCTTTAAAACATTCATATTACAATGCCTACTTGGTAATCAGTCAGAATATATTCAATTAAAGTACAGTCATACCTTGGATCCTGAACGCCCTGAAACTCGGACATTTTGGCTCCCGAACGCTGCTAACCCGGAAGTGATTGTTCCGGTTTGTGAACATTCTTTTGGAACCCAAACCTCCGATGGGGTTCTGTGGCTTCTGATTGGCTGCAGCCAATCAGAAGCCACGATTTGGTTTTCAAACGTTTTGAAAGTCGAACGGACTTCCAGAACAGATTCTGTTTGACTTCCAAGGTACAACTAAAACTTTATCTGAAATACCGTCACATTTCTTACAAATAATCAGTTATATTAAATTGTGAAATGACTGTATTTTCAGAAATGCTATAAGTCACCAGAAGTGGCATGCTGGGTGGAATGGAGCTGGTATGTTAGCTTCCTGGCAAGTAGTCACTGTTGCTTATTGGGAGGAATAGGGACAAGGTGGTGCAAAGCATTCAAAATAAACCCGATTAAATATATAAATAATGTAATTAGCTGCACCATGAAAATGACATAACTTAGCCTCTTAAAACCTGACAAAAGGTGTGGTCTTTACCTGACAGCTAAATGAATATATAATTGGAGAAAGATGCACTTCAGTGGGAAAGCCATTCCACAAACATTAATAAATAAGGCAAATATAATTGACCCTTAATGATATTAATAACAGAAAATATGACGGCATAGGGAAAAGCAGTGGGGGGAAATCAGTATCTGATTAATACTGAAAGCAATTAGAAATTAAAATTCATAAATGAGAAACAAAGAAAAATACCTGAGGAGATGAAGGGTTAAAAGCCACATTGATGACAGATTCTGTGTGTCCAGTCAACTTATGGGAATAAGTGCTTGAATGCATCTCATATATATATGCCTGAAAGAAATAACACACAATTAAAGCTGTCAGAAGCACCTAATGTAATTTGCATTTTGAAAAAACACCAACAAGCAGGGTTCAGTAGTGTAAAAATAAATAAATCATTATATAAATTTCAATCACTGAATCAAATTTAAGTTTGGTCAGAAAGAAAAGTATTTACAGACTCTTTTTCATCACACTTTAAGTTACAATATATTTATAATATATAAATATAACTGTAATGTTAGTAATATCTCAAGTATCTCAAAAAATATTAAACTGCTTTTCCACCTTTTTTCTTTTTCTTTTTACAATGACATGATTTTCACCGAGATAACCTGAGCACTATTAGTAGCCTCTCATGGATAAGAAGCACAACTAGTTAACAAGGAGTCGTACCTTCAGTGTAGGTGTTATGGATTCAGTGGTCTGTGTTTGCCTGAGCTTGAGTCTGGACTAAGGATTCTGAGCCCTTGTGTTCTGATTCGATACATGATATCCAATCACAGAACATTTCAGGATTTGGGCTACTGCCATTGGCCCTTAAACTCTGAGTTATGATTTGCAGCTTGGGAATTTAGACAGCCAATCACGTTGAGAGTAGGAGTGGCCCAGGCCTTCAAAGCATATAAGCAGTTGCTTTGCCCTTGTTGTTCAGTTCTGTTACTTCAATAAAGGTTCTTGCTGTTATCACTGTGTCTCGCTTCATGGGAACCCACATACACTTCAGTAGGTAACACACAGGAGGATCCAGTCCTTCAGGGAATTATATAGGTAAAAACTATCATATTGAATTCCATCTACAGGTAAACTGATGATCAGTGCAGTTGCATAGTCTCTCTGATATATCCATACTATAAAGGTGGACTTTCAAATGATGCTTTGGGCAGCTCAGTGTAAAACGCATTACACATGTAATTTCTTGAGGCTAGAAATACGGTGCTAGTTTCTTTTCAGAAAGAACAAGTTACAGGCTTCACACACTACTGCCACACACACAGTGTTAGAGGAAGACATTCATCAAGTATTTTTATACTCTATCTTTTTATCTATCCAAATGCAAAAAACAGCTTATCATCAACTTGTGTCACTGCTGAGAAGTGCAAAGCCTTTTCAAAGGCCTTGTGAGACCCAGTGCATTGAAGAAAATTCCACCTACGTGGGATTGTTTGGGCCATACACAACAGATAACCACTAGTAAGATCATGAGGCTCTCCTTCCTCCTGGTTTCCACTCAGTAGTAGCAGTCATTTACTGCTTTCTGCCCCCACCTCTTGATTGGTTTTATTAGATTTCAATTGCATCCATACTACTTTAAGTTAGGTTTAGGTTTATGAAATTTATGTATCACTTCCTGCTAAAAAAAGACCACTCAAAGTGATTTACAACCAATGATAAAATCACATGTTGTTCTACAATCATTACTAACCAGTAAGAAATTCTGAAATGCTAAATTTTCTGGAAAAATACTAAATGAATAGCAGTTACTCTGAAAATCCATCAGGTATGTGATTTAGTGGTAGAAGTTACACATTTCCTTAAAACGTCAAGTTATAAAGAGAGGAAAAGAGCCATGAAGGAAATGGACAAATAGTGAAAATTCACATGTGCATATAAATCTGGTTTACTAAAGCCAAAGTAAATTCACTTTTTCATATTTAACCCTATTCCTAATAATAAAAATGACTGATTCAGAAACTAGTGATATTTCCTTTTCATCTTTGCCCCAGTTCAGCTAGAAGTAAAAATAGTTTACTTCTACTATTCACATCCATATGGCCTTCCTGAGTATGTAACCTCACACCTACTTCTGTTTCCTTTTATTGGAAATGTACAGATTGTTCTCAGCACATTTTCAAAATCAATTAGGTTCAAAGGAGAATTTGCTGGTGTTGTTATATTAGGGCTACAAAAAAGAAGCACCAAGATACAAATTCTTTCTAGATATATATATTTTAAGTAGATAATGAAACATACAATCTCTGTGAGCTGAGCAGGGACACTATAATACCACATATGTTGAAGATGTGCCCAGTTACTATCCATTTTCTAGTTTAATTTTCTATAACATTGTAACAAGAGGCTGAAGATGGGGTAAACACACAGAATGACACTGTGTATCGCTGAATACAGGCTTGCAGCTCCTTTTTGCATGTGCAGTCAGAAACCTTAGAGCAGTGATAGCCAAACTCGGCCTTCCAGCTGTTTGGGACTACAACTCCCATCATCCCGAGCTAACAGAACCAGTGGTCAGGGATGATGGGAATTGTAGTCCCAAAACAGCTGGAGGGCCAAGTTTGGCCATCACTGCCTTAGAGGATGATTGATGGGCATTTTAACTATGAATTTTTGAAAAACATACACACAGTCAGGAAATGTTACTGAAGCACTGCTTCAATGTTATTGAAGCACTTTCTTAAATGTTTCACTTGTGCAATACAAAAACATGTCACTTTAGAAGAAACTAAATGGCAACTTCAACCCAGTCAGCTGATTCTCAGACAACAAACATGGAATTTTGTTTAATAATTCTATTGGCCTACCAACAGAATGCAGCACCCCAATGCTTACATCATGGTTAAGGGATCAGAAGCAGGTTATGGAATCACATGCCACCTATCTCCATGAAATCAATTCTCATCCCTGGCCTTAACAATGGTTAAGGATTATGCCATCTCTAATCCTAACTGCATTACAGTGGCAGTTCTTCAAACAGTGGTTCCTGCCAAACTAATGTAAATCATGTGTATATGTGTGATTTCAGTTGGAAAACAGAAGGTTGTCAAAGCAGCAGGGGAAACAGGCTGCATTTCTGACTTCAGCCGGTGTAGCTGGAGTAGGGCAAGACTGCACAACAGAGTCTGTTGCAGACTCAGGTCCAAAACATGATAGAACCAAGCAGTATAAAGCAGAGGTCAAGCACAAGATGTAGAGGGTGGCAGCTAGAAGACAGTCAGAAGATTCCAGAAGCAAGAGCTGAAGGAATGTTACATAAGCAACACCAGATGCACATACTTGAGTCTGTTCTAAAAGCCCTTTCTACTGAGGAATGCCATTACTCTCAAGAAATCCTTTTCTCAAGAGTCAAGCGGTAGACACTAGACTCTCAGGTTTGCACTCTGCTGACCAACAGCTGCCTGGGCTTGGACCTCCTAGCACCATTTCTATTGAGGATCGGAAGGGGGTGACTCAACCTTCCCTTGACTTGACTGGGGACTCATCTGTCAGGGGTTGGTCAAGAACCTACCCCGAAGGTCCTTCCAGGACATCTCCTAGAAGCCAACCTGGGGGGGGGGGAGTCATTCCCAAAGGCTTGCTCACCCAAATCTTGGGTCACTGGAAGGGCAGGGTCCTCACGGAATTCAGGGGTCACCATGACACTGCCAGAGGAAAAGCAGCAAGCAAAGAAAAAGTTCAGCACTCCTTCTTGGCCTGCCATTTTCCCATGTGAAATCACCCCTAAGTCCCCTTTTTACAGGTGTTTGGTGACAACCAGTATTTGAAGCCATAGTTATCACATACTATTCTGGCCTAAGACTCCAATGAAACAATCAAGAGACAAGACATACTTTTAGGAGTATACGTTCATATTCCAGTTTTCAGTGTTCATGATAAACATTTGCACTTCATGCCAGACATATTTATTCTTTTTGGCTTCTTCTAAGCATTACTTTTATTCTCTGTAATGTTAATAATTCTCATTCCTCTGGCCAAAAAAAATAGGATATTAACAGTCTGCGTGAGGTGAGAATAGTCTCGAGAATTTAACATCACTATGCATGTCATGGATGACCTCTCAGGTAGGACCCAGGGCAAGGTGAAGGTCATCCAGAATGCTCCTATCCATTATTTTTGTGTAAATTTTGGAATCAGACACAAGCACCCCGTCAACTTAACTCCCAGAGTATGGTCTAAAGGCACATGAGACAACAGTAAATCACTTCAGGAAGCAATTTATAAATGAAATTAATAATAATAATAATAATAATAACAACAACAACAACAACAACAACAACAACAACAACAACAACAACAACAACTACTACTACTACTACTACTACTACTACTACTACTACTACTACCATGGTGAAGTTAAATAGGTCTGAGTTTGGTCAGTGCTCAGATGGGAGACGACCTGGGAATCCTATGTATACTTTCACCTTAGAGAAAGGTGGCATATAATTAACTAAACCAACTAGCAACTGAGGTGGCAATTCTAACTACACTTATCTTGGGAGTCAGCCCCATTGAAATCAGTAGGGCTTACTTCTGTGTAGGCATGGTTAGGATTCTGCTGTAATTTTATTCTCCAACCCTCCTCCCCATGAAACACTTAGTTTCCTGAATTCTTCAAAGCTACTTTTATAATTCACAACATTCATAGAGCTAAGGCTACAACACTAGAATTAAAATACTAGCTTGGATTCAACAAACTGCAAATAGAACAGTACTTTTACACCCCTCTTCTTGGCTACAGCCCCCTGTAGCCTCCCAAAGTGAATGGGTGGTAGAGCGGTGAGGCTTCCTCAGGAATGGTTTGGAGAATGGAGAACTCTTAGTTTATCGCTCCCCAACCTGTTTTTACAAGGAGGAAACAGGAGGCAAAGCACCTGAAACTCTTGTTTACAGTAACCTGTCCCTGAATCAAGAGGGAATATGGCTTCCATTTTATTTTTAAGCAGCGCAGCAAACACATAATTCTTCCCCATCCAACACTTGTGGAAGGCATTTTATGATTAATAATCCTACTTTTATTGCTTCTTTTGGCTTCTTATTCATTACACATTTCTTTAAAAGAAGAGGTGAAGCTCTAAACTCTCTAAATGGAACTGCGTATGTCACAAAAACAATCGTTGCAAACTTAACAGGAAAGAGGAAGCTAATATAACAGATTTGTTTCTGGATTCCACTATTTAGAGTCAAGAATAATATCACTGTTGGCCAACAGAATTGATGGGGAGGTGGGAGGGAGACCCTTCTGAACAGAATCACATAATAAAATCCGTACTGGGTGAACAGGAGGCTATTCCCACTTAATCTGGGTTGGCAACCCATAATTACAAGAGGCAAAGCTCAGGATGTAAGGCATGCTCCAGCCTAAAAGAGGCAGAAGTGAATTATCAGCCATCACCACCTTGAGGAGCATCCTCAATTGCATTATTATTCCCCGAATATACTGAGGAAAACCACAGAACATTCCTCCTAATTACATAAATACTAAAATAGATATCTTGGCAATTTGGGCCTGGTTCAGTTTCCTCATAAGGGTATTCCAACCCCTTCCCATACTTCAGATCACATGTAATTACTCTTCAAGAACATGTATAGCCTAAGCCACACTATCTTATCTTTTAATGTGCTGTTTTCCATTTTATTTTTTACACTATAGTCTTGTATATATTAGGAAAAGCTTTCAAAACTTGCTTTAAACTTCCTTTCCCATTCCCTGCACGGAAAGCTGAAATGGCAGCCTATGTTTTCACAATATTCAAATTTCAATTTCCCTTAGTCCTGGTCTTCATCTTTTTACCTACTCCCCAGACTCACACCTGGATTTACCAGACATAGGTGTAGTTTCATATAAACAGATGCATCCTCACCATGAAATAATAAAATAGCATAGCTAACTTGTGAAATATGCAACAAGTTCCAAAATCCAAATAAACACACAGATGTGATGGAATTCTTGAATTTAGTTCAGGTAAAAAAAAAAGAATCAATTAAAAGGCCAACAATTCCAAATTCCTGTAAGTTCAAAAAGCTATAAGAGGTCACAAAACTTTCTGTATTTACAGTAGCATATATACACTAGAAATAAACTACTAATACATACACATTTATCTTCAGATCCACAGGCAATGAATTGTCCACAAGGAGAAACAGCGATTCCACAAGGGTGACAGCGGCTGCTATGACCTTTGTAATGACGTTCACACCTTCAGAAAGGGTTTAATTCAATAAATAAAGCACTACTTCTTTCAAAAGAATAAACAAATTGCTTCTATGTTTAATCATGCATTAGAAGAAGGTTCACAACCTCTGAATATTTCATTCAACAGTCCATGGGTTAGTGGAAATTAGTATTTTCACACTGAAGGCCCACAGAATTTATAGAATTATAATTCAGGGTCTAAAGTCTCTACAAGCCCTCTAAGCATACAGTGGATATTAAGCCCACTAAGTCAATGACCGCTGGGGATATAACCCACCAACTAACACAATCTCATTATGACATCATATCAAATCAACTAATGCCACTGAAAGAGACAGTGTGGAAACAGAAATAAGGGAGGAGAAAACAAAAAACAGGAGTGGAAAGAAAGACTCTTGTACAAAAGACCTGACAACATTAATAACACATCATACAGCAAGGCCATTAGCTACAATACAGTTAAACTGCTTACCCAGATTTTACTTTTAACTGTTTTACCATTCAACTGCTTTACTTAAATTAATGTTTGAAAAGGAGGCAGCAGATAAGTGACCTGTGAAAAACTTTCCAATTTTTCATGAATTGTAGTTAGACCAGTTGATTGCAAAAACATAAGGATGTAACAGAGTCCAACCCCCAAAGTATCTCATTTTATTACTTTTTGACATTTGGTAGGGGTAATAAACCTTTATATTTTGGCACGTTCTTACAAACTCTCTAAAAAAAGATAAGATTAAATTATAAAACAATAACCAAAAAATCAACTGATATTAAGCTGGCCGCCACATTCTTCCAAAGCAGTTTTTCAAACACACTTCACTTCTACATCCTCTACAATTCAATAATTAACACCGTTTTCCCCATATATGTTTTTTCTGTTCTTCTGCTCTAATCTGCATATGAAATGCTTTTCAAGTCAGATAAGATGAAAAAGGTTTTTAAGATTAAAAGGGTTTGTTTCATTACTTAATTCCAAAGTTCTGTTGCTTTAGAATAGGATTCACCACCACATGCGCTCTTAAATATATATAGATTTTAAAAGGTGACTTAAACCATCTCCCTGGTTAAGTGCACCTGTATTAAAAATGTTCCTGCATTTGGGCAGAGCAATCCTAATCTACCAAGATTTAAGTTATTTATATATCGCCCACTGCATAAACCACAGGGCTATTTGCAACAGGAAAACTGATATTCTAAAATGTTGAAGAAATGTAACATATACACACCAACACACCAAATTAAGCTGCATCTTAACTGCTCCCGGCTGGGGAAGGAACTGGGGGGGGGGGAGGAGTGTAAATCTGCATTTTCTGCCCTTCCACTGACTCTCATGGCTTAAATGTTAGTTATACTTGCATTTTTGATGGTGTACACCAAACTCTGTGGTTGGGACCAATGAATGGAGTTAGGATACAGTGTAACTCTCCCTGGCTGTGACACTCTCATTTCCCACTCGTAACAAGCACCGTGTTTGCCATTTATACTGGCATAACTTTTGCCTTCTTACCTTGCGGCAAGAAGGTTTCCTCTCAGCCAGTGTAAGTAGATATACCAGGGTAAGCCACTTACACCAGCTGAAGGTCAATTCAACCAGGCGTGGGGGGTAGCAGGATATGCCACAACCTAATCTCTCCCAGATGGTGAGGAGCCAGTAGGATGCAGTTTAAATTTACAAAGAACATACACTAGCACATCTGCATTCTGGCATAATTGACTGGTTGGGATTGCTCTGCCCAGTAGCCTTCCTCAGTCTGGACTCCTCTAGATGTTTGGGACTCCATTAGCTCCAACCAGCATGGTCAATGGTCAGGACAGATGGAAACTGTAGTCCCAAACATCTGGAAGGCTTCAGGTTGGAAAAGGATGGTTTAGAATAAAAATAGAATCTGATTCTATATATTACAGAGTCTATTGGTGCTTTGGACTGTAACTGTTATTCTATACAAAACGTAAATTTGCAGAATCATCAGTACATATCTAGGCATATGCATACACATAAATGTTAAAAAGAATTCACATAAACATGATAGAAAAAGAGACATATAAATTGAACATGAGGAGAAAAAAATGGGCTTCGCTGTTCACAAAAACAGAGATTATCCTAGATTCATAGTGCCTAGTGACAATCCAACCACTTTTGTCACAGTTAGCATTCACGCACAGGCTCAGACAAATAAACTGTTGTTACCTCAGTGTTCTCAAATCCCAGAGCTTGATACCATCACCAATGGCTGTTGTTAAGAAAAGATTGTACGCTTCATATTGCTGACTGCTAAAAGCTGATCCCTGCAAAACATTAGTTTAAAATTGCTGAATCCTACGCAAGAGATAACATCCATTAAGGAAATCACACTAAAAATTGTATAGGCATCTTAGCAAAGGCTGAACAATTTCACTTGTTTGCAACAGCTTTCAATTACTGCAGCAACAGCTTCTGAGAAGGCTAGTTGCTTGAATCACCAAATTAGAGGTATTATGTCACAAGCAAAATAAACAAATTCATTCACATTAACAGGAGCTAAAACACAGACAATGCTGAAGTAAAGTGTAGGTAGGAAAATCATTAGGAAGAAACGAAGAGGTTATTCCCAGTATACCAAATGTGGAAAGTATTGGCAATGAAATTGAGATGTGTTCCAATAGTTGGCATTGACAAAGGGATATTTTCCTTCCTGGTAAAGGTCATATAAATATTAGAAGAAATAAGATCCGGTATTACCAATGTTGTGTTTTCTTACAAAGAAGTAACTGTGAGCCCTTGCCATTAATAGTTTATAGCCATTTCATACAAATATTCTCTGAATTCCTATTGATCTCATTTACAGTGCAATTCTATTTGTGTTCACTCAGAATTAAGTCTCATTGTGTACAATGAGGTTAAGTCCTAGTCATCACTTAAACATTAAAGTATCAGAATTCCAGTGGCTCCTCCAGATGAAGTTCTGCTGTGGGATTGTTGTGAAAGAAAATGGTCCACAAATTCTCCCTCCCCGATACCAGAAAAACAAAGATGTTCCTTAAGTGAACTTGGCCAGTTATTTATTTTTAAAAAATGTATATTGCTCCTCACAAAAAACAAAGCAGCTTAGAACAACAAAACATAAAACCATATAATAACAACCATATAAAAAAGTTAAAGCTCACGACATCAGTAACTGTCATGGAAAGAGGTATTCTTAATTGCCTGCATAGCTCCAGATTTCAAAGAATCATAGAACTGTAGAGTTTGAAGGAACTCCAAGGGTCATCTAATGCAAAGCAGGGATCACAACTAAAACACAGATTTGCAAGGCTACGCCTCTCCATGAACCTTTTCTGTGTCAAAAACAATCATGAAAAGCAACCTCCAAGATTCTCTTCATAAAACAGAGATGGGAATATGTGTTTCAGATCCCTGTAGTGAAAGAAGCTGTCCTCATTCACCAGGCATTGTTGCTCTGTTAACCATCTGAAAGGTATATTCAGCACAATGGCAGCTGCATCTTCAACTGCTTTGGATTCAATGTTATTTCGAAGTAATTGTAAGGCTCTTTACTGGAAGATGTTTGGTTTCAGCAGCAGACAAAGTTATCTCTGCATAAATAATATCCTGCACTTTCATCATACATCAGTGGAAGGATAGATAAGATAGCATATCTTGCTCTGTACATAATTATTCCAAGATGGAAAACTGGTGTCTCAATTCTTCGGCATACATTAGATCATGGGTTGTCAGCCTGGTCCCTACCGCCCACTAGTGGGCATTTAAGGATGCTAGGTGGGCAGTAGGGGGTTCTACGGCACAAGCTGAATCCTCCTTCCATCAAGCACTGGTGGGTGGTAAGGAAATTTTACCATCAAGAAAGATGCATTAGTGGGCGGTAGGTATAAAAAGGTTGACTAAATAAATAAATAAATAAATTTTATTTATATCCCGCCCTCCCCAGCCGAAGCCAGGCTCAGGGCGGCTAACAACAATAAAACAAAATGCACTACCTGTGCATTAGATATTATCTGACACTCAAAGCTACTGCTGAATCCATATTCCAGCCATATGCATTTTAGTTAGTTTACTTAGCGTGAAAGTCACATCTAGAACAATAAAAGCTCTTTGTTATTTTTCTGCAGAAGATTCCATGCTTAACACGGATAAGAGTCAAATGCATGTCCCTAACATAGTTAAAGGCATGTCTCTAACATAGTTACAATTGATGCAGCTTAGTCCTTAGTTTTAACATGAGAACTAAAACTATACTACCATTTCTCGCTAAAGGTATATGCACATTTTTAGAATGAGGTTACAAATCAAATATGCATCAACAAGCACAACTTCAGACAGAGAACCTCAAATAGTTTGTGGCAATTGCTAATATTTAGTTACATTTTTTTACTTATTTATTTAGAGCATTTTTATCCTGTTGTTCAGCCAAAAAGGCTCTTAGAGTGGCTTACATAACTATTAAAAACAAGGCACTTCCCACTCTCATATTTCCAATCTAGAAGACACAATGCAAAAGAGAGAAGGGGACGAGTAGGGAAGAGGAAAAAAGTAGACTTAGGTACCAATTCTTAATGTTATAGTTTCTATAATGAGCAACTGGGAAGTTAACAGTTCAGGTAGCCTGATGGAATGGTTGCTACTAAATGACAGTTAAGGTAGACTCAAAGGCAGCTGGTCTCAGCACAGACAGGAGGAGGGGTGTCCTTCCCTTCTCTCTGTCTGCTGTAGCATGATGAAATGACTACCTCTAAGTGATTGGTAAGGAAGAGCCAGCAATTATATTTATGATAGTTACTTTAATTTAAGAGACAGTGTGATTCCTTGGCTAATGTTGGGCTTTGAACTGGGAAACCTAGATTTATATTCCTGTTCAGCCTCAGAGACACTGAATAGTATTGTGCAAGCTGTTAGCTGTGAGCCATACATACATAAGCAGCATTGGAGGATTATAGAATCATAGAATTGCAGAGTTGGAAGGGACACCCTACAACACAGGAATCTCAGCTAAAGCATCCATAACCGATGGCCATCCAAGTTCTGCTTTAAAACCTCCAAGAAAGGAGAGTCCACAACCAGAGCAAGAGAAAACAAGCTTGCTCCATCTAACATGTGACAGCCCTTTAGACATTCTGTCTTCTGCAGCATTAGCGACCTCTTAGTTTGGTGTCATCTGCAAAGTGGATGAGCACCCCTCAATTCTTTCCTCCAAGTTGTTGGCCCAGGACGAATCCCTGCAGCACCCCACTTGTCACTTTCTTCCAGGAGGATGAGGAACCATTAGTGAGCATTTTGGGTTTGGTCAGTCAACCAGATACAAATCCATGTAACAGTTACCTCGTCCAGCCCATATTTTACCAACCACTCCATAAGAAAATCAGGGAGGACTTTGTCAAAAGCTAAACTGAAATCAAGGTATACTACGTCCACAGCATTCCCCTGATCCACCAAGCTTGTAATTCTTTTTTTTTAAAAAAAAAGAGAGAGAGAGAATTGTCTGGTATGACTTGTTTTTGAGAAACCCATGCTGAGTCTTAGTAAGCAAAGCATCCTTTTCTAAGTTCTCACAGACCGCCTGTTTAATTATCTGTTCTAGGATATTCCTGGTATTAACATCAAGCTGACTGGTCAGTAGTTACCTGGATCTACTCCCCCCCCCCTTCTTTTTTTTTAAGATGGGGACAACATTTACTCACCTCCAGTCTGCAAGGACATCACTTGTTCTTCAATAAATCTCAAAAATGGTAGACAGACTCTCTGGGATTATACCTGCAAGCTCCTTTAGTACCCTTGGGTGTAGCTCATCAAGCCCTGGAAATTTTAATTCATTTAAAGTAGCTAGGTGTCCCCTTACCACCTATTTTCCTACCAGAGGGATACTGAAACAAAGAAATTCTGTTGGTATCAGTAGTCCAACACAGACTGAAGTATGCTTAAGCCCACCAATAACAGCAAGCTTAAAAGTGCACTTTACAACTGTGCTAGATCATGGCCTTTGTGCCCAACAACAAAACAATTATGGATTTTATACGTAATGATACCATACAGTACAAGGAAAATTGGGGCATCATGTTGCATTAAAAATGAATGATTTATTAACTACAGGCTGATTTGATATTTTACATAAAAGAGATTGTCTGACTTATACTAATATGATGTAAAAGTCAGCATCTCATCTAGCTCATCAACATGTAGTTGTTATAGGCTATGATCCAGAGAAATATCACTTTTGCTTTCGGTGGGATTTCATCTTTTTTATTCCTCTAACAGCAGCTTTCCAAAGCTTTTCCATCTGAAGGGACTTGCTGGAGTGTGGCCATGGAGTTTTACCACTAAGCATTTTACTTAAAAGTTTTAATGTATGTTACAAAACGGCAAAAGTTGATTTAGGATTGTAATCTTCAATTTTCCATAAAAACAAGCTCCAATTTCTCTCCCCATATGAATGTGTGTCCACAGCTTCAAAATGTGCTCTACTTAAATAACTTGAAGTCACTTTGCTGACAGAGGAAAAAGAAAAGCCAGAAGAAGTCAAAGCATCGATGTATTACAAATAATACTGCAGAAGTTTAGTAAAGTTAAGTGTTATACCAGACCAGGCTCTCAGAAAACCACAAAACCTATGCTAAAGTCATTCTAAGGAACTGCTTTAAAACCACAAAAGAAAAGACATTCAGAACTGAGGACGGACTGCTGTCTGTAGCTTAACCAATGAGCTTAAGCACAGCAGGAAGACAAAACTGGGCATGAGGAACAACTACAATATCGCAACGTGTCTGCAATCCCCAAACTTCTTGTATATATTGCTGAAACAACTTGGCAAATTAGAAAATGCAGTGAATTCTGCGTCATCTGCCCAAGATTGAAGTGGAGAAGCAACCCTTTGTTTAGAAAAAAATAATACCACCATTACTGTAAATTACTTCAAGTCCAAGGTTAAATCAGGGTCTATGGACATAGCAAGTCAATATAAAAAGTCAGTTTACTTTGTATAAAAAGTAATTTGGGCATAATTGTTTCTGAATAAGTGTTAATAGGGAGGTTTTCTTTTCATTTCTTTCATTAAACACTTATATCAGAATCTTGCACATGATCAGCTCATCAAGCTGCGATAGTTTTTGCAATACCATTCTATTTCCTATGAAGCTTTCCCCTACAGGGTTGTTTCTCTAGAACAACCTTCCCCAACCTAGTGCTGTCCAGGTGTTTTAAAATACAACTTACACTATCACTGGCCATGCTGTCTGGGGCTGATGGGAGTTGTAGTCCAAAACATCCCAAGCAAATATATTAGGCAGTCATGTAAGACATTAACTTTACTCTCCAGTGATTGAACACCACAACTTATGTTCTACGTATCGCAGAACCTGGCAACCATCATTAATGAGATGCCAAGAGCATTTTACACAAGATTACCAATGGCCCCATGCAAATTCTATTGCATACTGCAAACTAAACTACAAGCATAAAAGTTCAATCGATCCTATATCTAGTATTAAGTACCGTATTTTTTGCTCTATAAGACTCACTTTTTCCCTCCTAAAAAGTAAGGGGAATTGTGTGTGCGTCTTATGGAGCGAATGCAGGCTGCGCAGCGATCCCAGAAGCCAGAACAGCAAGAGGGATTCCTGCTTTCACTGCATAGTGATCCCTCTTGCTGTTCTGGCTTCTGAGATTCAGAATATTTTTTTTCTTGTTTTCCTCCTCCAAAAACTAGGTGCATCTTGTGGTCTGGTGCGTCTTATAGAGCGAAAAATACGGTAGAACTAGAAGTGCTGATTCAGAGAGTAAACAATGTCTATGGCTGTACTGGATTTATTCCATTATTTCCTAGTATTTTTTTAGCTCTTACAGTGGTACCTCAGGTTAAGTACTTAATTCGTTCTGGAGGTCCGTTCTTAACCTGAAACTGTTCTTAACCTGAAGCACCACTTTAGCTAATGGGGCCTCCTGCTGCTGCCGTGCCGCCGGAGCACGATTTCTGTTCTCATCCTGAAGCAAAGTTCTTAACCTGAAGCACTATTTCTGGGTTAGCAGAGTCTGTAACCTGAAGCGTATGTAACCTGAAGCGTATGCAACCTGAGGTACCACTGTATTATGATTAAATATCTATCCTACCCTTCCAAAGGAGCCCAGGGCAGCAAGCACAAAAGCAAAAAACAACAATTAAAATCTCCAAAAAACAATTCTAATGCAGATGCAGACTGGGAAAGATTGTAAAAAAAATAACCATAAACCATAAAGGCAGACACATAAATATCAGTACACAAGTATCAAGTTGAAGAAATGTGCATCTTCCTTTCACACTTTCCTGCAGGAAATCTGGCATAGCCACAGTGAAGTGTGAAGTGACCCTCAGGGCAACTTCAAACACTTTCCTCAATGGTATGTAATATTTGGAAACCTTGCAAAAATGAGTTCTCCCTCTCCCTTCCATGTGTCATCTTGCTGAACCAAGCTTCTATGTTCATAACCTGGAAGGGGACATATATTAACAGAACTCCAAACATTTAAAAAGCTTGCAGTTCCTTAACTGTGGAAAAACATAACCAGTGAAGCAACCAAACATGGAAAAGCTAAGGACAACCAGCTCAAATTGATGAGGACAGACGCTTCCTACTAATACCACAGGTAAACCAGGATGTGGTTCCACGATATGTCCTTGCCAAGCCAAACTTTACCCACCGTGTCAAACTGTTCTGAACCTGCGTACTCACATGCACACCACTAATGTGACAGGAGCAGGAAGCATGGGTGGCAACAGCAGCAGAAAGCTGCTGTTTGGACTTACTTTCCTCCATGTGACTGATTATGCAACTTTTTAATGGAGTTTGTTCTGTTAAAATTATCTCTGTAGCAGACATCTAAGAGAATGATCTAGTTTCATGTCATTGAAATAAAAAAATATAAAGTCTAGATTACAGAATACTTAGCTTTCAAAACTGCATTTAAAACCTTGATTTATAGATTAACAAGAAATATCGGAAACCACAAGAACTGTTTTGCACTGCTGAAACTTAGAAGGTGGAATCTATTTAGATTAAATTTGGGAACATTTCCCCCTTCTGACTACCAAGCTTTAGCCAAGAGTGAATTTTTATATTCGTTTTATAAATACAAGAAGAAAATTGGGATTAAAATGGAACTGCTGACAGACCATTTTTTATAATAGCAATGTTGTTTTAGCTCTAATGATGCCAATCCAGCATTTAAAAAATCTTTTGACTAAGATTGTGATCTAAGCTTCAAATATTTAGAAATATGCTTAACTGAAATATACTTCCAAGTAAATATAAATATCAGAGTACAAATCAATGTTTGCAAGTTACTTGTAAGAAGCATACTGAAGTAAAGCATGCCAACTGAGCATGGTGTGGTATGAGTTACATCTCAAGGGACTGAAGATGGTGGCTGAAAACCAGTGAAGCATATGTGTGCCAGATGTGTGTAAACAGCAGAACACAACAGCCCCCACGGTGGCACATCTGAAAGGGATTTCCAAAATGGTTTACCCAAACAATCCTAACTAGGGCTGTGCAGTAGTGAAGTGAAATAGAGTAGAGCAGCAGATATATCACTGTATCCCAAGCCCTGCTATCTCACACCAATGATGGTTAATGGGGGGGGGGGGCATTTGCCTCACTATGCCAACCCAAGGCTGGTGAGCTTTGGATCCAGCAGATCTAAAGCTGATGGTGCCCTGCCTGAAACACCATGTTTTGAGGCCTCTCAATTCCTACCACTGGCTTTCAGCACTTGAACTGCACTCTTAATTTTTCAGCATAGTATCCCTCAACGTGCACACGCAATCATATGAGCATCCATGAATGGGGTATCTGGACCACATTCAATAGGCACTCAAAACTATCCTTATTTAATTCTTAATGTTCTGGAACATATGTGTAAAACATGTTGCAACGTTGCTTATGCCTCTGGCTTTTGAGTGTCTGAGAGCACAACAGAACATCTGGCAAAGCAGATGCCAAATCATACAGCACAACACTGACTATGCCGCTATATGCCTGGCTACCAATATTCAAATAGAATATGCGAGTTAGCACTAGATCTCCAACTCACAAAACATTTCCCATGCTGAGTCATGATGTTGCTTTCCTTTTTCATAATTATGGTCATCACAGTAGAGAGTAATTCAGATGAACTACTGTAGCAACCATAAAGAAGGCTGATCGCCGAAGAATTGATGCTTTTGAATTATGGTGCTGGAGGAAACTCTTTGAGAGTCCCATGGACTGCAAGAAGATTAAACCTATCCATTCTGAAGGAAATCAGCCCTGAGTGCTCACTGGAATTACAGATCCTGAAGCTGAGGCTCCAATACTTTGGCCACCTCATGAGAAGAGAAGACTCCCAGAAGTTGGGAAAGATGGAGGGCACAAGGAGAAGGGGACGATAGAGGACGAGATGGTTGGACAGTGTTCTTGAGGCTACTAACGTGAGTTTGACCAAACTGCAGGAGGCAGTGGAAGACAGGAGTGCCTGGCGTGCTCTGGTCCATGGGGTCACGGAGAGTCGGACATGACTAGACAAAAACAACACTGTAGCAACAGGCTAGAGAACGGTGTGGGTTGAGAAGTAGAGCTTGATGCTTCCCTATCCAGTTTATCAGACATGTAAGATTCTAAATCTTTCCAAGAAAGGGAGTGCCATTATGAACAGGAGTCTTTTATGTTCATCGTCATTTAGAATATAAGTGTTAATTAAAATTACTAAGAGATCTTAAGCTTACCTTGTTTTGGCAAATCTGATGAACTGATCTAGAATGCACATCCGCTATCACTGCTGCACTACAACCCACATTGAGGTCAAAGACTTCTAGTGCTCGATTGCTACCAGCTGCCAGTACAATATCTGTTATCTCTGGAAGTTAAAGTTCTGTTAAGCTGTGTATATGTATGTACATCTTTCATATGCAAGCAAAATGCACACTACATTTAAATATATTAAGCAGTTTTGCCTGACTTCACTAGCCAGTGTTGTTCAACACACTGGTAGAAATAGCACCAATGACAAAGCTGCATCATCATAATGCATGTTTCCAAATTTGTACCACTAATGATTTTACAGCATGATAATAGCAGCATAGTAAAGCTAATGGTTTTGTTTTTTATGATATTAAAAGATAAAACTATAATATCATTATATTAAAGAACTGAAGTTAGCTAAGGATACAAACCTATGCATGCTTACTTGTGCATAAGTTCCACTGAACTAAATGGGACTAATTTTATTTATTTATATTTAACAAAATTGATATACCGATTGATTGTAATAAAACCTCAAAGCAGTTTACAGAAAAACATAAAACATTAAAATTTATCAATAAAAGACATAATTTTTTATTTTAAAAACATTCAAAACTAATTAAAATCAACAATAAGCTACAGACCAAAACACATGTAGCAGCTTAGTAATCGTGTTAAGAGACTAATGCCAATTGTTCCAAATGAAATGCTTCTGACTGAATGCTGAACATAGGTAATAATTGATAAGAGGATACAAGAATAGAATTCATTGACTGCTGAAAGGCTGGTAATTTCCACTGTAGATGCCATGGGGAATTTCTGTACTGATTTACAAATGCTCTTATTTCGGTATCTACAGAAATATATAAATAACATCAAATAATAAAAACAATGAAATAAACAATGAATTTTTTTAACAGGTATCTTATAATCAGTTCTTATACTTACAAACATAAAGTAAAAAATATCTGTGTAAAAATATTTTACATAATTTTTTGTTATAAAATTTAAATCTAGTGTATATCTCAAAGCACTGCATCAGTTAATTTTCTTTTGTATTCCTGTCTATTCCTATTATTGGGAAAAGGAGGAAGAAATGCATGAACTCTTGGTCCAAATGCAGCAAACTTGCATGTGTGACTATGGCATCAGAGATCAAACGCCACAGTTTTTAAGGAGGGAAGGAAGAAGTGAGTGGACAATTTAGACTGTGTTAACATGCTCTTCTAATTAAGAGATCTAACACATTCCTGATGTTTCTGTCTATAGTTGCACTGAATCTTTTCCAAACAAGCATTTTTCCAAATCTGACTCATCAAAGAACTGAGTGAAGAATTAGGTGAAATGGGAGTAATAGCACAATGGTACATAACAAGCAAAACTAGTGGGAAATCGAAATAAAGAAAGCCACAAACAAAACATCAGGACAAATTAAACTTTTTCTTTTGTATTTCTTTACTTATATCAAACTTGGCTGTCAGGATAATTTGTGGGTGTTTTAATTTTTTCCCCTCTCTCCTTCTGTGTCTGTGTGCTATTGTTTGTTTGGCATTCAGCACTGAATTAAATCCAGTAAAGGAACTAAGCACAGGCAATGAAATCAGTTGATTTGTTAAGTGAAAGAAAAAATGTGATCCTAGTATAGTTATTAATAGCATAATCCCCCCAAATAAACATCTTAGACATCTGAAATCAATGAGATTTAAACTTGTGTAACTTTGGTTGATATATGTGTGTATTAACTTGTTTGTATATTTAAAATTCCTCACATCCAACTGCTAATGGATCTACACCCTGATGAAAAGTGTTTCATTACTGTCCACTGATTAAAGAATTTTATCTGATTATGCATCTGCCTGTAAACCGTTTGGAAGAAATCAATACATTAGGAAGGAACTGTGAGATAGCTTCTTTCTTTATTTTTTACATTATAAGGTAATGTTCACTGATGAAAGGCAAGGCCATCTTTAATACCTTCTCTTTTATTCCTTATTACATTAACACAGCAACACCAAATTAGCCTCAAAAACAGACAAGGGTTCCCGGAACTCTCAACAGCAATAATTAAAATTTGCTCTCATGATTACAATTGATCAAATCATTAACTAAAGCAGGGTGGGGAACCTCAGACCCAGCACTCAAATGCAGCTCTCAAGGTCTCGTTTTCGGGCCTTTGGGAGTCTCTCCAAGCCACACCTCCTCCCAAGCCACTTCTTTCTGTAGAGCACATCTTTCACCAGCCTAGCTTCACAGCCTCAGTCAACTGCATGGCTGGAATGTGCCCTTGCTTTCCTAGATGGAAGGCACAGGGGGGTGGGGGTGAGGCTGTGTGTAGAAACTTGCCCACTGTGCAAAGGTAATGCTTATTGTTATGTACTGAAGTTCTTGTTGAGAACTTAACATATTAACAGCTTTATTCAGCGTTGGTCAGAACAAAGGAAAAACATGACTGCCTGCCTGCGTGCCTAGGCACAGAGAGAGAACGAAAGCTATATACAAAACAGAAACTTCCTGTGAACCGGAAGTACGCAGACTTTGTGACTCACAACAGCCTGCTCCCTTTTTAAGGAGGAACGGAAATATCCTAACAGTTCTCACCCTGGGCCAGCAGGGGGATACTGCAGATAGTTATGCAAATAAGGGATCGAAAGTGACGTTCAGTGATTGGATAGCTTTAGAAAGTTGTTACAGTAATGTTGTACTGGAGCTCTATATAAGCAGGCTGACTGAACCCTTCAGTTCAGTTCTGTCCTGGCCTGTGAATAAACAAGAGCTGTTTGAAGAATCGCTGTGTCGTCTGATATGTTCACCCACAACTTAACACTTATATTCATTGATGATCCACCCACTTTTGCCTCTGGCTTCACTCATTACTGGCATGTAGCCCCCAGATGGGAATGTGACCCTAAAGTTGAAAAAGGTTTCCCCATCCTAAACTATAACTTTTGTTGATCAAACTGATCAAGGCTGCAACCCTATACATCTAGAAGTATGCCCCATTGAACACAGTGGGGTTTACTTTTGAGTAAACATGCATAGGCTTGTACTACAATTTGCAGCCCTAGAAATAACATAGTATAATGCTTTAGCAAAAGATGCCAAAAAGACAGTAATGATTCCAAGGTAGTGTCGGGCAGAATTAAATCTGAGGTACAATGAGATTAACTGCAATAGAATTGAATGTGACCAGAGGCAATTTTCATGCTAACAATATTCCTATTTTTATTTTCTGATGCAAGATGTAACATTAATAGCAAAATCTGATGCATGTTTATTAAAAAGTCCCACTCTATTCCACAGCACATTCTGCAAAGTAACTATCCATAGGACTGCAGTTTTATTTTTTCCTCTTTCATTACTTTGTCTAGGTGTCTTACAGGATCTAATAAATACTTGATATTTCTAAGAATCGTAAGACTTTACCTACCGTTTCATCTCATCCTTGCTGGTATCAAGGTAGCATCTTAACATGTGAAACTCTGCTCCACAAGACAACAATATAAATGTATCTATATAATAAAACTGTGCTGATCGAATGGATTTATGAAACATTTCCTTTCCCTAAAAGTAAAATATATATAATTAACTATGTATACTATATAATTTTCAGTCAGAATAATACAGATGGTTTCTTTATGGCACACTGTCAGATTACTTCCTTTGTTAATTTTCTGACTAACAGGCGATTTCTCTAAATTACAAAACTTGATTCATCTTACACTGTTGTCCATTTCTTTATAATTACTATTAAATTAGTCAAGGCCTAAAGCCCTAAGAAAATACAATGTCACTCTGAAAATCCAGTCATTTACAAAGAATCTAGTCTGACTTCAGTCCTCTTTCCCACAATAACATTACATCACAAAAATTACAATGTCCTGAATGCCAATCCAAAGACAATCTCTCCTCAACCTCTTTGACACACACAACCAATTTCTTCTTCTTTGCATTCTCTATAGTAGAGGAGGAGAACCCTTTTTCAGCATGAGGGCTACATTCCCTTCTTGGCAACTTTTATGGAGCCACAAGCGAGCATTAGGTGGGGGTCAGAAGCAAACATGGACAAATCTTAACAAATCTAAAATTTACCTTTGTGCGTAGACTACGCACATACGCACACCTCTTTCTCCATTCCAAGCAATGCCCCATGATGGAAGTGGAGCATGTGTAACAATTTAGCAACCATTTTGAAATGCCAGAGAACTGCAAGGGGAGTGGCACTCAAGTCATAAAGTGCTCATGAATTAAAGCACACACAGTTTTATGTGCTTGACAATTTCAGTGCCATCACTATTGATAACTAGAAGTGTTAAACTATCCTAGAATTATTTTCACAATTACTAAGGTGGCAATTGGAAATACATTCCAAACAGATACAATTGGTATGATTTTGGGGTCATAGAGAACAGGCGTCATAGAGAACAGTACCCCAAATCGATCTAACTTGCACGAGATGTTTATTACCAGACATAAAGCAGGTTCTGCACTGCTGACTGACCAGATCCTTAATGTTCTGTCTTCAGAAGATGAAACAAGCCAGTTGTTGTCATGGCTCCAACCAACTGAGTTAACAGCACCATCATGCCCTAACAAAAATAAAGGAAAAATGTTTTTGGAAAACAGGTCTGTCATACATTCCTAATAAATCAGAAGACTTTTTCCCCCAGAAAGATCACTGTTCATCTAAGAGAATTCTTATATATAATAATGTATGAAGGTATGTAGAGATACAAAGAGGGGTTTAAAATAATTAAATTAAAATTTCAATCCACAAAGGAAAATAATGGATTTTCTATTAACTAATAAAATACCTATTCTTCTTCCTGCTGAGGTGGACTTAGGGAGAACTGGAATCAGTGTGGAGTTAGCCATCTCCCTTATTTGTCAAAATTCCCATCCTGGACAACTAAACTGCTTCAAAAGTGTCAGTTACAGAGATTGTTCACCAGAGCAGGAAGGGCAAAGGGATTCATTGGCCTTACCAATAAATCCCTTTTCTTTTTGTTGCAGTGTACAATTTCACCCTCCAACTTGAATTCCTAATTCTTATAGGCTTAGGTATCCTCAAGCCACATACAGGCTACATTTTTCCCTGTAAGCTAAATATTTTAGTGAGAAGAGATGACTTGCTCATTCTTCATTTTGTTAATTCTCATGTCCTGATACTGTCTTTCTTGTAGAACTTTATTTGGCCAAAACATACTTGTCCAGAGGAGAGGCCATTAGCAAATCCGAGACTGATCACAACATGCTGTTAACCAAATATTTATATAAATTTCCCATTATCTAGGGAAATCAATTTCTAGTACAGGAATGCAATCAGTAAAATATGCAATGGCATAATGCTTCTTTCTGAATCCACTAGGATGCCTGGTTTAACAGGCATGGAAACTGAAGTTAAATAGCTAGTATCTATGTATTTTTCCATTTATGCAATTGCAGTCTGAGCTGATTTATAATGAAACAAGTATTACTACACATAAACAATTTTTTTTTGTTTGCCCTTCATGAAAATTTCTCAAGGCAATTACAAATCCAAGAATTTCCCAGTATTGCCAGACATTCTTATGGAAAATGTGACACCTGAGAAACCAAGAAAATGGAATTTCCCAACCCCACTTAAAGCATCTGTACAGCCTGGGATCTGGGGAAAGAAACAAGAATAGCCTGATTCTGCCCACCTGCCCACAGCTTCTCTGACTCTATTTAAAAACAATTTATTATTATGAAAAATTCTGAGGCAGAGATATAAATACACATAGCAAAAGTATGAATTTGTGACACACTTGTTCTTGCTTTTTTCAGAAGTCTAGGTTTAGAATCAGAGAAGTCTCTGAATGTTTTACTTTATACACGTCAGTAACATGTTTAACAGAATATACAGTGCAGTTGGAATTTTACCATGATGAACAGGAATATATTCCCTAAATTTTATTTCAAGTATAAAGATTGCTTCCGACTACAGTTTGTTTTAGCCAGGCATTCTGATATAAATATACTGCAAGTTGGTAGCAGTATAAAAGTATAGTTAGCCTAAACCTGTTGTTACTACAGTGTTAAATGATGCCCTTTATTGTGCGTCACATGCAAATCAGAGTTGTAACTGAATTGCAAGTTTCATCAACACTTATGGAAGAAATAAACTTCTCTCTTTACAAAGGGAAGACTGGTATTGTAGAGCATTAATTTAGCAACTTCAGTTCAGTGTGGCCACTTTATTTTTCAATCCTATAAACTGTAAACAAATTCAAAGTGTTAAAAGAGCAGATCTAACATCCCATTGTCATAACCCAGCATATATCATTTACCTAGATGAAAACTGCTAATGTTAAAGATACTGTATAGTATTTTTAAGTACTAGACTGCCCCCTAGTGCACTGAATTTAAATTTGCAATATACATGTATGCATTTCATTTATAAATTTATACGCTGATTCTCCATTTTTGTCACAACCAATCTCCATAAGCTATGAACGACGGGTTTGAGTCTCGCTAGTGTAAAATAGGGCCAAGCTGAAATACTCCCCTTGTTTCAGTGAGTTTTCAAGGGGGGATTTTTGAGATGGGGTAAACCTACTGGAGACCTTCTTCAGGGCATTGCTAACCAACAGCCATTATCGTTCTTCCCAGGATCCCCTGGAAGTGGTGTCATTCCAAGGCATTCCAGGTTAAGGTGGGGACTCCACTGGCAGCCTTTTTTTGTGGGGGGCAGCCACAATTTCCCCATGGGATGCCTTAGACAAGGCACTGTTCCCGGGCTTTTGGAATGACAGGAGGTGGTGGCAGAGGGTATCGTAGTCGCTGGTAGGCAGGCACTGGCAGCAGCTCTGCAGCTGCCGAGACTCACAGGGAAAATTCAAAACCAGCAGGACCAGATTTTCCTAAAGGACTGGAAGAAATTTATGTTGTATCTGAAAGACAATTGTAATTACTTAACATCGCTTATAGGGTTACAAGAAGTTTTGTAAGGAGGACTTTATAAATTATTGGGAAAAGCATTAAGATTAGCTGATGCAAGATTGGATTTATAGCAATAAGCATAGTAATAAAATGCAAAATCAGAAAGAAATTTAGAAAACCATTAGAAGGGGTCTTAGGCTGTGATAGCCAAAGATTTGTTATGTTGCTTTGGAGTTGTTATGTTGGAAAATTTGTGCAAAAATAAAAAAGAGAGCAGCTCTGCTGCTACCACCAGCAAAGAAGCCCACACCTCCAAGGAAATTCTGCTCCCACAGCCCCTGTATGCTCCCTTCAAACCTTTTCAGGGATTTAATCAACCCCTGAAAACAAACAGAAGAAAATTTCACCTTCCAGTCAGGTTTAGCAATATAAGACAAAATAGGCAAATTAGTGGAAATGAAACCGAGCATACTGGGCTTCAAGGTTCTAAAATGAAAAAAGGAATCATATACATTACTGGCGCTAATAACAGGTAGCATAGTAAAAACAACATTTGCTTAAAATGCTGTATCTTGCACTAATAGGAAGTAAATAGAAGACCTAAGACTGAAAAAGGCTGGAATTAATTTACCTGAATAAACTGTTGGTGTTCCTGTAAGATTTGAATTGAATGCCAGCAAAGTTTTGTCTGCCAAGCCACAAGCCAACAACTCTCCATCCCCTGTAAGAATAAGGAGTATAGGAACTTAATCTGATAATGCTAAAGCATGAATATACCAAATCATTTTTTTAAAAAAATCTTGTAGTTACTGTATTTTTCGCCCTATAGGACGCACTTTTTCCCCTCCAAAAATGAAGGGGAAATGTGTGTGCGTCCTATGGGGCGAATGCAGGCTTTCACTGAAGCCTGGAGAGCGAGAGGGGTCGGTGCGCACCGACCCCTCTCGCTCTCCAGGCTTCAGGAGAGCCCCGTCGCCAGCCCCGCAAACTCGGGGGACAACGGGAGGCGCAGAGCGCCTTTCCCACTGTCCCCTGACTTGGTTAGAAGGCTGGCGGGGGGGAGAAGCCTGCTCCTCCCCGTCGCCAGCCCCGCAAACTCGGGGGACAGCGGGAGGCGCAGCGCGCCTTTCCCGCTGTCCCCCAATTTGGCTAGAAGGCTGGCGGAGGGCTTTCCCCTCCTCCAGCCCCGCAAGCTCCCAGAGCGATGCCAAAGCTGCACGCAGCTTCGGCATGGCTCTGGGTCCCGTTCTGGGGGCTGGGGGAGAGGGAAGCTCCGCTTTCCCCGCCCCCAGCCCCACAAGCTCCCAGAGCGATGCCAAAGCTGCATGCAGCTTCGGCATGGCTCTGGGTCCCGTTCTGGGGGCTGGGGGAGGGGGAAGCTCCGCTTTCCCCGACCCCAGCCCCACAAGCTCCCAGAGCGATGCCAAAGCTGCACGCAGCTTCGGCATCGCTCTGGGTCCTGTTCTGGGCTGGCGTCGGGGGAAGCCCGAGCTTCCCCCGCCCCAGCCCCGCGCCTGGGGGGGTTGGAATAATTTTTTCCCCTTTATTCCCCCCCCCCAAAAATCTAGGTGCGTCCTATGGGCCAGTGCGTCCTATAAGGCGAAAAATATTGTATATATACGCTGCATTTAATGAATTCCTCAGAAGTCAACGGGGTGTATTTCTGTGTAGACATGTATAGGATTGTGTAGTCAGTGCTGAAAATCAAGGCAGGCTTGCTGTCTGAATGAACCTTAATGAGCCCTATATACGTAAAAGTCATGTTTAACAGGTGAATGCTGCAGACATCTAACGTAACGCATGAACATTTTACTATACCTGAATACCGAATACAGCATATAGGAGTTGGCTTATCAGCTACAATAATCTGTCTCTCAGATTTGTTTGGAGGAATGTTGACATGTGGATAGTCTTCCTTATTTCGTCTTCAACAGTAAAAAAACAGGAGAACATGTAAAAAGATAAAAGTACAAACTGTGATGTACGCTTAAATGTATTACCATTAAATTTACAATATTTTCTCATTGACAAATGTTGGTGTAATAGAAGTTACATACTGCTAAAATAATTTTAATTTCTCTTTTATTTGGAATCCCCCCCCCCCCACTTGTGGAAATGCAGGATAATACTAGTTCTGCTTCTGTGTCTTTAATGCATTTGTTCAGACATATCAGTTTTATTGCTTACCGTTTGCAACTTCTCTTGCACTTCAGTTCCAGATTGTTTTGCTTTGCATTGGTCTTTGGAGAGAACATGGTCATTCTGCAGTGGGAAATAGTGGGCAATAGTTCATAGGGCCAAACAAGACCTGACAATAAATGTCTCTTTGTATTTAATCTATAGGTTTGTAAAAGTGCAAATACATCAGGTAGGGTACCATGTTTTCCTAGCTCACTAGAGACAAGTGAAAATAATGCAAACGTCCAGTAACTTCATTTTCTATGGATTAGGAAATGATTGTAACATTTTGGTGTTACTGTTACAACAGTGAGCTGAATCCAAAAGTTCTCTTCCTCCAGAGGAAGCTTCTTCTTTCAGAGGAAGGGAATTCTTGCATTCAAACTCATTAAATAAGCAATCAGAAATAACTGCCTCAGTATAAGAATGTCAAAATCTAAGTTACACAGACAAGCAGGCTGGCAATACACATATAGCCACTAACTCATATATAGTCATGCTTTGGTTCTAAAGGGATGCAGAAAGAGCGCAGGAATCTCAGAAGACGGGAGATTTCCAATAGCTGACAGAAAGGTTCCAGTGAACTACATATTTCCTGGCCCTACCCCATCACTAAGAAATCCAAATAAATTATGAAAAATGGTGATATTTGTAGACCAAGCTATGCATATTTTGCTAAAATTGCATAATTTTAGACTTACAATTCTAATTTATTTGTGAATGTGCCAGTTTCCCGAACAAGCATTTCTTTAAACCTTAGTTTTAATAGTGTCAAACTAATATTTTTTACTCTTTAGCCCGTTTTACGTTACATTTTCCATATGTCAAACATGCTGTGACAATCATGCAGCTTCTCTTTCTACAATAAAATTTAAAAATCAATCTTAAAACACTAAAAATAATTACATAATATGTACTCACTGTGGCGCTGATGTGTAACCTGAGGACTTAATTTTATTATGGAAGACCAGTGGCTGATCTTTTATTGGGCTTTTTATACCTGAGTTTGAAAAAACATAAATAAATAGTTATAATTACAACTATATAGGGATAATAATTAGAACTAAGAAACAATAAATAAATATGTTTAACAATCACAGTTACAAATATGGGTGCCTAGGAAGTTCAGGTTACTTTGTTTCAGCTTTTAAGATGTTGAACTTCTGCTATATAATTCTGTCTTTTAAAAGCATAATTATTTTTAAATTGAACAAACAGGATGCTCTGTGCAACAGGCCTGAGTTCCAGAGATGCAGTAATGCAAATCTACAGTCCCTGTTTGTGTAGCCTCTCTCACTGCTTCAATTGAGGGGAATGTTTCCATAAGTATTTATTTTGTCTCCAGTGCAGAGAGCATATTATTTTATTTCTTATACACCACCCTTCCTGTAATGTCCACAGTGACTAATAATAAAAATAATTCAAAAACAAAATTAAATATCATATCCTATAATGTCAGTATTACATTATACATAAGATGCCCTCCCCATGATGTTCCAGAAGCCTACAGTAACAAGTAGGTTTTAAGGTGTCAGTTGAGGAAAAATAATGTGTGGATCAGCCTGATCTCAAGATGGAGGAGGTTTCAGAGCCAGGTACCATCAATGACTAGGAAAAATCTTGCATCAAGTAGAACTCCACATGTGCATGATCTTGCATCCAGAAATTATTGCTGGATATAGTGGAATAATCTGATCTTACATCAATTTACCTGGGAGTATCTTCTACCAAAACATTTATTTATAAATTAATATTTAATCCAATTCTTCAGTCCAAAAACCTCAAACCAGCTAACAAAGTCAGCAATAAAAACAGAACAGAAAGAATAACACAGCCCCAGAAAAATAGACAGACAGACAAAAGATGACTGGTTACCACCCCAGATACCTAGTCTGATGCCAGCTGTGTTCCCAGGTGGTATTGGGTCTTAACCCATCCCTTTTGGATGCTTCTTCACCCCAAACAAAGAATAGCTATTTATAAATAAGTGCCAAACTAGTTGAAAGTTTACCAAACTTACCTTTTTTATTTACAAGTTGGCTTTTTTCTTTCTTCAGGCACAAAGGAGAGGTTGGCAGAAGAGAGCACCTAAGAAGAGACATACTTCCTTACCCAGGCTTTGGACGCGGGAGATGTGCATTTTTAGGACCCACCGTGATTTTGTAATCGTATGCTGTTTTAAATTGTTTTTAACACTGGGCTTCAATTGTTGTAACCCACACTGGGATCATAGAGTAAGGGTGGGTTAATAACAACAACAACAAATCAAACAAATCAGAAGACTCATATATATATATATATATATATATATATATATATACACACACACACACACACACCATTTATGAAAGAGCAGTACTAGTGACTGTGTCACTGCTAGAAACACTGATTTTCAAAAAAGATCAGCTCCTCTCATGAGCTTGAAGATCAATACTTGAAGCTGATGATTACAACCCATCAACCCAGAATAATATTCACTTGATAAAATCTGGGGCAGTATTCGGGTATCTCATCCTTTCCCACCATTTAAAATTAGCACAACATGGTGGTATTTCAATCAAAAAGTCACATTTTCATTATGCAGCAGGTAATGCCATGTAAAAGGAACATTAGCATCTGGAAGAGAAGCACTAATGCTACAATCCCCACATCTGAATGTACCCTATATCTAACAGTTTATCTTCTAACCTGTGACAGATGCTAGCTGTATGGTAGAGATTCAAATAAACTGGTAGAGATTCAAATAAAACCAAGTGACTTAATGATTCATTACCTGGCAACTACAGAAAGGCCTTTCTCACTTCCACTTAAATGGAGGGCACTCTGCTGGGATCTCAACAGGGCAGCAACATTAATCTCCAGTAAGGCAATTCTATTCTCAAACATTGAAGTTAGCAAACAGAACACCTGCAGAGACATGTCCATGAAGCATTTCTCCCTTCAAACCAAAATAATGCCAACATAGTAAACAGTAATCAGTGGTTTGTAACCTAATGTCTGTGGGTGGAGTTCGGCTCATCGAACAGGACTTTCCCATCTCCCCTTTCTGTGCATCCCCCTCAACACCTCTAAAATCCACTCCTTAGGGGTGGGAAACCCTTTGGGACAAGGTGGGATGTAGTGGGCAGGGCTGCAGAAGGGTGGAGAAATTGGTGAAAATCAGGAATCCTTACACAGGAGACCTTTGGATCCAAACCATTAGAATTAGTAAGACACGTGCTATTTCAGTGTCATGCATGTGTGTATGAAGCTCTGCGTTCATTTTACTTGAGACTGTTACCATAAAGCGCAGCGGGGAGGTCGACAAGGAGTATCTGCCGGTGCCTACGCTGTGGCACATTCCTCTGACCCAGGCAGAATTCCAACAGAGACTTGTCTACACCAGAGTTTGTGTTTGCAGTTGTTTGCCTTCCCATTTAATCTACATAGTCCATATGACATTACTATCCAACATCACCAGTCTTGATGCTTCCCCCCTGTAAACTGAGGTTTACCTGATATGGGGATAATCTGATGAATTGGGGGAACTGAACAACAAATTTGAGGTCACATACTATTTGTTTCGATGTTTCTGGGTGGATGGCTCAATCCCCGCTCAATCCCCTTTTTCAAGCCTATCCAAGCCTACTACTTCCTCAATTCTTTCATTTCTTTTCCATTTGTACCTCTATTTCCAGGGCACTCCTGAACGGAAGACTGTAGCCTTATACATATATTAATTTTTATCTCTCGTATTTGCACAAAACTAGAAAACTGCACAAACAAATTCACAATTGTCTGACTCTGTGCTTTTGCACATTTCTTGGTTGGGGAAGTGTTTTCTAAAAGATAAAAAATATAGATCCATGTGCAACTATATACACGCATGCCCTGTTGGTACTTTATTAGCATAATAAAATCAACAAATGAGAAGGCAGGGACAAACACAAAAGGGAATGCCTACTGGTATGAACAAGAAAGATCGAAGTTGCTCTGCATATACAAACTTGTGGTGTAGACTAATTCAAATAGGAAAAATGTGGATTGACAGCTAAATAATGCTCAAAGGCAGAGAATCCCAGATACTTTGGATAGCAAAATTGGAAAATATTTATGCCTTAGGTCTGGGAGAACTGTAGCTGATTAGCACTAACACAACAGAGCTAGTGATATAAACCAACAGCATAATTCTTTTTTTATTAGTAGTGTGCCACAAATGTGAGGTTTGCTTTCCCCCGAAATTTAAGGTTCCTCTAAATTTTCAGTTTCAAGGAAGAATAAACTGTGCTAAAACAATAAAAAAATAATATTTAAAAATAATTTCAATACTGTACTCACCTTGCCATCGATTGCCTTCCTCATTAAAGCACATGATCCAGCAAACTGAATGCTGAGGGCGCTGAAATCTTTACACACAAAAAACCCAATGTTATAAAACATTCTTTTCCTTCGCTAATATAGAAAAGTTCCACATTAAATTAAATACTGGCTACAAGGCTTTCATCATATGTATGGTAAGTTGATATAATTCCACTGATTTCATCAACCTAACGCCAATGCATAAACTTCCAGTGCAATAACAAGTCAAACCTGCTAGCAGACAAGCACACCTCTGTAATTCTAACTAGCTAGTAGAAACAGAAACAAGGCAGTCACACATGAACAATGAGCCTTGGGTTGATGTTTGCGCAACAGAACTTCTCCCTCCTTTCCTGTCCCCTGCAGCTCTCTGCCCACCAGCAAAATCTGCTCCAAAGGAGCAGACTTTGAGGAGCACACAGAGGGAGCAGAGAAAGGAGAATATCTGTTGTGCAAATGGAACTCCGCTTATGCAGTGATGGACTTTCCATATGTAAATCACACCAAGCTGTAATAATAAATTATCATACCTCTGTAATGTAAAACAGCTTCCAACTCAAAATTTGCCATGTTAATTATGAATAAACCAGTAGAGCTTCCTATCCACAAGCATGGGGCATTCACAGTAGGCAAACTAATTGAAAATAAAAAGAGAAATAGAGTATTTTTTAAAAAAAATAAATAAATCCGGCATTCTCTTCATTACAGATACAATGAGGTATTTTTAAGTTTCACAGCTTTTATGCAGATAACTCATGATGTGAGCTGGATAATAAGCACACGTGAACATGTGTTCCTCCTTTCAATTAGGAACATTTAGGATTTCAGAAAGGGTATCTCCCAATCCTATCTCAAGATATTGATGATTGAACCTAGGACCTTCTGCATGCAAAGCACATGTTCTACTACTACTAAGCTATAGCCTGCACTTTAAAGTATGCTTATATTTATGTTTAAAAAGAAAGGTGCAGTGTCAAGATGATGAAGGAGGGAGGTTATGGGGAAACAGTGGTTTTACGTGGCTCATCAGCTGCATAGATATAAATGAACACTGACATGAAGATAGAAATTTAAGGTTAGGCGTTATGATGCTTTAAGTGTGCAATTTTATTTGTAATTTGCTTATTCAAGGGTTTGACACTAGATGTTATTAAAATGGCATGCATGTCCTCCATACAATGTCTTCAGGTTATTACAGCAAGGCTGTAATACAGCATTAAAACGTCATCACCTACTATAAAGTATTACCTACACAAAATACTTTTATATGATTTTCTAATTCTTCTTCTTCTTCTCTTTTTCATGACATACAATATCAAGCAGTGAATGAAAACTTAGTGCACTTACCTGCGTTCTTCATCACCTACATTTATTGACTTGTCACAGAGTTCAATTCTGAGAACTGGAAAGGTAGTTTCAACTGTTTCTTCTTCCCTTAAATTATTTGAAGTATATGCCTTAGAAGGATTCTGAATCTCATCTAGGGAGAACAGACAATGCCTATTAAACTAGAAACAAGTTGCTTAAGACATTTAATGAAAGCTAGAAGCAATAAGCTAAGTTCATAGCTATGCACTGCTGCTATATAACTCATCTGGCAGATCTATCTAGCCTGGGAAACTTGTGCTAGCAAAACACAGCTCCAAATTAGCTTCAATAATACAATTCTCAACTAGTATAAGACAATTTCTGTGTAGTACTATCTATCACAGCACACAGCAGGAGATGGTATCATACTGTCAATTGAATGTGACTTCTTTGGAGCTGACAAAGTTCATACATATATTCACATTATAAGTAAAGGCCTCCTTCAAGATCAGTCTTTCTGAGCTCTCTATTTTGGAGGCCCTCTTGATGACATCTGGATATAAAGTTAATCCAGATTCATAAAAAGTCTGTATAAGAAAAATACATTTTTAACCATGTCATTGGCTAACTAGTAATATTTTAAAATGTTTTCCAGAAGCATCATGTTACCCAATTGTTCGGATTTCCTTATTTTGTTGTAAAACTTCTCTCTCTCTTTCTTTATATTTATATGTACCACACAGCGATACTGATGCCCGCTACTCAAGCTGAAGATCCAAAGCTGAAAGAGAGAATAAAACTATAAACTAGCTTTCTGCACTTCTCTTTTAATAAGTAAATGTTTCTGGTATTATCATCTTAATTCAGTGGTGTGGCCAAATGCCAAAACCTATAAATATAATAAAGTTCATCTCAAACATAAATTTCCATATTCTCCAACTTGTTCAGGAAATAGTATTTTGGCAACCAACTTTTTCTCAGGCAATCAAGTTGACTGTCTTTGATTTGGGCAAGATTTCTTCCTATATACCAGGCTTCCTCAACCTTGGCCCTCCAGATGTTTTTGGCCTACAACTCCCATGATCCCTAGCTAGCAGGACCAGTGGTCAGGGATGATGGGAACTGTAGTCTCAAAATATCTGGAGGGCCGATGTTGAGGAAGCCTGCTATATACATTGCGTAGACCCCATTGGAGGATTTGTAATACCTCATCACAATTTAGGATTTGCATAATGTCTGGGGAGGAGAACAGAGCGAAAGAGAAGTTAGGTTGCACAACAGCAATGGCCATGGCATAGGAGCAAAAAGGGAGGGACAAACAGCAGAAGTTTAAGTAAAGCTGGGGTGTAGAGGAAGAGAGAAAAATGACAGTTTTAAACACCAGAGGTTTGAGCAAAGCAGGGATGGAGAGACACAGAGTAAAATGGCAATTTTAAACACCAGAGGTTTGAGTAAAGCAGGGATAGAGGGGCACACAGTAAAATGGCAGCTGTAAATAACAGCAAATGTTTGAGTAAAGCAAGGATGCAGAAGTTGGAAATGGTGCTTAGTACTCAAAATGTGTGTGGGAAGGAAGAGACAGAAACTTATCATGTGGATAATATGTGTGCAAAGCAGGTTGCACAAAAGGAGGTGAGAGGAGGCATGAATATAAGGATGTAGGTGAAAACAGGGGTATAAAACATGTCAAATTACAACTTGTCTAATTCCCAGAATGCTTCTTACCTGTCCATCTGCACATCCAGTGATAATCTGTTTATTTTCTTCATCAATGAAGAGACTCAGAAGAGGAAATGCTAGAGAAAAAGAGGCAGACAAGCAGCACAATATGGGAAAGAAAAAGAAGTAAGGAACCAGTGGGCCTAAACAGAAAATCCTCACTATCAAATCAATACAACAGTAAAACACAGAAACAAAAAATAATTAATACTCAATATAATTTTGCATCCCAATATAATGATATTTTATGGATACAGGAACTCCATAGCACACATAGCTGCAACATCTGTCCCATTCATTTCTATGTAGGTACAGTAGCAGATGCAATTCAGTGTTTTCCTTTGAGATCTGCTGCCTCCACTGAAATTAACAGGATGGCACTTTGGAATGGAGAAATTCTACATATGAATGAAAATATATGTGAAGACTCTGGGTCATGGCAACTAAGTACAATTACTGCTGTCACTGGGAGTAGCATGGAGAATGGGAGTAATGATATGGAACTGAATGTATATTGCATTGTGTTGTTCTAACAATTTATTTTGTTGTTTTCATCCAAATAATAATATTGGAATGGATTAAAATGCTCATCTCTTATGTCAAGTATTATTCTATACAAAAAAGATGTTGGTTGATATTGATTCATTATTTTTAAAAGCATACCTGTTATTACTGCTGACTGATATATTAACAGTCCAGTACAATAGTCCCATACCTTTTGGGGGGGAAACATGGTAACATATAAATGTCAGTTTATATAATAATGAATGTAACCAATGTAATACTTTATAAAAGTCATTTGATTTTTCTGTTGATTCCATGGGATGGGAACAGAACCCCACAGACCAAGCAATGCAGAAAATTTAATTATGACTGAACAGTAGCATTCAGTTTTAATATCTGATCATGGAAAGCAGATTTGAAGATTATATAGTATACCCAGTCTTTATTTTCCTTCTTCTAATTAAAATATTATTTATAGTAAAACAAAGCATATTAGCACTATATGTTTTAATTCTCCTTTTGTCTTAACATCAGACTTAACATCATAGCTGCCCTGAGCCTGGTCTTGGCTGGGGAGGGCGGGGTATAAATAAAAATTTATTATTATTATAATTTATTATACTAAGCCTCATAGCCTGAGCCAAAATAAAAATATTTTTTTAAAAAAACCAAAAAGAGAATTTCCTTGCCTTAAAACTTCTGTCTTCAGAAACTGATATAAGTCTATTTTTTTCCCAAGGGCAAAACTCAGCAGCAGTCACTGGAGCCAGGTGACCCTCCAATTCAGCAAGTATAGCCTCATCCTGCAATTGATCCCAGAAGAAAAGCAGATAAAATTTCAAAATAAAATTGGTAGTGTCTGATCCCAATAAATGTGAGAAGTTCAAGTAATGTACTTGTGAAAAATCACTTGTATTTTTCATCACTTGTGAAAAATACAGCTACTTGATGGACCAGAGTACAACTTGCTTTCAAATGATTTCTACTTCTTTGATGGCACAGATAGCTATATTTCAATATCACACTGTGGTATGTTTGACAACATAGGCTCTCACCTTTGCATTTAGCATGTATATCCGATTGCCAGCACATACTGCCACTGTCTCATCATCTGGACTAAATCGCACATAAAGCACCATTCCCAAAAGTGTTCCTATAACAATGCCTTCTGGCATTACCCCTGCAATATTTGAAACATAACGCTAAATTATTATGACTATTTGACAAAACTAAAACTTCAATAGTTATGTGAAAGCTAGTTATTTTTAATAGCAAACAACATCATATATATTTTTAAGCAGGCTAATCAACATACTGATTTCTGAAGCAACATAGGTTGCAGTCCTAACCATGTCAGCTTAGAAATAAGTCCCACCTAATTCAATAGAGTTTACTTCCAGGTAAGTGGGATTAGGATTGCAAGCTATACAATTCTACTCAGAAGTAAACCCTACCTACTCTCAAGTAAATGGACAGAATTACAGCCAAAAATATACAAAAAAACCCTCTGTACCGTTGTTCTTTTTTTCCCTTCTGTAATACAGCAAAAGACAAAATTACAGAAATTAGAAGTTTAAAACTCAACAAAACCTTCCCTCAGCATCTCCTACAACCATGGAATCTTCCCTCTTGATAAACTCCATTTCACAAGCATAAATCAAGGCTGGTCAGGAGAATCCCGCCCACTGAATTTTTATCGCAAAGTGTTCACCTTGTAAAAACTTCTTCACGCATTCATCCAGATTCCACACTATTACATAGTCACGTGAAGCAGAGCAAATGAGGAGTGGGTCGTCTTTGCTCCCAAAAGCCAATGCAGTAATTGAATGGTGATGACCTAGTAAGTGTAATGGCTGACAAAAGAGTATTTGGTAACTTGAAATAGATATAAAATACGCAGCTAATCAATCAGTTTCTTCCAAAATATTCATTTTAGTTATACAAACTATTCATTTTAGTTATACAAACTATCTCTTGATCTCAGAGTGATTTATAGAATTTGAATACAAACATTTCAAACATACTATATAAAAATATAAACATACAGCTAAAATACCTCCAGTCTAATAACCAACTGACAGATCGTGAAGCTGAGGCTCCAGTACTTTGGCCACCTCATGAGAAGAGAAGACTCCCTGGAGAAGACACTGATGCTGGGAAAGATGGAGGGCACAAGGAGAAGGGGGCGACAGAGGACGAGATGGTTGGATAGTGTTTTCGAGGTTACCAGCATGAGTTTGACCAAACTGCGGGAGGTAGTGGAGGACAGAGGTGCCTGGCGTGCTCTGGTCCATGGGTTCACGAAGAGTCGGACACGACTAAACGACTAAACAACAACAACAACAACAACAATAACCAACTAGCAAATATCTGCCCATTTTTAAAGGCTTAGCTTTTTCAGGGAAAGCTACTCATTACTGAGGACCAACGTGGCTGCTAATTTTATGAGTATCAAATATGGCTATCAAATAAAGGCTGCCCTTGCTTTTTCACCCCCAGATCGTAGTGACCACCCCTTCTGGCTCATATACTATATTGTCTCCTAAGCACTGTTTCCATTCATTTTCAAAGAATTTGCACAGGAGCACTGCACAGTGGATTGCATTCTTTGAAACATTGTTGTTGTTGTTCTTGTTAATATACATCTTACATGCCAATCTTACGGATTCTTGAACATAAACTAAATCCTCAGAAAGAACTAAGTTTTCAACCTGGCGGTCAGGATCATCAGTAGTATCCAAAATACAAAGCTCATTCCCATTCAAAGGAAAAGCACAGTAATGCATGCTACAAGCAAGCTGGACATGTGATTCTGGCACTTTGGATCTAAAAACTTGTTTTTCAAGAACAATGCTGCTGCTGCATCCTTCTTCAGCAAAACAGAGGTCCACAGGGCTTTCCATTGGACAGCTGAAATAGACACCAAATTAGCATTTAATTAGAAATGTCTCATTCATTGGATAGCAGCTACATTTATAATATTTTAAAATATTTATGATGTTGAAGTAAAATATTTATGATATTTAATAGGACAACATGGCTAAATCATCACAAAATTATTGACCCCTTTATTAAAGGATAATAAATATGCAAGAGTAAGACAAGGGCAAAGCCTCACAGAATGCATAGGCATGACTTTGCAGAGAAGAATTCAGACCCATCATCTGTCATGGGGGGGGGGGGTAGGTTTGGGAGGATTTGGGTATCCTGTGCCCAGTTCTGCAAGCAGAGTTGCTCAGTCATCAGCAAGGGAGACCTAGCCGCAAGGAGTGCTCCAATGTACCCACCTATTTCAACCAAGTCTGCAAAACCCCAAAAAAGAAATGAAATTTTGCCCAATTTGATTTCAAACCATGTAGGCAAATGAAGTGTTTGTCTTCAGATTAGGGTTTGCAGGTGCTGCTGACCAGCTGATAATTTACAATGCAAATCTTTACATCAAACACTGCTGCTTACCAGTTCCAGTTAAAGTACTGCGATGTCTCAAGACAGTCAAACTTTATCCATTTCCAAGAGTGTAATGTTTAGGACTGCCACATCACCATGACTGTTTGGTTTTCTGGTTTATTTTCCTTTCTTGAAAGACCATAGTCATCCAATCATACACAACTGGATGAACATAGAATGCTGGAACTTCAGTTGTGCATTCCATTTTTGCCCATTTTTTATTTTGAAACAAAACGTGGACAAGCTGAGCTTTGTTGCCAAAGATGGGTAACTGTGAAAAGAGAACTGCTGGTGATTAAACTTCTCAAAAGCAAAGAGGATTAGACAGTTTCAAGTCCCTTGTTGGCAACAACATAGCAAAAGCTGACAACAAAGGATTTCCATCAGTGTTGCCAGACAGGCAACAATTCTCTTATATGTAAAAGAATTCAGTCTTTTTAAATTTTACCTTCAGTGCCAGTGTCCTACAAGAATTCAAGCTTGTTCAGTGCAATGCTGTACTAAATTATTTTGGCATCAGCTTTATATGGGAGGACAGAACAGTATTTGCTTCCCAGGGCGGCTGGTGAGTCTCAAGCAGACAAGTGTGTGAGCAGGGGCAGGATTTTCTCTGGAAGTGCTGGCAAGGGAGTCGCGGATCACTGTGCTGTAAGGAATTTCAGCAGCAGAAACAGAGTGCGGGAGAGGGGCTTCCTTCTCTCCTCATCTGTCTAGTTTGCAGGTGCCAATGGCTCCAACTCCCATTAGCTCCAGTCAGTGGCGTAGCGTGGGGGGTGCAGGGGGGGCCGGCCGCACCGGGCGCAACATCTGGGGTTAGGGCAAATCCACGGGTTAGGGGGCGCAAATCCACAGGTTAGGGGGCGCAAATCCACGGGTTAGGGGGCGCAAATTACTTGCCTTGCCCCGGATGCTGACAACCCACGCTACGCCGCTGGCTCCAGTCAGCATGGCCAATGGTCTGGGATGATGGGAGTTAGAGGGCACCACCACAGCTGCACTCACCCCAGGTCAGTGTTTTTCAATCAGGGTTCCACAAGTATCTCCTCACACCCAGAGGTCCTAAATAAGAAAAAGACTCTGCATTTTATAGTGGTGAAATAAATTATTACCAGTTTTCGCTTTGTTTTGTTTTTCTCCTTTATATATGGGAGCGGGAAGCAAGAGGAATTGCCGGCTGCTTCCACTGGGCAGCACTGCTGTACAGCAAGAAACTTCCGCTGAGAGAGGAAAAAGCCTGGCAGACTTGAGTTCGAATTCTCCACTCAGCCATGAAGTTCACAGGCGAGGGTGATCTTGCAGCAGTCAGTTTCTCAGCCTAACTTACCTCATGGGGTTGTTGTGGAGACACAATGGGCTGGTGGGGAGAGAACTGTACACCCCACCCAGAGCTCCTTGAAGGAAAGGTCTAAGACTAAGTGCAGGGCAGGATTTAGGTTTGATGAGGCCCTAAGTTACTGATGGTAATGGAGCCCTTTATATGTCCAGCTGTCCTTTGTCAACAACAAATTGTCAGTTTTTTGTGTTGAATATATGCTATATGGTAATTTATGGACCAAATAGGTATCTAAAGCCATTTGCACATGTTGCCATGCAACCAGTCCATGAAGAATGTAGGCACCCTATTTACAGAAATGAGCAAACCAGTGATATTTTAGGGAGCAGGCTAGCAAGCAGCGCCCATTACTTACATCATCGGAGCCTACACAACACAAAACACTGTTGCTGTATGTAGGTTTTATTTTATTTCATCATCATCATCATCAAACCTTTTATTGGCATCACATACAAACGTCGATAACATAACAGTACAGAGTTACCGCTTATTTTATTTGTTTTATATCTTCTATTTTGGAAATGTACATCCAGGGGTTTTTTTTCTTTAAATTTTTTTGGGAGCCCAAAAGAGTGAGCCCTAAGTTATAGCTTATTTAGCTTATACGTAAATCCGGCACTGTCTAAGTGTCAACAAATAATACAGAGCCGTAAAGGCTCGAGGAAATACTTGGGGATTCTGGCGTCCTTTTAAACCTGGCCGAGGAGTCCTTCACCGTGGCTCGTGGTGTGAGAACTGGGAGGGGGAAGCCCTCGGGGAAGTGGTCGCAGCGGCCCCCTTCCCTGAAGTGGAGCAGCCCATGGCCCTCTTGCTGTGGAGGAAACAGGAGCGTCGACTCCCCTGCGAGGGGTCCGAACGCAAACTGCGCTCTGAGACTCTGACACTTGGCCATTGCTGGATCCCGCCGCGAAACCGTTGGGGGCGTGGCCTCCCGCAGGAATACTTACGTCAGCCAAGGCGCCGCGAGAGGGACGTTCAGTGATTTTCTTCTCGGAGAGCAAGGGGGCGGGGCTTGCCCCTTCCTAGCCCTTGCGGACACAGGCGATTAGTGGAAAAGGGGAGACTCGCACTCGAGTCCACCTCCGCCTCACAACCAGCAGCCGGGTACAGCTTTGGTCCGCCTGTCTTCGCCGTCCGCGGCTGCCGTGGAGACACCCGCCTGCCCTCGGAAGTGAGGGGCCAGGGAGGAGGTGGTTCTAATCCTTCCCCAGCGAACGGTCGAGTGCGGGGAGCAGTCCGGTTTCCTAGGTTACAGTGACGCCTACGGAGAGGCCGCGAGGCCAATTCCAGCCGCCGCCTTCGCGTCGTCCTAGCTCTGCAGTTGTCAAATGAACGGAGATTAGTTGACCACGCGCGCGCGCCTGCCCGCCCCTTGTAGCAAGGCTCCTGCAGATTTTGCATCTCCCGCGCCGGGGTGGGACAGACATTAAGAGGCCGACTTTCGACCATGGCTGCAATCCTGTTCACATTTATTTGGAGTATGCCCAGATGAACTCAGCACTGTATCAATTTATGTACACAGTGAGAACAAATTAGAAATACCCCTCGTACTACTAAATTTCTTACCCACTCTTACGCCAAACTTTTTTAAAATTAAGGAAAGTGCGTTCATTGGTTCCACTGCAAAGGGGGGGGGGAATGTACAGTTGCAGAGTTGCAACATGGAAAACCACTGTTTTAGATCCACTGCCAGCTGCCAGGCAAGAGCTGCATCTGTGCCTACCCATTTCTTCACTCGTATCAGTTTCACTCTCCAAAGCCATCAGAGTGAACAGCTATAACTGCATGCAGAGAGGGAAGTCATACAAGCAACCAAGGGTGCAGGGAGCTGCGAGAGCAGCTATGGCTGACTTGTTTCTCACTTGAGATCAGATAAACATTTGTTCTTCAGGTTGCAACCTAGCAGTGCTAGACTAACAGGGTTGAGGGCATTATATGACTCGTTCCATTTAAAACTGTATTTCTGTGAAATTACCCCTGACCCAGAGCCACACGAGGCAACAGAAAGCTGTGCACTACATTTTAAGTGAAAGGATAAACAGTGCCAATTAATTCTTGGTGTATAGGTTTCTGTTGCCTCCTGTGGTTCTCTGTGTATAAATTGCCACAAAGAAATACAGACACTTTTATAATAATTAATTAGATTGTATTTGAGATGGCTGGAAGTGGAGTGCCCCCACTCCCAATAAGACATTTTAAATGTACTGAATGTAGCAGATCATATGTGCAACACCTGTTTATTTACATTGGATCCCATTGGTTGGCTCAGGACAACTACGTTTAGGACTACAGTATACATCCTATTGATTTCAATTAACTTGCATACTTTTAGTAACTGAGTGCAGCATTGCACTTTTAAGTCATGGAATCTAATATGAAGCAGCCCAAATGTTGTGTTTTTCATGTCTAAATTAATCTTCCAAATCTGATTACCTACAAAGACAAAGGACCAACCTTTTCTAACAGAAACCATATATGCCAAGGAAAGAATATCCCAAGTCTAATATTGTGACCATTTATACACCATGAAATTGGAACATGTGGCTTCCATCTTCCAATAATATGTACTGATTTAAAATTTATGGAAAGAGCCCATTCTAAATCAGTTCACTTCTAGCAGTGCTTACATATTTGCAATTGCATGCACTTGCCCCCACTATAAGGGGGTGGAGTTGGGCACTGCAACTGCTGACATATTTACCAAGGAATGAAAAAATGAGAACCAGATGAGGAGCACCCAAAATGGCTGGCAGGTAAAAGGTATTGCCAAGAAATGAATAAAAATCATGCATTAAAAAAAAAAAGGTATTGCCAAGAACATTCCTGCTAGTGGTAGACTACAGTAACTCCAGAGATAAATGTTTTGAAAGCAGAGCTGGACCCTGGAGCCTTTATGGGCTCTTCTGCCATCTCATGATGGCTAGGAGCTGGCCTATTAACAGTCTTTATTGCTCCCAAATACCCACTTAGCAGTCACAATCACTTAGAAGAGTTTGGATTTGATATCCCGCCTTTCACTCCCTTTAAGGAGTCTCAAAGCGGCTAACATTCTCCTTTCCCTTCCTCCCACACAACAAACACTCTGTGAGGTGAGTGGGGCTGAGAGACGTCAAAGAAGTGTGACTGGCCCAAGGTCACCCAGCAGCTGCATGTGGAGGAGCGGAGACACGAACCCGGTTCCCCAGATTACGAGACTACTGCTCTTAACCACTACACTCTCACTGGCTCTCACTTAAGTGCTTTAATACTCTTATGTAGAAAGCAGATTGCACCATACTCTCTAGCAAAAGTTATCCCTAAGCCTTGCTGGGTTTCTTGTGACTTGCAGTCATCTGCCATCAAGGGTGCTCCATAGATGGAGATGCAGTGCAAATAAAAATATACCTGACATGGGGACATACTGAATATGGGTCTCTGGGTTGTAGTTATTTTTCATATTAAGGTTTCATATTAAAGTTTTTCTGTGCAACATTGTCAGTTTGAAGTCCCACTACTGAATCATGACATCCCTTAACGTTTTTGTTACTGCTTTTGGATAACTCCCAACTTTTTTTTTTGCATTGCTGGTAAAAAGTGGGAAGACTTTTGTTTTCGTCTAAAAGCTTTTTATGCCCTTGGACCTGACGTGATGTATTTCGCTGGTCGTTTTTATCCTGGCCCAGGCCTGCTATTAGTTCTTGCTTTCTTTGCAACAGCAATGCGATTTCTCCGTTTGAGAAAAAATAAAGTAGCCAGCTAATGGCAGCAGCCCGTGGTGCCAAGCACATCGCAAACAAATCACATGCACCTAAACGGGTTGCATTTGTATAAGGTATTTATTATGTAGTTTTACGTATAATTGTAGTAAACCGCTCTGGTTTTCATTGTTACTAACAGCGGCGTATAAATACTTTTGTAAATAAATAAAACACACAGCGCACGGGCTATTCTCAAGGTTTCACATATTTTTGAAAAATCCCGCACAGCTGAATCCACCCACGTCGCGTCCCTTCGGGGCCCGGTTGCCATGACGACAGCAAGAGGAAACGTCGCTCCCCTCCCCCGCCCCTCACTTGCCCCGCCCCACTTGCCAGCCTCGGCTGAACGAAAACCAGCAAGTCTAGAAACAGGCCGGGGTGTTTCCAGCCTCAAATCTCGCGGTGTTACAGCGCTGCGTGCGTCGCGCGCGCGGGCAGGCGGGCGGAGCTGTGCTCGACTTTCTGTCAGAGGCTCCGGCGGCCTCTTCGATGGTGGGCGGTGGGCGAGCGGAGTGAGCTGGGGCGCGGCGCTAGGGTGAGCGCGGGCTCGGCGGCGGGCTCGGGTGAGGAGGTCGGCGGTGGGGCGGACGCTTCAGCAGTCGGTGGGCTTCCCCTTCCTCAGCTTGGCACTTTTTGCAGCAGCGCCTGAGTGTAGGGGGCGGGGAAGCTTTTCGTTTTCTCTCCCCTCCCCCCGCCCCGCTACTTCTGGGGCAACTAAAGGCCGGGGAAGAAGGGGGGGGGCTCTTCCTCCCGACCCCCTGAGGGATATGTGAAGGAGGCAGGTTGCGAGGGAGGCGGGGGGGGGCAAAGCCTTCGCTCAAAAGTGAGCTCCACGTTCTCCCCGCCCCTTGAGATTCCCGCCCACAATGCCTTCCTTCTCTCTTTCTCTTTCGTCCCCCCCCCCCCCGCCCCACCACCCCGAATTCCTTCTCGGAATCGGAAAGCGCAGAGTTCCACAGGTGGGGTCGAAGCACCGCTGTCTCTGCTTCTCTTTCGAGACTGGGTGCAACTCTTTCCAGGGAAAGCGAGGCTGCTGGTGGGTGTCCCGGACTTCGCCCGTCTCGGGGAAGATTTATTTGCACAGGTTGTCGTGCCCAGTTGAAGGTGCCAAAACATGGGTGCGGTGGGGCAGAGTTGCGGAGCTGCCAGTGACAACCGGTGTTGCCGCTGCTTCTCTGGACAGAACAAAAAAAAAATCCTTCCAGTAGCACACTAGTGTGTATCTGAAGAAGTGTGCATGCACACGAAAGCTCATACCAAGAACTAACTTAGTTGGTCTTTAAGGTGCTACTGGAAGGATTTTATTTTATTTTATTTTATTTTTTTTTTTTGTTTTGACTATGGCAGACCAACACGGCTACCTATCTGTAACTTCTCTGGACAGGGTTGGGGGCGGTGACCTCGAGGGGCTCCTGTCCGGATAAGCGGCAGCAACACTGGTGTCAGAATGACAGCTCCTACCCACTGCATGTGCTGCTGTTGAAACGCCATAATTGACTTGGGGCCCCAAAGATCTGAAGGAGTGCTTGCTAGCTCCCACATCGACCTGGCCAGGTGTAGCCTCCAGGTTGTGGAATAACTTCCCCACCAAGGTGTGTCTTGTGGCATCATTATATGCTTTTGGGTTTTTGGTCAAGATGCACCTCTTTATCCAGGCTTTTTAGCCAAGTGGAGGACTTCCCACCATGTTGCTGTCCTGTGCTGCTGTTTTGTTAACTGTGTTATTGGTTAGTTTTGTGGATTTATTGTATGACTTGGGGCATTTTCATAAACTGCTTGGCTGGGATCTCATGATGAAAGGCAATTTTGCCTCTTATTGAAGCTGTTGTATATTTGTCGTATTCTGGCCTGTGCCCTTATTTCCCAATTTTTGTGCTTCTCATAACATTGGCATGTATTTTTGCTATTCAGAATTTAATGGGTTTTAGCCTTTATGTAGGACTAGCCTATGACACCAATGCAAAACCTGATCAATATCTTGTGCAGTATTCTCTGCACTCATGGTAGCTTCAGAGTTAATGCAGAGGCTGCAAAATGGGGCTATGGGGCAGCGGGGGGGGGGGGGGGGGGGAGAGACTGAGCCAGCCTAGAATCCAATGAATTCTGAACCACACCCACTGCCATTACTACAGTATCAGACCTCCTTGCTATGTGTACTTCTGGCTGGTATAGCAGTGTTTTTCCTACCACCACCTCTCCATGAGTGGCAGGGCTTTGGATGAGGTGTTGATTGCACTGTGCTGGCTGGCTACAGTTAAGATTGCTCACTGTGTTGTATTTAGTATATTTGCATTATGTGTGGCTTGGCTCTTTGTGCCATTTGGATTACCTTGTTAACTTTACCGACTGTCCTGCATTGGTGTACCTGTGCAAACTGTTATGTGAGAGTAGTAGTGATTGCTAAGAGAGCACAAATTATTACAGCTACTTAAAAGACAGTATGTTGACTGTCTACAAATATTCATAGCTACTCTTGGAGAAATGGAATCTTATTATTTGACAGTAAAATTTCAAGTGACAGAACAAGATTTTTCTATATCCAACACAGGTGTTATGGCAGTCTACTGCAAGAGGGTCCTAGTAATACTGCTTGCTTTTCAAGGACTTCTAATAGCGACTGCTTATAATGAGAATGAAGACATACCTGAAGAATGGATTCTTCTTCATGTGGTTCAAGGTCAGATTGGTGCTGGAAACTACAGCTACTTAAGGTTAAATCACGAAGGGAAGATAGTGCTTCAGATGCAGAGTTTAAAAGGGGATGCAGACTTGTACGTATCTGATGTGACCCTTCACCCCAGTTTTGATGATTATGAATTGCAGTCAGTAACTTGCGGTCAAGATGTCGTTTATGTGCCAGCGCACTTCCGCCGTCCAGTGGGAATAGGGATTTATGGCCATCCCTCTCATCTGGAAAGTGAATTTGAAATGAAAGTGTACTATGATCAAACAGTTGTGGAATCTCCATTTGGTGGTGGCTCCTACAATCCAGAAGATACAGATTTGAACCAGAAGCAGTTTCATGCAAGAGAAGATGAGTCTCAGGATGAAGAATCAGTCTTCTGGACTATACTAATTGGAATATTAAAATTAATACTTGAAATTCTGTTTTAGATTCAGAGCTAGACAACAGGTTTCACATGTGAACAATATAGACAATTGAATGGATGCTATTATGTGAGCATTAGTACTAACAGATACTTTCTTTGCCAGGGAGGGGGAAATAAAGCCATAACAATTTTTGTATTGTAAACTTTTCCCACAGGTACACTGCAACAGGCACAGTATTTGTATAAGTTTTCTCTTAACTGATCAGGGTCAAATATGAATTTTACAGTTCACTGTGACTTTGAATAAAACTGATTTTCTATACAAAGATTTTAAGAATAGTAAAAAGACTAATTTCCATACAGTATTTCAGCACATTTCAATTATAAATACTTTAACCTCTTCTGTATGAATACACTAGGAGCAAATACCATTTTTAAATGCTAGCAGCTTTTGGAACATGAAAGCCATTTAACTAAGGCTGCTTTCATACGATATAACATCCTAAAAAAGAAAATATGAATTATCCTCCTTTTCTTGTGGTTTGAAGGGAGAAGCATTGATTTAAGAGACATAATTTGGCATGACCAATATAAGGTCTACATGATTTCTTGCTGTAAACCTAAATTCATTATATCATATGAGATTTGTACCACTTGATGGGTTTTTTTTTCTTGTCAGGCATTAGTACTCTGCTTAAAGGCAACTCCCATCAGAAAACAGTAATTGCCAACTAGTGATTCAGTCCTTTTCTTTGAGCTTGACAGAGAACACAAGTGATTGCTATGCAATAAATAAAGTCTGTTGTGCAATGACTGCTATGCAGCAGCACTGTATCCATGAAACAATTGATAGATTTACAGAATTTCAACTGGGCACTTTCCCTTTGCATGGGATTTTCAAGCAAAGCTACTGGAATAGAATGTATCCTTCCCTGTCCTCCTAAAATTAAAAACTTTATTTGGTGAAAAACATTTTGAGTGGTATTTTTCCTTATACAGAGTGGTAGGTAAATAGCACCAAGCTTAGCACTTGTTTTTGTGCAGTTATATATAAAGAGTGTAAATATTGATTTTAGCCTTCTTTGCTGTTCTTCCCTCTTCTTCCTCTGCCTCTGGGTATTGGAGGTTGTCTTTCGCAACAGTCACAAATCCAGCGACCTACAAAATTAGAGTTGTCAGTTAACAGTAGAGCAAACATTTGCTACTATAAAATCGTCACTCACTTCAAGTGCTTTTGGGGAGCAGAGTACGGAAGGACACAAATGTTAATAAGATTGCAATCATATGCCCACTTTCTTGGGACTGTGTCCCAATGAATGATGTGGGACTTGCTTTCAAGCAAACTTGCTTTTAATTTGGCTGTTATTTTTCAATTTCATGCAACTTAAATTTCAGGGACCTTGAAGATTTTTTCCTCCTTCCCCACAGGCAGGTAAACAGATGCAATGGTGGGAAGAAACTGTGCTTGCTTCTCAATTCTTTATATAATATGCTGAAAGCTATTCAAGGTTGGATATACCGGTGACACTCAAGTCATGGAAATTGTTCAAGAAGTATGTGCTGAGCATCTTCAGTTTGTTTACTTAAATGTCAGTGCATCACTTAATATTCATGCACCAGCACTGAGAATGATTCCCTCTGAGATTGAAACAGCACACTATTGTTCATTTCCTTAAGTAAGCTTGAAAGTAGGGACAGCAGTACCCTACTTAATTATTTTCCCTAGGTAAATTTAGGTAGGTACTCATTCAATGTGCTATAGGAAAAGAGCAAAATGGTGAATGAGGCACAGTGGGATTGGGTTAGCTTTAATGTCCTTTGTCCAATGAAGAAAACAGTTTGTAAAGTATAATTACATGCCTGAATGGGTATAACATCTGCTGTTTGATAAAGAACCACCTACATTTTTCGCTAGCTTCAAAAACCTGTTTGATTTACGATGTGTTTCTGAAAAGCTTTCAGTGGCTTACAACACTGACCATTTCTACTTGATTAAAGTCACATAAACTTAAACTACACACTGGGTGTGGGATTGGAGGAGAGGGGAAGAGAAGGTGTCAGTTCAATGAAACAACTGCACTGCCAAACCCATTGAAAATAATTTTCATCAGATGTCAGCTTCTCTCTAGTTAAGTTTCTGACATCCGACTTCCCATCTCCAATCTTTTTACTTCTTTAAATGTTTATTATCATACTGTTAAATCCTGAATTGCAAACACTTTTTATGAACAAGAATTGAGAGAGTAAATGAAGCGTGTAAGAAATAGCTGCCTCCAAGATTTCATTAAATAGATACAAGTGACATACAAAATGTTGAGATCTGAGCTTTCTGAAAAGAGTAAGCAAGATTGTGCTTCATTAATCTTGGATCTTGGTTCAATCTCTGAACAAGAGTAACTTATATAATTACCTGTTGGAATAGCACCAAGCCCCACACAAAACGTATGATAGCCACGGTCACACACATCACAGAACATCATTTCTTCCTCATGGTGAGGTTGCCCACATATAATGCATGTTTTACACTCCATACATTGCCACGGGTAGGTCTTAATTATTGCAACAAGCTCTGCAGACATATCCAGACAGGATGGGTGGCCTAGATCAAAACCAGTATCGTTACTAGAATGGTCAAATGAAGCATCTTTAATGAGAATAATTAAAATGGTTTATTTCAGTTCATTTCAGCATGTCAGATATGCTAAATTAACTTTTTAAAAAAATGCAAAAGCATTAGTTTGATTCTGCATTGCAGGTTGTTCTTTAAAATGGGTCATCACTTTAAATATTTAGAGATTTATTCAAAGCAGATTCTGTTACTTACCACTGTTATCACACTGGGAGCAGTGTATAAGTGCTTCAGCCTTCCCTTTCTTGTTGGATTCCTTACCCTTCAGACAAATTCCACATATAGCATTTGGAATGGCCTTTGGCTGGAAGGGTAGAAGAGGGCTATAAATTCATTCCAGAAGAATTGAGAACAGGTTTTTGTTTTGTTTTTAAAAAAATGTACTTATTTTAACCTTTATAAATTAATGAACCTTGTGAGTGGTGTGGATCAAAGGGAATGATTAAAAATTGGCAAGCATTGATTATACTGGATACAGAAATGAACAAACTATTCAAAACATGTACATGTATAGTTTACAAAATGTATCCCAGCCAAAGAAAGCGTATGTAATTAAAACTTTCATTTAAAAATGTCAGTCAAATGATCAAATTACACAATGAATATGAATTTTACAAAGAAAAATGTTGATAATTTCTAATAATATTATGGTTTGTCTATAGCCTGCACATGATGCATGAAAATCAGTAACGTGGGAACGTCTCTTGAAATGCAATTCATATTATTTGAACTATAAATATAAAATATATATGCTAAATCATATATGATGCTTTTTGCCTTCTGCAAAGAGATTAGGCAAAACATTCTGAACTGAATTAATTAGCAGTTCATAGTGTTGTGTGTTGCCTTAATGCTAAAGTCTTGCAAAGAGCCACTGGCAACAATGTTATTAAGACCAGTGAGATGATTCACTATACTATACTGTACAGTATAGAATAATTCATAGTAGTATAAAGGTGCTGTCTTAACATCAACGCAAACAAATGACCCAGCCAGCCTAGTATTTTCGCTCCTGAAAGGCAGATCTTGAATCTAGAGATTTGAACTTCAGCAAAGCCATAGGCAGAAATGTTTCCCAGCACAGCTGAGTCTTGCTGATTGAAGCCTGCTAGGTTATCTCGTGTTTATCAGTTGAAGCCAATGCCGAAATGAAGCAAGCTGCAATTGGACACTTAGCTGTGGGCATGTGAAACAAAATCTGACCCCGTCGCTAGCAAATATAAGATCAGAAATAGAGAGCAGGTTTTAAATATATAGCCAACTTAGTCCCACAGACTGCAGCCAGTTTGGTTCGTCCCAACAACTGTCTGCACTTTCAATGTGCAAAACTCTGTCCCGTTATTCTTTGTCGTTATGTGACAAAGAGATGGAACTCTAGCTCGTACCACCCTTGAACAGGGTAGATACCAATTCTATCCCTTATGCAATTGAGTTTCCATACGGTATTAATTGTTGTCTACATACAAGGGAAGCTTCTGCTGGCATTAAGAGATACTGTATGTATCTGTACCTGAAACACCTTGTCATGTTACACTAGCAGAATGGGTACCTCCAGGTGTGAACTTGCTTATTTGATATAACTAGAAGTTTTTGCTTTGAAGAAGAACCATATTTGCTTAGCAAAACAAGCAACAAAAGATCTGAACATATCCCCAGCTTTGAAAGAGTGAGAAGTGTGAGCAGGTAGAACTTTGCAAAGCCAATAAGGAAAGGAGGAGGAGCTTTAAACAAATTAATGTGGAATGGTCTCTCATGCTAGTTTTCTAAACGTTCAGACAATGAAATGTTAACAGCTACCCTTGCTAAATACACATCCCTGTCAGTAATGTTTTGGTTCTGCTGAGAGAAGCAGCATAGATCTGAGATGTTCTGATTGCTGTTAAGTAATGAAAAATACTGGTTTATAAAAAATTTGCTTATCAAATGCAGAAAAATACAGTGGTACCTCAGGTTATATACGCTTCAGGTTATAGACGCTTCAGGTTACAGACTCCGCTAACCCAGAAATAGTACCTCGGGTTAAGAACTTTGCTTCACGATGAGAACAGAAATCGTGCTCCGGCGGTGCAGCAGCAGCGGGAAGCCCCATTAGCTAAAGTGGTGCTTCAGGTTAAGAACAGTTTCAGGTTAAGAACAGACCTCCGGAACGAATTAAGTATTTAACCCAAGGTACCACTGTAGGTTCTTTAGAACTTTCTGTATAAGCAAAATAAAAGTGAAAAATCAAACCTTAACACCGATTTTTTTAAATTTTAACCCAGTATTTCCTAATAATTTCTAATCTGCAGAGAATAATACTAATCCGCAGAGAATACTAATAAGCCTTAGTCTGATTTCCTAGAATATTTGAATATCTAAATTAAACTAGGGCTTCAGAGCACTTTAACTTGTCTGGCCTCCAGAGGTTTGTTTAAATACCCACAAGGCATTTATAAACAGCTTGTTTTCCAAAAGATGACAGAAGCATTCATGAATAATTTTTTGCTTATTTATTTTTTAAAAAAGCATAGTCCACCTGTTTTATACATAAATATAATTGAATGAGAAAAGGAGACTAACATTCACAAATGTCTCTACAAAATAATAAATACCACGAAGGAGAAAACATACATATAAAAATTTTCTATTACCTATTCTACTCCTACTTTTATACCTTTTTATACCCTGCGCCTACCAACAAAATATTAAACCTCATTCCTGCAGTGATCTCCCTCTTGTATTGCTACATTCTATGAGTAATGTTTGTGTTTTAAGTTATATCAATATAAAACAAAACAGCAAGTGCACTTCTCTAATTCTCTTTACCATATGTATATTCTACTGATGTGGTACACAGTAGCAACCTCTCTTTCAGTCACCCAAAGCAAAACAACCTTTGAGTCACTAGATCTGTGCTGTGGTATGTGCAGTTAATACTATGATACTTAAATGCGAAAACACTGGTGAAGGTGCAGTTATTAATAACGTTTCCCCCTAGTCCTAGTTCCACAAAACTAGGAGTGAAATAGTCACAGCGTACTAGTTAAAGACCCTCCAAAGACATTGGAGTGTTCCCCTTTCAAAATGAAATAGAAAGGAAAGCCTGTTCACATTTCAAAGCAATTTTAAGTGAAAACAGAAAAATAAAAATGGCTCTGTGGGAACACTGGAAAACACTGCTTGACATATTGTTCTCCTAATCATATTCAACTCGACAAAAGAGGTGGGGGGGGGGGAGAGTTCCTGGCTTGCTGCTCCCAAAATTGGTTTTATGACAAAGGCTGCAATCCAGACACAAGCTGATTAAATCCCATTGAAAACACTGGCCTGGTTCATATGTAGCATCCCTGGTCCAGGGTTTAATCCAACTAAATCTTACTCAGAGTAGACTCATTGAAATTAATGAACATGACAAGATTAGGTCCATTAATTTCAAAAGGTTGCTCTGAGTAAAACTTAGTTGACTATCACCCCTTGGGATTATATCTGACCTAGTCATACTAGGAATGGATCCACAGAAATAAATTAAGTGCATTTATTTCTAGGCTTTGCAGATTCCATGACGATTTCCTGGTGGGTTAAACTACAGTTTCCAGTTTTAGCAGATGACGGATGGGGAAGATGAAGAGCTCAAATTCTTCGCTTGCTCCCACTCCAAAACCATGGTTTCTTGGACCAGAAATGTTACACCTGAACAAGACCAATGGAATTTCAGCAGCTAAACTGTAGCTAAATCAAAAATAGTTTACAAGCACACATTTCCGAAAATTACTTAGCCAGAAAATAAGTTCTTCCTGTTTTCGTAGCAACGGAATGTAAATTGAAAAATTCTGGGATGGGGGAAAGGGCAAGTCAGTCTCTTGCTACATGCTCAACTTAACATATGTGCAAATCTCCCTTATTCTGAGAAAAGAATACTGAATGTGCAATTATAACAGCCAGTCCTTCATCTATTGCAGTAAAAATTAATGGCTATATAGGAATGGTATATCATGAGGAGGAAAAAACGTTTCAATAGTTTAAAAACAGTAAAAGTTAAACAGAAGTTAAAAGGAGAAAAACTCTTAACATTTGCTTCCTGTGGCATAACAACAGTATGCCTGGATATTGTAAATCTTCTTAAGCTTGAATTTTAGTTTTAGAGTGAATATTGTAATTTAAAGACTGGTAAAGGATGATAAATGGATAGTGCATGTTGCATAATAAAATCATTATATATTCCTGGGACATTAGCTGAAGTCCCATTTTCAGCACATAATGTATAAAAGAAATACCTGTTATAGATAATTATCTATCTATCTGTCATGTTTTAATCAGCTCCATAAAATCTATCATGTGTTTAAAATCATCCTGGCCTTACATTCGGGGAAGTGTAAGTTATAGTGAGAATAGCCATAAATTGTGGGGGAGGGTGGGTGGGTTGTTGGCATCATTGTGTTTTCAAAGTAGTTTCTGCTGTCTTCTTGGGGCCCAATGCACCAGGAAAGACTCCAACAGCAGTACCATTGAAATGAATGGCAGCAGCAAGAGCACAATAAGCATTCACAACAGGAGATCTTGCATAGAGCTTTCCTGTGATTCATCTAGACTTACTAGAATATGCTTTTAACCAGTGACCAGCAATCACCGGAATCCATTTTTGAATCCAAGTACTGAAAAAAGATAGTTGTATCTTTAGCAGTCACAAGCCTCGCCAATCACTTCTTTATGCTATCCCTTCACAATGAAAGACTAGCCAAACATTTGCTGAATCTTATGGACTTTGTTCACATAATACTTTAAGTTCAAAAATGCTACTAAGCCTTTCAAGCTTCATCTTTGGATTTCATAAAATTACATTACTGGCATGAGTTTAAGTCTACAATAAAGTAAACATTTTGCAATGCAAATATGTAAAAATAGACATGTTCTGCAAAAGTTTAAATCTCTTATTTGCATCATGTAAAATTATTCCTGAAATGAGATATAGATGACATATAACATTCTGTAATATAGTCTAAAAGTATGCATTTATCCTGTTGAAACAATATTCCTGCAAGTTTTTTCCAACAGAAGCTGCGTAATGCAAACTGGAAAGTGAATTGTTTGATTTGGGGGGGGGGGATAAGCAATTAAAATAAATGATGCAGTTTGGTAACAGTTTGCAGAACTTTAAAATTAGGTTACTTGTGCTACACAACTTCTTAGGCTAGACATTGTTTAACAATCATGCTGGCAACTCAGAATTACCATCCTTAACTTTCTTCCTGTACCCTTTCCAATCCACATGCCTTATCTTCCAACTATAGTATAAAGCAAATATCCCCTTGGTTTCAATGGAAACCAAATAGCTTGCTTCTTATTTTCCTTAACACTAAACATGAATTTCCACTGAAATATGAAAAATACTTTTAATCCTAAACTGAAATCCATCCGTTGATAATTACAAAACTGGATGTAATCATCACTGTTCAGACATGACAAGTTTAAGATAAGGTTCTGAGATTCTGGACCTGTTCAGATACTACCGCTTCCCCACTCACCTCTCTGTGCAATGATATCACAGGCAATCTCAGGATCACATACTTTCTCTCTACTACTACCCCCCCCCCCGCCCCATAATTGAACACACAATGTGACCGCAGCAGGAGATCCCATTTTTTAGTCCACAATCTCCCCTACCCTATGATACGGAACCATTTTCTAAATTACAGAGTTGGCTATCTATATACTGGCAAGGTTAGGGAGATGCTCACATTCAAATGTGGAGACCTTCAAGTTTAGTCATTATTCACACAATTAGAAGAAGGGGCCTGGAGGAAGCATGTGAGTCCCAAGAGCAGCTCCTGACCCTCACTGCCCATAGAGGTAAGGGTGAAAACGTATTGTCTAAATGGTTTCTTACAAGATTAGCTGGATATTTCCCCTGCAAACAACAGTGCAGATCTGCTCAAATCAAATCTAGGTTCCCAGCATCCTACATTCTAGGGAAATGTTAAGATTACTATTACCAAATCACTTTCTAAGCAGTTAAAATGCTTTTGACCTGTAAAGAGTTAAGAAAATATATGTGCAAAGTTTTTGCAACATTTTTACAGTCCAGTCCACACATGAGCAAGGTATTTTAATTCAATCCCAACGGGATATTTGATATGTAACCATCTACCTTATAATGACAATAAAAGAACAGAACACCCCCCACCCTGCAAAACGAGAGGGGAAACTTCCTTTATAATGGGGTTTCATGCTGCAGTTGCTTAGGAACCAATTTAAGTATAGAAAATAGAAGCCACTCCACAGCCAGGGTAACAAACAGTAAGGCCCCAAGTAAAATAAAGCAACAGGAAGTAAAGAAGCAAACAGGAATGCATAACAGGAGAGCAGCTAGCCAAGTATAGTAAGCAGAAGTTCCATATTTTTGAAAAAACAAAGTTAAATGTTTCAGGGAGAGAGGCTGGTCAGTAAAGAAGCTGAGTCAGGGGCTTTTTTCTTCTACCTTGTACCCAGGAACTGACTTGGATACAGATCGTTTGGAACCCTCTTTTCTTGGTGTAGAGTTTTTCTCTCTTGTTTTTTGTCTTCCCTGAATAGGTTCCTCCTGGTTTTCAGGGGGGCATTCACCTTCAGACACATTGCCAGATGAGTTGTCCTATAACAAAAGCACCATCATTTTGTTGGTTTGCTTGGAGTGGACAAAGGAAAAAAATGATCTCTTTCTAAACTTCAAACTTTGCTTTCTTTACTCTGAAGCATAGGGCACTTATTCACCATAGAGGTACCCAATGAAATAACTAATAGCCTGGCCCTTCAATCCAGTGCTCTGCTGATAGAGTGCTAGGGATCACATTTAACAAGTCTTAAGAATGGCACAAGGTTAATTGATTGGACCTCAATCAAAAACAACAATAGGTATATAGACAAGAATACAATTCAAAAATATCTCTAGTGCTTTATTCTTACAAAACACTTGGATAATAATAGGGTATTTATCCTCTGTATTTTCGAAGTTTCTGTTAATTTATCTAGCTATATATGAAAGCATACATACATAGGCAAACACTACTTTAGCTCACCGAATTGCCTTTGATTTTCCTCTTTTCATCACCACGCTCTTCTGCATCATCAGAATCCCCATCACTATCCAGTGCAGGCAGCTCTGGATCTAAGGGAGGCTCATAAAGAGCTGTATTGAGCGGCAAATATCGAAGCTCATCTGGAGAGTATCTGAAGTGAAAAAGTAATTATTTTCAGTACCATCTTTTGATACACTATGTATACACGGTATGGCAATAAGGGATAATACAAACAGCTTGGACTTCAAACACTACTTTTCAGTGATTCAACTATGATGAATAAATTTGTATCTGAAAGGTAACAATAAAACAATTGTATATACAGTTTGATTTCATGCATATGCAAAATCGCCACATAGTCAAAAGCTGCTGGCTGGAAGTGGGGGAGCCCACACATGCAGGACCTCCCTGTGTCTCCACTGCCAGAGGAAGAAACAGCGAGGAACCAGTGAAGGCATATGGGGGAAGAAGAAATCTGGCTCCCTTGGAGGAAAGATAAGCAGGGAAGCGGTAGAGGCAGAAAAAGGAAGAAGAAACCTGGTTTCCTCCGCTGCAGAAGGGAGAGGAAAGGTAGACAGGGCAAGAGGCAGGCAGAAGCTGCAGCTTCATCTCAGATCCACTCCAGCATTTTTATTCTGCCTACATCTCTCTCTGTCCACCTCTGCTCCATTCCACAACCAAGGGAGCCAGGGTTTCTTCTTCCTCCATCTGCTTCCCTTTTCATCTTTCAGGTGTCTTCTGCCTCTGTCAGCCTCTCTTATCTCTTCTACCTAAGTCTCTCCCCGTCCTCCACTGCAACCATCCCCAGGATGGCCACTGCGTGTATAACAGAATTCACGCAAGTAAAATGTGTGAAAGCACTGTATATAAAGGGATATGTTCTGTAGATCCTACGTACTGTACACCATTGCCATGCAATTTGGAGTGACACAGGAATGTTTTCTCATTTGTTAAAATCCTGATCCTCTGAATCCAATCTAAAGTACATGCTGAACAAGGCAATTCTTATATTTAGTTATTCTATATTTATATAGAGAGGTAACTAAGCCAGGTTTGCCAAGCTTGCCCTTTAAAAGTATGTCATTCCCTTATATATATTTGGGGGTTTTTATTTCTACAAGCTACATTTTCCTAAAGCAATAAATAATTAGTGCTTGTTTGCTAAGCCTAAAAGCAGGGACTGTTTCATTACTGATATTTGCAAGCTGCTCTGACAGCCTTTCCTCCCCACTGGCTGAACAGCACGGTAAAATGCTTTCAGATTCATCAGAACAAATGTATTTCATTATTTTTACAATTACCTTTTATAGTACTCCTGAAACTGGCCTGGTATGAGAGACACTGGATAAGGACTAACCTTTGTCCTTTCTGTAGGTAAAATTTTATATTTTCCTTGAGGCACCTGGATAACCTGGATTGTTAACAGAAAAAATAAGGAGCTCATTTCCTACATTTAACGAAGTGGCTTGCTTTTCCAAATGATCATTTAGCTAGATTCATTGGAACTATGAAATTTCTGTTGCCAACTCGCCCTCATGCATAATGCATCGTATAACCTGAGATTCAATTCCAATAGATTGGATAAAATTACCAGATCTTCCATACTCCAAGGAGTGGATCACATCCCAAGGAGTGGATCACGCAGCTACTGATTAAAAATTCTGTACAGACGGTGAGGCATTAGTATTGCGTGCACCCCCAGGTACATGTTAAATAATGTGACCTAGGCTGCATGTATCTACATATATTTATGTGTTTTCTGGATCACAATGGTATGGCATATGCATATTGTGTGGGAATATCTGTAGTGTGATCCTCCATTCCACATCCCAAAATTTTGCCTTGTAATTGCATCAATCAGCCTAAGAGGGGATTAGGGCAAGCAGATCCATACTCCTAATCGCTTTACACTGTGGCTGAGGGGCAGGGAGAGGGGAAAGAACATGGTCCAAGTTCCCCACTCTGTGTACAGAATTAAGGTTCAAGAAACACACCTGAAGTGGCAGTTTTCCTATGTGCTCCCATAAAATAAAATAAAATTCCTTATCTTTTCCATCAGAACAGAATACAAAATAAAACATAAAGAATGAATATTGCTAAAATGCATTCGTGATCTGAAACGCTGATTATTCCATTTTCATATTTCTTTTTATAAACAAAAAGGGAGCAATTGTACTGGAAGTGAAGCAATATAGGGATGACAAAACCTTGTGCATCTCAAAGTATCAAGAGTAAAAGAGGGTGCGCTCACAGTGATTTCAGTCTGGAGGAATTCAAAACCCAATCAAAATAATGTTTCACTGTTGTAAATCAGTGGTGACTACTGGGCTACTCCAGAGGGCAGTGGCAAGATCTGAGAAAGTCAGTTCCCTGCTCAACCAAGAAAAAACTGGATAAATAACTTCCAACTGTATTCTCTCTCCCAAGAAATATCTACTGAGGTTGAAAAAAAATGCTATATTTTCCAACACCTTCCCCCCCCCACCCCCAAATCTGGCATCTTTACTATAGGTAACAAGAAGCTACCTATAGTCATTTGAGCAAAAAAGTTAAGACATCCTACATGTGTCTGTAAATCAAAATAGGCCCTTCTTTCTTCCATTCGTTCCCGGTTTAAGTTGCTGTTGAACTCGGCGGCTTTCTTGGCAGCTTTCTTAATGTATTCTGGAACTTTACTTGCTTCAACTTTCTGTGTGTTCTGCTGTTGCATTTGCTGAAACAGGTTTTTTTTCTATTAGTTCACAAGCTGCAGAAGCTATCTATCCCAAAAGACATTTAATACGTTCCAAGATTGTATACATCTTTACAAATAAATCTGGAAACAGAACTTACAGAATACTCTTTATAGTGATCGGTTATTCGTTGGCGTTCTTTTTCTTGAAGTATGACAGAGTACTCAGCATGTTTCGCCGGGTATTCTTTAATCATCAGATCAATTACTTCATCACTGCGTAAGGCTGTGAGACCTAGGTTACATCAAAAAGTCACTTGTGCAATTTCATTACAAAATAAGAGACAAAATTAAGGGCTTTGGGGGTTTTAGTTCTTTTTAAAGATTTGTAGCCATCCTAACTTAGAGCATCAGTGCAGTGCAAAGCGTGTGTGACAACTGCACAATGATTCACCCCCAAAGAACTTCAGAATCAAGTTGTGACATCTCCTGCTCCAACTGCTGTACTGTTTTATTGTCTATTTTAATTATGGATTTTTACATTTTATATTAGCGTAACTGATTTTTATATTTTGTAAACTGCTTTGAAGCCTATAGTGGTCTCAAGCAGTTACATAAATTAATAAATAATAATAATATAATCATAAGGCTTAGCTAAACATATTACATATTTTCACAGTTTATTCCCAATCCACTTTAAGGAGCAATGAAGTAAAGATCTTTTGAATAACAGTTTCCACATCTTCGCAAGTTTATTGTTAAAAAGGTAAAAACTGAATAATCTCTCCTACATTTTACTCTCTTGGAAATGTTTACATACTTCATTTTTTTTAAAGGAAAAAATGCCCTTTTTGTCCTTACCTAAGGTACACTGTGTTTCTGTAATGACATTTAACTCTCTGAGGTAGAGTTTCTCTTTGTGAGATAGATCTCGTCTTTCTAAATCTCCAGGAAAAGGGAGGGAAAGTAGTAAAAAAGAAAGTGTAAAGGATTTTTGCAACCTCTCCAAAAGTACAAAATAAATATAGCTGTGTTACAGTTAAATTTCACTCAAGTACTTGTAATAGAAAGTTACTGCTTCTGTCACAGGAAACAATAATAAGATAACCCATGCAGGGAATATTATGCTTTTTGCCTTTACCAAACCTGAGAAGCATGTTGGGCCAGGGGGAGGGAAGTCACTACTGCTTTCCCTAGCCCACCTTTTCACCAAGTCAAGAACAGGGGCAAGTCTACTTATACACCAAAAAATGAGAATGTGCTGTAAAAAGCCCCCTGCTCAAATTAAAGGTAGTTACAGGCATTCAAACAAGTTGCAACGGAAGAGATCTGAGTGACTTGCCCATTCATCTGTTGTGCTTTTTCTGCAAAGTATGAAGCATAGACTCATACATCATCTATGCAGCAGAACGTACAAGTTCCAAGAATACGTGGTGCTCCCACATCTGATCATAAAGTAGATGTGCGATTCCACAATTGCACAGGAAGTACAATAACTTTTGCTTCCTTTGTTGCTGCTTATCCTTCATGCTCACAGTCATGTTGAGAGGAATGTCCTCATTGTTCCCTTATTGACACAGAGGGAACCTGAGGTTGAATGACAGTAACTGGCTCAAGACTACCAGCAACAATCTGTGGAAACCAAACAACTGAAATGTTCATTACTGTGAAGAACAAATAAAATATTATCTCTATTCTTTTTTATTAAAGGGTTTAAAAAATGAACAGAATTGCTTAAAAGCCTCATCTTTTCAAAGTATCCCGTCAGGCACTCAAGACAGCAGACAAACATCACAAAAATAACATTTTAAAATGTAAAAACTGTTTTCATAGATATCAATGAAAAAAGAGACAAAAACCAAATGTGCCATTCTCGTATAATACATTGCCAAAGGAAGCTGAGGAATTCTGTAGTCAAGAGCAAAACAATAGGAGCCTCAATAGTTCTAGATGAAAACACATTCATACATCCTCATGGATACACATTTGATTTGTAACACTTCACATAAGGATTTCTAACATTAATACCTGGATATTTTCGCTTAAAGGAGGTCACGCCCAAGTATTCACTGACTTGCTCTTGAAGCATATAGTATTCTCCAGTTTCATCAGGTGGCCATTTGTACTCTATCAGGTTTTCAGCTGGAAAGTAGCTAAAGCTAAACACATAAAGATCAAGCTTGAAACAACCAGTGTTTGATTAATTAATTAATTCTTAAATTTGTAATAATTTAATTATACGTCCACCTGTAGATCTCAGAGCAGTTCACAACATAAAACTACAAGATAAAAATGAAATACATAATAAAAACAAGAACAGAAAAAACAAGCAAACCAATAACCCTCCAATCCACAGTCTATCATTTTATCCCACATGCCATTTCACTTGCTCCATAGAAGAATTGTTTGTTTGTTTGTTTGTTTAAATTGTTAACCACCTGGACACGCTTCAGGTGGAATTTTTATTTTTAGAATATAAATTTTAAAAACTGCCCTTTATTTCATGGACTGTGTTCCAACTGTTAGATGTTAAAATGCCCCGTTTGCAGGTTAGGAATGGTGTCCTATAATATGCTGCTTCTTTTTATAAAAAAATAAAACCCCAAATTTTGACTTTCTAGGTAGAGTGAGGCAACTAAATAATAAGAGGCACAGTTCCGGTGTACCTTTTTGAGAAAGAAAAGTACTTACAATCTATTTTCAAATTCCTATAGTGACCATCTCTGACTGCATGAGCACAAAATTTCAAAGCTCTAGTTCATGGGGAGTTACCCTAACAAGCTTGAGGGTAAGCAAGTGAGGGTCAGACATATATTTCCTCTCTCTATTTAAACGATCTGGAACATATTGGGAAAGGTTTCATACCATATGCATCTAGAGAAGAAAAAAACGGAATGCATGATAATACCTAAGGTCCTGACTTGAAGTTTCACAACTTCGGGAGCTGTCCCCTGAGCCCATGCGTCGTCTTTTTGATGGTTGACTGCCATCGTTTGAATTCTCTTCTGTATCATCCTACATAAAGAGCAAAGCGACAAATGTTGAAAAGCAGAGCTCCCAGGACTTACAGCACATACACATCAGAGACCTAGAATATAATTATTCTGGATTTTAAGACCCTAAATCAAGATTGAGGAACGACCTGCCCATGGCATACATCCCCATCCAGTCTGCATCCTCTCCTCAGCCTCAACCCCTCCTCCCTGGCCCACAATCAGTGGGTGTCTCTTGATGCTTCCCCTCCCTTTTTCTGACAGAAATGTTCAGGAAGCAAGCTCAGCTGAGAACTGCCACTTCATGGCCCTGAGCAATTTGAAGCAGCAGCTCCTGAAGCTGGGGTGGTGGAGAGAGGCAGGGTGGCCCTACCCACCACCAGAAAGTGGTTTCCAGCAGATTACCACCACCACCCCACCCTTGAAACGAAGCCCTTGGCAAAAAGAGAAAAAAGTTTCCTGGCTTCTGCTTTAAATAGTTTAGGATCTGACTATTTGTTTTATTTATTTACTGCATTTATAAAGCCATAACAGACGCTCTCTAGCTAGCTCACAAAGACGAAACCAAAGATTAAAGTACAGTACAAAACTATTAAGAGTAATAAATTAAACAACTGAAACACAATTTTAAAAGTTCGGAATTCAGTTTTGAAATGCTCTCCAACTCCAACAATTTATATGTTATTTGTATTACAATTTGTATTCTATGGAATTACAATCACTGCAAGAAACAGAAAAATCATTATGTGGTCTGCCAAGCCCACCAGAAATTTTCAAGTTGTCTGTAGGGAAATAAGTTTGGAAACCAATGTTCAAGAATCTGTGATAATATAACAAGGTATGCTGGGGTAAGAGGGACTTCTTGGATTAAATGCATTTTATAGGATCAGACTACAGCATATATCACTGAGAGTGTGAGATATAATTATTTGCATAAGCTGAAAATATGCTGAAAGTATCATGCTGCTCCCAAAGGGAATGCTATATGATGTTTCAGTAAGACTAAAATCCTAAATATACAAGCTGGAAAAGAATCCCATCAGTGGGACTTACTTCCAGTAAACAGGCTTGCATAGATAACCATATGGGAAAGACAGTAACAAGAGAATCTACTATGTATATGAAAGGGAATTACCAACACTAGAGAAACCAAGAAACAAAACTCAGGATAGGGCTATGATGAACAGGCAGTTTGGGTTCTTAAAAGGGGGAGGAGGGGTTACCACCAGAAGCAAATTTATCTGCCACCCCATGGTGTCCCCCAAAGACCCTTTACTTTCTCTGTGAACACGGCCATTCACTCCTGTAGTGAATGGCATTTGCGATACTGTTGCAGTGAAGGCAAAACCTATTTTGACACTGCCGCAGGGGAATCCTAACAGGAATCCCACAAAAGGGTCCTATGGTGGAGGGAGCGCTCTATGCCACTGCCGTAGATCCTTTGCAATATATGTCCAGTTTTTCACACACACACTTCTTCCATGGGAACATCTTGCGAGCGAAATGTAAATGTCGCGGAGGGGTTGTAATGTGGCGAGACCAAGGGTGGGCAGGGAACTTGTGGCCCTCCAGGTGTTGTTGGCACTCCGGCTTCCATTAGCCCCAGCCAGCTTGGCCAATGGTCAGGAATGATGGGAGCCCAACGCCATTCGGAGGATCGCAGGTTCCCCATCCCTAGTGATGTAGTCATACGCGCAGCATCAACTCTTAGTCCCAGCAGCAGTACAGCCTATAGGCTCACGATGAGGATGATGAAGGAACCTCGCCAGAAACCGAGCAGCTTCAGATCCAATGGGATCCTGGATACAAGAACCACTGGATTCCCCTCCGCGGGGGCGAAATAAACACAAAGCGAAGGAGACAGCGAAGCAGCAACTTCAAGGAAAGCGCTCCCGCCCATCAGCCTTGGAGGGGGAGGCTGGGGGCGCGGAGGCTTTTGGGAGACTCGTCTCCAAGGCAACGGAAGGGGCGGAGGCTCCTTTCGTTTCCTCAGGGATGAGCCCGCGGGCGGGGAGGCGGCCGAGGCAACAGGGCCGCTCGGTCGGTCCCTGCCGAGAGCCCTTCACAACCTGCCGTTTCTCGCCGGAGGTCGCCCGTTATTTATTTGTTTATTCTCCCGCCCCGGCAGGCCGAGTCGCCTGAGAGAGGACGGCCGCCTCCTGCTGCTGCTGCCCCGCTCACCTTGAGAGACTGGGCTCCAGGCGTGGCCGGGTCGCTGTCACACACCCGCGGGGACAGGACGGCCGCCATCACCAACACCGCCGCCGCCGGCGGCCACGGACGGACTGGCGCGGCTAGAGAGGCTCTTTGTCCCCGCCCCCCTCCGGTTTTTTTTCCTGGAGTCCTGCCGCGCCGAAGGACAGCGCCACCTACCCGCCTGGAGGTGGTAGCGCAGCCGCCGTCGTGACATCAGCCCCCGTTCTCTTGGCTCTTGGGGGCGGAGCCTGTGAAGCAGATGCGCTCCCTTCGTGGCCTCTGCCGTTGGTTATTGGACCAGGGTCCAATCTTAGAATCACAGAATTGTAGAGTTGGACGGGACCCAGTCCAACCCCATAGTTAGGATCTTCCTCGTCCCAATGTTTGCATTGATTTTTATTTCATTGCTTCATTAGCACTTACAACCCTTTTCTCCAAACTGTTGTTGATGTTGTTAGTTTGGATCCAGAAATACATGTGTACATGCCTGGCTTGCTATGGCCCAATTCTGGCGTGGGAGTTCCCTCCTTCCCTTTCTCGCACCTCCCACCCAGCCATGACCCCCACCTTCTGGAAGGGGCCCCCAACTTTTGGGGGAGCTTTTTCTGGAGGACTGGCCAGGGGAGAGAAGGCGGTGCACGGAATTCTATTTCGACAGCCCCTCATTTCTCAGGAACCTATTTATTTTATGTTGTTATATTGGACAGGTGGCAAAAATTGGCCCTTATATCCCAGCTCAGTGACAGAGATTTGCAGGAGGTATGCTGTTTATTGTCACGAGAGTGGATGAAACGCTCATGGTATCGACACGAAATCAAGCATTTAGTGTGGCCGGTCGTACAACATGGAATGCCCTCCCCATGGAAAAATCTTATGTTCATATTTCTAGAGACTATTTCTAGGGTTGCCAGGTATTTTGATGTGGTTAGACAGGTCCTTGTGATTTTATATTTGCTGTATATAAGTTAGATGTATATAAACATTTGTATAAATATATTTTTAAAATGACATTCCTATGCATAACTCTGACATACTTCCATGTTACTTTGTTGCAGCAAAAGCAACAAAAAGTATTGTGGCACCTTAAAAAACTATGAAATGTTTTCTAGCATAAGCCTAGAAAGCAATATTAGTTACTGGTAAATATGTGACTGATTTGGCACCAGTTCAGACTCCTTGTCTACTATAGTGGTTTGCACCGTACGGGTGCATGGGATAGTTACAGCCATTTCTCTCGGCGAGGTACACAATAAAGCAAATGAAGAACATAAATAGGTTTTTTTGTAATCGAAAAATGTATACAAACCATGCAAAAGAGTCAGCATAAAAAGTGCACAACTAGAATCAAGTTTTGTAACTGTTTTCTGAAAGGGCTCGGCAAGCAGCAAAAAATTCTGTTGTGAGTTTGGGGTCTGCATTATGCTTGAGTTCCTTCTAATTCTTGGGGTCCCAGATCCAGCAAGGGGTAAAATCTTATGGAGGATTCCATGGTTGAACTAGGCAGGAAGTTCGTGAGAGAATGGCCATAGTTGCCACTTACAGACCACCATTAGTATAACAAAAGAAGTGATTGTGCCCTCTGAGCAAATGGGGGGGGGGATTTCCCCCTCCTTACTTGGCTTGTACTTAGGCTTAAAGGTAAAGGTAAAGGTACCCCTGCCCATACGGGCCAGTCGTGTCCGACTCTGGGGTTGCGCGCCCATCTCGCTTAAGAGGCCGGGGGCCAGCGCTGTCCAGAGACACTTCCGGGTCACGTGGCCAGCGTGACATCGCTGCTCTGGCGAGCCAGCGCAGCACACGGAACGCCGTTTACCTTCCCGCCAGTAAGCGGTCCCTATTTATCTACTTGCACCCGGGAGTGCTTTCGAACTGCTAGGTTGGCAGGCGCTGGGACTGAACAACGGGAGCGCACCCCGCCACGGGTATTCGAACCGCCGACCTTTTAATCGGCAAGCCCTAGGCGCTGAGGCTTTTACCCACAGCTCCACCCGTGATCCCAGTACTTAGGCTTAGAAGGACAGTAACCAGGGCAGTTGTTTGTGAGCTGAGAGCTAGGAGCAGGCAGAAGATAGAGAGACACAGCCATGCTTGATTTCTGCTGGAAGCCAAGGCTGTGACTGGGAGAAGCAAGACTTTTTGGGGTGTGAATGCTGTGAGCCCCTCCATCTTAGGCTTTATGTGTAAATAAACTATATATCATAAAGACACCACAGTGAACGCTGTCTCTCATGCCAAGGAAACCAAACCCCGGGTAAGCCCCTGGAACCTCTGGAATCTTGTACCACTCAAGAGATTGGGGTGACATGCAACAATACTATTAGTATCCAGGTTGTTGTAACACCCTCCTGTAAATTAAAGTCACTCAAACAGCATGTCTGGGGGGGGGGTAACCAATATGACATTTATTTGAGCAAAATATAGCATATGATTGTATAGAGCCACAGGAGTGTTCTCTTATTACAATGGTTGTTTGCGATAGGTCACTCATAATAGCAAGCAATGATCAGAGCTATTAGAACAAAATCCTCAGTTTCATGTTGAGCTTGAACCCAGGTGTCCCTTGCAACATCCCAGACCCATCTGCTGGCAATCTAGAGTGGGGAAAAGAGAAAATAATTGACCAATTACCTCAACAAGAAATTTGAAAACAAATACCTTTCTTGTAGCAGGAGATCTTGCACAAAGGATCAACTCCTTTGCGGACATTTTTTTTTAAACAAAATTATCTGTGAATTACAAGCACCGCCATTTCAGAAGGGATCTTGAATAATTTCACCTGCAGATGGGCGTTAATTTGCATTTCCAAAATCAAGCTAAAGTAGTTTTAATAGCCCAAACTATCTTAAATTCTGATCACAGACTCATGGAATTATTTTGCAGCATGCAGTCAAAATACCGGTACATGAATCTCTTGGCTTCCATATACAATCATTTGCTGTAATGGGCCTTACATTAACTGGAAGAACTGATCCAATGTGCATCTCTGGCTCATAGCTTCTGCTTTAACAAATTAGCTAAAGGAAAGGGCACATATCACAGTTACTTTAGGGTAATTTAGAAAAACGCAGGGGAAAGACACCTTGATAGTAGTTTATGGAAAGAGTAACAGTACAGAGAGTGGATGTGGGTCACAGCCACACCATGCATTTAGATCACATCGCTTCCCCCAAAGAATTCTGGGAACTGTGGTTTATCTCTGCAGGAAACCATGTGTATGGTATAGATATGACTACGGAGATGTTTTCCCCCTGCAATGTGGAAGTATTTTTTCCATATAGCATGTAATGAATGGAACTTATTTCTAAAATCGCTACAAGATGTCGGGATGGCTTAAAAATATATACAATACAAATTCCTGGGGGCTACTAATGAGCAAGCAGCAGAGACTGGCCACCATCCGAATGCAAACTCCCAGGTACATCTAGCTAGCTCCTATTGGAAACGAAATGCTGGACTAGATGGGCTTTACTAATCAAGTAAAGTAACAATATTTCTATATAACTAGAGCATATCAACAGGTGATCTGTTTTAAATGTTTTAGGTGGTTTTTGGTGTGTGTATGTGATGTAAACCACTTTGATTCTTTTGGTGAAATGGTGGCAATTTTATAAAAAAACACTTATTTTATGTTTATTGTTTATTTCTTTACAAACCACACATTCATATAGAATATTACAAGGTGGTATGCAAACCAAAAACCACAGTAAAGGTAAAGGTAAAGGTACCCCTGCCCGTACGGGCCAGTCTTGACAGACTCTAGGGTTGTGCGCCCATCTCACTCAAGAGGCCGGGGGCCAGCGCTGTCCGGAGACACTTCCGGGTCACGTGGCCAGCGTGACATCGCTGCTCTGGCGAGCCAGAGCCGCACACATAAACGCCGTTTACCTTCCCGCTAGTAAGCGGTCCCTATTTATCTACTTGCACCCGAGGGTGCTTTCGAACTGCTAGGTTGGCAGGCGCTGGGACCGAACAACGGGAGCGCACCCTGCCACGGGGATTCGAACCGCCGACCTTTCGATCGGCAAGCCCTAGGCGCTGAGGCTTTTACCCACAGCGCCACCCGCGTCCCCACAGTAAAAACCACAGTATTTCAATATAAATGCCAAGCACATCAGTAAGAGCTGGTTGGCAATGAGCCTTGGGTTTGAAAGGCCTGTCTGAATTATACAATTTTTAGAAGACATCTACAAACAAGCAAAAATGACTCCTGCTGAACCTCTATTGGCAAGAGCCCCACACGGCAGAGCCTGCTGCACTAAAGGCTCAGCACCTGGTAAAAGCCATCGGGGGGGGGCATTGGGGGGGGGGGAACCACCAAAGGTGCCCCATCAGAAGACCTGTGCAATTAAGTGGGGAGCATAAGGAGACAGGTGGTCCTGATGAGCTCTCGTCTGAGATGCACTATTTGACACAGCTACAGTGCAGAGGAATGAAGGATTTCTTAAGCAGTTAGGTTTTGGGAGGGGGTTGTAACAAGTGTATTTCTTTACTCACATTTAATGACTGACCAGTCTTTTCCACAAGAAATACTTGGACCACATACTTGTAACGATCATAGTTCAAATCCTTGACAGCTGCTAATAAATCTTCTGTGAGGCTTATACATATCATGGAGCCATTCTGACCAGCATATTTAAAATCTTGAAGTTTGCTCTATTGAGAATTAAACACAGAGTTGCCGGTATTCATATAAAAAACATCTCTGTTGAAATTTTACACTCACTTTAACAAATATATATAACGATAGTTCTCCTGCTAATGAATTTTACAATTTCTTTTTTGTAATATTCATAAGTGAACACTCACACCCTAAATTTTGTACATTTTTGCAAACACAGTGTTCAAATATTTTGTTTAGCTCAGTCAGTGAAACTACCTTAAGCAAAGTGTTCTTCCTAGAAGGTGTACTTCAGATTTTTATGCACAAAGACTTTTATTTTAAATGGAAAAGTCCACTACCACCTCCTGCACCCTTTCAGGTATTAAGATCAGCAGAGGGAACTCTCTTGGTAGTTCCACAGCCCTCAGAAGTTCTGGTGGTGGTGGCGCAGAAGAGGGCATTTTGTAACCTGCCCTCGTTTTCAAATTCATGTAAATATCCTCTTTGAGTACAAAGGTTGTACATAAACCAAGACCATTTGAATTGTTCCTTAAAATAAAAATGCATCACATTAACATATAATAAAAAAACTGAGACCGATACCTTTACTATAGTAAACAATAGTCTATTATAAATCAGTTTGCATGGTCAAATAAATTTTGAGGCATTGAGCAACTGCTAGTAGTGAGTTTGTATAAAGTTTAGAAGCAGAACTAGTGCGCCATAACAAATCTTAACACTACCTTTAAGATCTCTTCAGCTTTCTTCCTTATTACATGAGCCTCACATTTTCTATAGGGTTCCATTCTGTATGTGTTCGCATATTTTGGTCTTGCAAAACTAGCCTTGAACGCCAAGAGCTCATTTCTTGTTATATCTGTAATAGACTCATCATCTGGGTCAAAACCTGGAATCTCATGGCTCGAAGCTCTGTGTCTCCCAATCTGTGAAGGCTGGAATGCCCCCATAATTCATTTAGGAATCAGTTATCACACTTTTAGGCTTCAAAATAATAATAATAAAGTTATAAGCACTATCAAAAAATAAGGCAAGGTAACAAAATTGTCCATTTGGCATTCACTGTCAACTCTTAACTTCTTAGCGAAAGTTTATCTTCATATTTATCCAGTTTCCAACACTGAAATCAATGGGGAGCTTTGTTTGTAGCAGGCAGAGGTAGACTCAGGCTGCATACACACCCAGACCCTCCAAGTGTCCCTAATTTTCCAAGGACAGTCGTGTATTTACAGAAGCCATTTCAGTTTCTGATTTGATCCCGGAATGACCCGCTTTTCCTTGTTGTTGTTTAGTCATGTCTGACTCTTCAAGACCCCATGGACCAGAGCGCGCCAGGCACTCCTGTCTTCCACTGCCTCCCGCAGTTTGGTCAAACCCATCAGAGAAATGTTGGAGGCTATGGAGTTATCCAACCCCCGAGCCATCTAAAGGCAGCCCTGTATAGGGAAGCTGCAGAACGTTGCATGGAAGACAGAACCTGTGGCGTCTCAATACTGCTAGCTAGCATCTCACTGACTCCACAATAAACACGTGTTAGCGTGTGCGTCGATCAGGACTCAAATCACCACTTAGCCATGAAGCTCACTGGGTGATCTCCGGGCTTAGAGGAGAACTATGTACGAAAAGTGAGATCAATCGATCAATCAATGCAATCAATAAATATCGCAGGAGGGAAAGTGCAGGGAAAGCTCATTGTGCGGAGCAGGGGAGGACGTTCTGCCCGGGAAGGCTCAACCAATCAAGGCGCATGCGCACTTTGGACAGCCGCGCTCCCCGCCGCTTACCCGACTCAGTTCACTGTGCTTCCTCGACGCCCCCGAGTGGTGAGAAGGGGTACTACTCAGCCTTTTCTTGTGTTTGTCCATGGCTTTGTCCGTATTCGCTCAGGCAAAACGGGGCGGGGCGGAGGGTAGCAGCCGCTCACAAGCTTTCCGACCAAACCGCCTGATAGGACGAGCGTTGCTCGAAGGGTTTCCCTTTCCTCGGTGACGTCACCAACCGCGACAAAAGCGACCCGGAGCTAAGAGAAGCTGAAAGGAATGGAGGTAAGTGTGTAGAGCTAGAAAGTGAAGAGTCGTACCCTCCGTCCGGGAAGAGAGCACAAGGGTGAGAGGGCGGATATTTAACTCGCGTTCCCCTTGCTGCAACCTGTAGCGCTCCACCTGAGGGGCGAGGGCGTATATGGCTGCCTCTGCCTGCAGAGTTGCTTTCTTCTGACAGGTGTGGAGATAGTAGCATAGTGGTTGTTCACACATACACCAAGCACAGACTCCTGCAAAGTTGGGGTCATAATACTGGACTGCACTGCAGGGCTGATGTAATCAGGGTTACAAATGTGGCTCACCGCATTTTCCAGGGCTGGACTTTTAATCCATGCTCATGTTACGCAAAATGCGTCTGCATCTTGTGCTTCATTATAAAAAGCTACTTTCTGGTGTGTTGTTTCTCCAGCCAGTTTCACACTGACTGACTGCAGTTCTTAAGCTGTTCCTAATCCAGTCTCTAGTCAAGTTGTGAACAATTGCATAGGGTAAAGAGATTTCGGCTCCATCAACACCCGCTGCTGCGTACACAGTCAGAAATGAATTGGAACAGCCGGTGGGAAGGGCTGTCAAACAAACCAGGGAGAATGACAACTCCACTGTGCTCTAAGGTGGTCATATGAATACACAGTTGGTACAGTGTATGGGACGTGGGTGGCACTGTGGGTTAAACCACAGAGCCTAGGACTTGCCGATCAGAAGGTCGGTGGTTTGAATCCCCGCGATGGGGTGAGCTCCCGTTGCTCGGTCCCTGCTCCTGCCAACCTAGCAGTTCGAAAGCACATCAAAGTGCAAGTAGATAAATAGGCGGGAAGGTAAATGGCGTTTCCGTGCACTGCTCTGGTTCGCCAGAAGCGGCTTCGTCATGCTGGCCACATGACCCAGAAGCTGTACGCCGGCTCCCTCGGCCAATAAAGCGAGATGAGCGTCACAACCTCAGAGTCGGTCATGACTGGACCTAATGGTCAGGGGTCCCTTTACCTTTACCTTTACAGTCAAACCTTGGTTGTCAAACGTAATCCATTCCGGAAGCCCATTCGGCTTCTGAAATGTTCGACAACCGAGGCGCGGTTTCCAATAGGCTGCAGGAGCTTCCTGCACTCATGCGGAAGCTGTGTTGGATGTTTGGCTTCCAAAAAAATATTTGAAAACTGGAACACTTCCGGGTTTTCGGCGTTTGGGAGCCAAAACGTTCCAAAACAGAGGCGTTCAGGAGCCGAGGTTTTACAGTACATAAATGTGGTATAAAGTAGGATAGCCAACCTTTGGCCCGTCATATATTCCTGGACTACAACTCTCATCATCTTTGACTACTTGCTATGCTGGCTGCGGCTGATGGGAGTTGGGATCCCACAACTTCAGGAGGACCGCAGATTAGCCACCCCTGAAGGCCACAATTTTGGCCATATGCCACGTTTTAAAAACATATATTTACAATACTTATGTTATACGGTGTGTTGTAGCTGTGCCTGTTGTGGGTCTATTTAAGAGAGTATTACAGTAGTTGTGTTGTTTTATACTATTTTCATTATTTTTCACTTCTCATTTCAGATGCTACTAGTTGATACAGCCTCCACTTGCCTTTCCCCTGCAGTGCACTATATGGTTTGTGAAGCTGGATTTGAGATAAAAGCAAACCTTTCTATTAGTTGCATTGTGTCTGACAAAGGTGAGATACACTGGAGAACAATCACAGAACACATACAGTATGGAGCACCAGGTATGTGTTAAAATGGTGTGTGGATTAGTTAGCTAAGGTTGCAATTCCTAAGTACAGTTTTGTGGTGTGGGCCCCATTAGACACAGTGAGACTTACTTTTGAATTAAATACATGCAGAGGATTGCACTGCAGGTCCTAGAGCTTGTCTACATGTTTTCAGGCAATCGTTTTGGGCTAATTTAATGGAATTAAGGGTTAATATAACCATAGCAAACAAATATGTCCGACTTTTACACAGATCCTGCTTTAGAAAGATAATAATAATAATACCTTTATTGCCAATGTTCAACCTGTGTACAATGAAATTAACCAAGCTCCCCCCCAAAAAACACTCTGTGTGCTTGTCGCACAGCACACCAACCCCAAAAGTCAGTTGCACTATATTATTTTCCGTTCAGCAGCCTAATAGCCCACAGATAGAAACTGTTTTTTAGCCTATTGGTACGACTGATTATACTTCTATATCTCCTGCCCGAGGGTAGAAGATTAAAGAGGTGCTGGCCAGGGTGTGAATCGTCCCTGATAATTTTTCTCGCTCTCCTAAGGCAATGATCCCTTGCGATGTCATCTAGCGGGCTCAGGGGCCTTCCTAACCACCTGAGTTATATTGTTTTTCCAAGTGAGGTCTTCACGAAGGTAAACTCCCAGGAATTTAAAGGAAGAGACTAATTATTCAGGGGAAAACTTTTCTTTTAGATGTTTATACTTCATAAGAACATGAGTTTATTGATGCTCTCCTTGACTAGGCACAGCTTTTTTGTTTTTCAGATCAAACTGTGGATTATGTAAAAAGTGTGAGATCTTTAGGACCTTTGTGTGAATCTCTTCACTTACATCTACAATCCCTTACCAGGGAGCAATTTGAAGACCAGTTTGTGATCTGGTTCCAGTGGACAAACTGCTCAGAGGTATGACATTAGAGTCCAGAGAGCTAGATAGAGACCCTTACCTCTGTCTTTCTGTCCCTCTTGTGTGTATGTTCATGGACCGGCACAGCTGCCTGCATTTTTGGACTCTCTTTTGTGGTGTTGCTGTAGTACAGGCTTCCTCAACCTTCGCCCTCTAGATGTTTTTTGGCCTACAACTCCCATGATCCCTAGCTAGCAGGACCAGTGGTCAGGGATGATGGGAATTGTAGTCTCAAAACATCTGGAGGGCCAAGGTTGAGGAAGCCTCCTGTAGTGGAACTTAGTAGCTCTCCACATGAGATTTACAGATAATTTATTTAATTTAGATCCTGCCCTCCTTCTCAAAGGGCAGTAAATAACATCTTAAAAACATCCCAGTATAGATGCAGACTGGGAAAGATCTTGACTCAAAAGGTCCTTAAAGGAGGAAGGCCTTCAGTAGGTGCCCAAAACTCAACTGTGTTGGTGCCTGTTTAATTTTCAAGGCGTGGGAACTCCAAAGGGTAGATTAAACTAGGACACAAATAATTTATTCTTTATAGAGTGGGAAGACACTTTCCTTTTGTAATACTTGAAATGGTAATAAAGAAATGCTTGTGAATTTTTGTTCTTAACCTAAACTGCATTTGTAAGTTTATATAGCTGTTCTGTTCTCTCACTTTAAACGTGTTGTGCCATATGACTACCCTTGGTTTTCCTTTCTCCCAAACGGCAGGTATTTCTTGAAACGTTTGACGCTATAAAGAGTCCACATGCTACAGCCATTCCACTGAGCTTAATGAAGCTTACGGCATGTTTGGAACGAGCCTTGGGTGATGTAAGTGCTAAAATCTTTGGCTCTGCCAAGCTTTAGGTTAATGAGGTCTTTTTGCACTCAAAGAAACAGTGTCTCCCTTCTTTTTCTGATAATTTTAAGGTTGCAGGTTGAAAATAAGTTCCAGCTGGTTTCCATATTTAAGTGTTGTAAGATGCTTGCTTACAGATGTTTACTGTGACCTTGTTCACATGTCACTAAACCATAGTTGAACTAAACTGGTTCAAATGTGAACATGTAACCTGCTGGTACACACTGCTGAAATCGCAAGTGCTTTGCTCCTTCCTTGCACCTGCTGTTCTGCTGGCAGCTTAGTAATGTTTGGCTTAGCTTTACACCTTAACCGGCGCTCATGCTTTGTTTCTGCCCAGACAAACCATGAGCGATAAGCCAAGAACAAACCTAGCAGCACAGTAAGAAGCTGTGGTTTTGTGCACATTCACATTTGAAACCATAGTTTAGTGTAACTGTGGCTTAAAGGGACATGCAAAGCAGACCTGTAGAAGTGTCTGTAGAAAGAACCAAGGATGTCACTTGTTGCCTATGTGAGCAGGGGACCCTACCATCTTGAATGAGCAGCCATGTGTCTGCCAGTGGTACATGCCAATTGCACTGTGTCTTCCAGGAGCAGGAGCTAGTGGGGCCTGGGACATTGGCTGTCATGATGAGGAGGAGCAACGTGAACCTAAGGGGTGGAGGGAAGATGCTGGGCCAGCCGCTTTCCCCCATTACCTCCCTTGGTACTCTGAATAATAGGCTAGGATTGCTGCATCGGAAGAAAGGGGATGTGGTGGTGCAGAGGGAGGAGATGTCTAGCCTCTCATTTCCCTTCCTCCCCACATCCTTTGCTTGCCCATGTGCAGAGCCTCCATGAATGGTTCCGGAAAGGGCAGTCAAAATGATCAAGGGGGTGGAGCAACTCCCCTATGAGGAAAGGTTTCAGCTTTGGGGACTTACAGCATTAGAACTTGTAGACATCCAATGTTGGGATATTCAGAACAGGCAAAAGATAACACATCTTCACACAATAGTCCAGTAGTACCTTAGAAACCAACTAAGTTAGATCTGGGTATAAGCTTTCATGTGCATGCACACTTCTTCAGATACCATGCATGCACACGAAAGCTTATACCCAGAACTAACTTAGTTGGTCTCTAAGATGCTACTGGGCTATTTTTTAATTTTTTATTTCGACTGCGTCAGACCAACACAGCTTCCTATCTGAATCCACATCTTCACACAGTGCATGGTTGGTCATTTTGAGAACAGGATGCTGGACTATTCTGATTATTAAAAAGTAACTCACTTAAAGGAGCCTTTCTCATAAGTTTTAAGAGATTAAAATCATCTTGCTTTTCTTTCTATGTTCCTGGGCTGATAGCTGTTTGATACTTCCTTTTTTTGTTCAGAAACATTCCTAAGTTTCGGTTCAGTCCTTTTTCTCCATAGTGCCCTCTAAGTAAAAGTTACTATTGCTAATTTTATGTCATACTCTCAGATTGATCGGATGTTTTTATTTTGTGCCGTATTGTTAAACTCATTCACTGGTAGTCAAGGTCTGGGCATGTGTGTGAAAGAGTGTTCAGAAAAGATAGACTCTTGGTTGCTTATGGAAAATCCCTGCATACTTCATCAAGAATTTTGTTTTGATTGACTGTCAGCAAGACATGGAAAACTAAAACCTGGGATCCCTGGTTTGTAGATTTTGTTTTTAATGATTCTACTGGGTAACTACGTAGCACGTCTGTGGAAAATCCTCAGCCAAGTACTGTTTAATGGACCTTGTCTTCATGTATGATGATGTATTATTGCTCCTTACCCAGTCCTGCTCCACACTACTTGTGGACTGGGCAAAGCCACTGAGCATCAGAATTGCATTTTTACTAATGAATAAGTTCCACCAGTTTCGGTGGGACTAGTAAATCTGTTTAGGATTGCATTACATGTCCCCTCCCCGCTTTTCCATTACTTGTCTCTTTGTCAAGAACATCAGTTGTACGTTCTTAATCCATTGATGTTCAGTAATCTTGGACTGGTGCTAGAGATGCTTGGGTACGATTCACATCTTCTTTCCTGACAGATAAAATCAAGGTTTACATAGGTTCCCTTTGTTCTTTCTCTGACCAAGTCAGGCCCTTGGTCCATCTAGTTCAGTATTGTCTGTGTTGACTGGCGATGGCTCTCCAGGATTTTAGACTGGGGATATTCTCAGCCCTGCCTTGAGATGCCAGGGACTGATTGTTTTCCAGAGTTGCCTTAACTTGAGATTATTATTTTAAACGAAAAAGAGAGAAATGTTTTGCACAATGCTTTAAACAAGTAAATTGTTTTTGCATGTTTTGAGAAGGCAAAATGTGTTTTCTTGTTTTGATTTCCAGGTGTTCTTATTAATTGGCAAAGACTGTCCTTTTCTCCTACGAGACTTGCTTGTGTCTCAGGAACTTGCCACAGTCTTTGGGCAATCAGTGGTGAGTGTCTTGCATGTGGTGTTTATTTTTATTCACAAGCTTTTAATTTTTGTCCATTTTGAGTTTTAAGACTCTCAGTGCCCTTGTTGCTTAAATTACTATGGAATGCAGAGAGCTCCCGACCTTTTGACTGGTATTGTTTCTAGGAGCCTGTGAAACTCTTCTTTTCTACTACTTTGTGCCCAGTGAAGAGGTTTTAGAGGGCAGGAGCTGTGGGTGTGCTGAAACCAAACATCAGCACCTGACATTTGCTAGGGCCTGCCAGAGCTGACGCCTTGCCATTTCCCCCACCCATTGGCCTCCACTTCAACAGTGGAGTGGCCCAACTGCAATGAGTTGCAAGCCCAGCTTGTCACAGCACCACTGAGCAAGTAGCAATGGTTGCGCAGTGCTGGCAATGCTATGATGGGCCAGAATCCGGCTCATTACAGCCCGAATTCCTTAGGTGAGAGGGAGACTGGTGGTTGCCCCATGCCTTTGTGCTCAGGTGGGAACAAATGCAAGTTGGAGGCTGCAGTAGTGCCACCACTTGGAGGCCAAAGTGACAGCATCTATTTGTCTCATTCAGCTCTATGGGGGCGGCATGCACACCAGCAATAGCCTGTCCAAGGTCCTTAAAAATCTGGAGCTGTTTGTATGTCCGGAGCAGCCCCTCTCCTCCAATCCATGACACTCATGTTATGTCAAAGTTTGAATCCGTTTCCTATATTTTGTTAAAATTAGATGGATGTTCTCAGAGTGTTCGTTGGATCTCCGGATGGTCTCAATCTTCGTAATATTCTGTGGCATGGATTTGCATCACCCCAGGAAATTCCTGTGAAGTAAGGCTGCAAGTTATTTATTTGTGGGTGGGATTTTTTGTGGGGTGAGTTGTCTCTTTCTTACTGGTCATAGCAGGAACACACTTGCACCGCTGGAAGAATGCTGGATGAGTCCGCTGTCCAGCAGAGGATTAGTCTGCTCCTACCCCACTGAAGATACAAAGCACCTGAACTGAGAGCAGGATTGCAGCCTTGCTGTTTAAGTTTCCCAAACACTATTGCTTGGGAGATGTTTTAACAGTGTGTTTCTAGATCAGCCTTCGCCCACCTGTGTGCTGGCTGGGGCTAAGGGAAGTTGTAGTCCAACAACTTCTGGAGGGGCACCAGGTTGGCAAAGCCTGTTCTGGAGGTTTCTAATTTTATTGTATATCCTAATTTGCCTAGATATTCCTCTATGCTGCTTTGTTTAACGGCAGGATTGGGACAACTGCTAAAGACTTACCTCCAGCAAACTCAGTCTACTTTAGTTCATCGACCTTACGTATCTTTCAGCAACTTGAAAGAGCTGCATGTTTTTCCAGGTGAGCATGTTTGTTGCAGCTCACCATTTGTAAAGGTTTACTCGGATGTATTATGCTTCTTGAACATTTTCTGTTTCTCATAAGAATTTTGCCCAGATCCAGAGACTTCAGTCTTTGTGGAAAACCAGGTTTATGGGTGCAAGTTGTGTACTGGGTGTTAAGAAATCTGTTGTAAGGAAAATGCCAGTGTGTGCCCAACACAGTCCTGTCCAGATTTAAGAAAACCTCAGACATTTAAAAACCATGCTGTTCTAGCATGCGTTTTTAAGATCTAGTGACCATTTAAGCTTGGGAACCATCCAAGCCCACAGATGAATCTGTCTATTTCTGTTCCTCTCAATTTTTCATTATTCCATTCTTAAGTTCAGTTCTCCATTTCTGTTTCAGTTTACAAAGATTAAAAATAAATAAATCAGCAGCATTTCAGTGCACTTTCCTCCTAGTATATACATTTGTATAGGCAGACTCCATTAATAGGCTTTTTTGTAGATTATTTTCACTAATATATATGCATCATTAATGCAGCGGTAAGGCGCCACTTCTCATTTCTTTGCTATGGGCCTCACTGAGCAGCAATATTAGAGCTCATCATTTAACATTGAAAGATTTCTACATAGTTAACTGAAGAGCTGTTAGGCTACAGATCTTCCTCTGGTGGTTGGAGTCTAGGAAGAAATGGTTTGTCTCCGTTTCTTCTTTTTTCAGTCTTAAATTCACTTCAGCAAATTTCCTCTTCATCCAAGGTCAAATTTAACACGTCTTGTTACTCCCATCCAAGGTGACAAAGTTTTATACCCCAAGTTCTTTTCTGTTGCTTGTAGATCTTAATCATGAATTGTTGTCCTTGGCTGATGAATTAGTAGTCAAATCAAATATTGTATTAAGAACCATGTTGCCTTTTTGGATTACTGCACTATCGTCATTTAGACAACGCAGGTAAGAAGTGTAGCATTTTTTTCCTAGTCTTCTTTTTTGAAATATATATAAAACCAGTTAAAGCATAGATTTATTCAGGGCTTTTTTCGGGGGGGGGGGCACGCAGGGGCATGCATACCCCTAAACATTTTGTGAATCTGAGGGGCAGTATTTCAATATGAGTAGGAAAATGAGAGTACCCCTAAATATTTATTATTATTTTTTTAGAAAAAAAGCCCTGGATTTATTTATATTAGGATCCTGGGCATCATCTGTTCAATTTGCAGGCTTCGTTTGCCTGTTTGTCATCGGTTGCCACATTCAAGTAGCCCAAGCAATCAAATGTGATATATAAGAGCTATGACTGCCTTACTATAGGAACATAGGAAACTGCCTACTACTGGTTCGGAGCATTGGGTCATCTAACTCTCAAATGTCTACACTGCCCTGAAGCAGCTCTCAAGTGTTTCCGATGGAGAGCCCTTCTCAGCACTACCTAGAGATGTCGGAGGACAGTCTCGAACCTCCTACCTGCGAAGCAAATGCTATAGCACTGATCTTCAGTGCTGTCATGAAAGCAGCTCTTGCTTTCCACAAAAAGGTCACACAGGGTTCTGCACCATCAAGGTCTCATTTGAAATACCTTGATGTAAAAATGCTCCCTTGATATTTAAGTCCAGAGTGCCCGTGGACAGAGCGCAGAGTCAAAGAGTTTCCCCATTTCCTCAAGCAGCCGCTTGGATGCCCCAGGCTCAGAGCTGGATTTAGGTTTGATGAGGCCCTAAGTTACTGGCAGTAATGGGGCCCTTTTTATGTCCAGCTGTCCTTTGTCAACAACAAATTGTCACTGTTTTTTGTGTTGAATGTATGCTATATGGTAATTTATGGACCTAATAGGTATCTAAAGCCATTTGCACATGTTGCAATGCAACCAGCTCATGCAGAATGTAGGCACCCTATATATAGAAATGAGCAAACCAGTGATATTTTAGGGAGCAGGCTAGCAGGCGCGGCTCATTACTTACATCATAGGTGCCTACACAACACATAATACTTTTGCTGTATGTAGTTTTTATTTTATTTGTTTTTTATCTTATATTTTGGAAATGTACATCTGGTGGTTTTTTCCTTTAATTTTTTTTGGGGGGGCCCAAGAGAGTGGGGCCCTAAGTTATAGCTTGTTCAGCTTATACATAAATCCGGCACTGCCCAGGCTTCTAGGCTTCTCTGAAACCAAAGGCTATAGCAGGGGATCCCAGTCTTTGGGAGCTGATGAACACATTTGGAATTTTGTCAAGAGGAAGTTCTCAAGGGTGGTCTCACTAAACGTTTGCTATGGGAAAATGTGCCCCCCAAAGACTGGGAACCCCTCATAAAATAGCTGCAGAAATGAGTAAACACTGCTGTTCATTCACTCACTCCCCATCCCTGTGATTGCATACTGCTTCTGCTCCTTGTGCCTTTATTTCAAATATCTGAGACAACAATATCCAGCCTGAATGAGGCTCGTTAGGTTCATATGTTTCAGTTTTTCATGAAAGAAGAGAAATGTGTAGTGGAAATCAATCTCGCTGTAATATTTCTTTCAGGTATGCAGACTGTGTTATACTGTTACTACCTCAGCTGGAGAGTGGACTTAGGTTGCTTTTCACAAAGGTTAATAAATGTCCTAGCAGACTAATGACGGCTGAGGTAATTTTTTCTTTTTCAGATTTTAAAATTTACAAACAATTGTCACACAACCAAAACAAAAAGAGAATTCCATAAATTCCCAAGGACTTCCCTCTTCACCTTTGTGGGTCCTTATGTTAACTTTTTTCTTCCTGCATCTTCTCTATTAATTCAATTCTATTAAATCTCCATTAAAACCATAGTCCAACGTTAAACTACAAGTGTCATTCCAGTCCTACTAATAATTTTAATTGTTTACAATGACGGCTGAGGTAATTTCCCCCCCCTTGTTGGTCACTTCTAAAAAAATACCCCTAGTCACATTTACCTAGAATCTGTTATTAACTGGTACTACATAATGGTCCAGTTTGAATGTACAGTTCTCAGCTTGATAAACCATAGTTTGGCAGCCAAGAATGAATGATGAGATCACACCCCCTGCCTATTCCCTTCCTCAGTGCACGGATTCTGGTTAGTTTGAACCACAGTTTCCCCTTAATAGAGGGTAAAAATTAGCTGAGCGCTGGGATAGTGAGCAATTTTATTTTGATTTGTTCATTATTTAGAGTCTTGTGGAAATTGTCTTGGAGAGGAATTGGGGTCTCCCAGCAACTCTCATCACCCTTAACAAACTACAGCTCCCAGAATTCTTTGGGCAAAGCTACAACTGTTTAAAGTGGTATCATAGCACTTTAAATTATTGTGTGAATGTAGCCAGAGTATGACTTAATTTTAATCAACCTGTATTTTCCCTCCAGAAATTAAACAGTAGTGACATTTTTATATCTCTTTTCTAGTCATCTTCTCTTTATACCACTTTCGATGAGGTAAGTTGACCATGTGGTTCATTGGAGTACGTGGCATGTTACTAGGGATGCGGGTGGCACTGTGGTCTAAACCACTGAGCCTCTTGGGCTTGCCAATCAGAAGGTTGGTGGTTCGAATCCCTGCAATGGGGTGAGCTCCTGTTGCTCTGTCCCAGCTCCTGCCAACCTAGCAGTTCAAAAGCATGCCAGTACAAGTAGATAGATAGGTACTGCTGTGGCAGGAAGGTAAACAGCGTTTCCGTGTGCTCTGACACTTGTCATGGTCTTCTGTGTGCCAGAAGCGGTTTAGTCCTGCTGGCCACATGACCCAGAAAGCTGTCTGGACAAACGCTGGCTCCCTCGGCCTGAAAGCAAGATGAGGGCCGCAACCCCATAGTCACGTTTGACTGAACTTAACTGTCCAGGGGTCCTTTACCTTTTACCTTTCGACATGATACTATAGTTGGTTGGTTGAAGTAGTAAGGGTTTTTTTAGAAAATGACGTTCTAATTATAAAAAAAGATTATTTTTTTAAATGCAGGATGCCTTATAAATATGTCTTAATTATAAAGCTTTATATTAATAAAATAGTCTGGCAGTCTTCAGTGCTTTGGGTTATTTGACATTTGTATCTATTTTTTATATCTAGATGCTAGCAAAACAGTTGCATAATGAAGAAGCCAATCAGCTTCCTTTAGTTCTTGGTGAATCAGCAATGGTAAGATGATGGATTTTGGCTTATTGAATTTAAAATGAAAAGCCCACAGCCTTCTAGGCCTCATTTATTGGGTAATAAGTGCCAGTAGAGCTTACTTCTGAGTTGACATTGCATAGGACTGCACTTGTGGGTATTTTGTAATACAGTGGTACCTCGGGTTACATACACTTCAGGTTACATATGCTTCAGGTTACAGACTCCACTAACCCAGAAATAGTGCTTCAGGTTAAGAACTTTGGTTCAGGATAAGAACAGGAATCGTGCTCTGGCAGCACAGCAGCAGCAGGAGGCCCCATTAGCTAAAGTGGTGCTTCAGATAAAGAACAGTTTCAGGTTAAGAACAGAACTCCAGAACGAATTAAGTACTTAACCTGAGGTACCACTGTAAGGCAACTCACTCTTCCAATATGGCTGGGCTATCTTGGGTGAGCACAATGTTAATTTTTATAACATTAATTCATTATTATGTTAAGTCATGCAGCGCTAAGGTATAAATAACTCTTTAAATACTGTAGGACTCAAGTACTTAAACTTACATTCTCTATGAAGCAAGCAGTTCAGTGCTGAATATTTGCAGCATGGATAGAATTAAAAGATCATTAGAATGCTTTAGTATGGAAAAAAAGTTAAATGGTGATAATGAAGTCAGCAATAAAGACAGGGTTGTCACCTTTGCTGGTTTTGAAACTATTCAACAGGGATTTTGTATGTTACATCCTAATAGTGAAAGGGATTAATGTTGTATAAGAGACTATTCTCCATTTGGAGATCTGCAAACTAGTTGGCATGCGCCTGTTAGAAGTGTCCCTGGCAGCTCTAAGCAATTGAACAATGAGAAATAATGAGTTCTCAAAATGCTCATTTTTGAGCTGATTTTCATAATCATCTGTATCAGAAACTTAACTTCCAGTAGGATTTTGCTCTCGTAGAAGGGAAGCAAACAAATGTTTGCTCTGGCTTTATTTCCACCCTCTCTGGATTGGATCTGGAAACGCTTTTCTACATATCAAAGGCACCTTGCCTGCATAGAAGGGCTTTTTCTTTTCATTTTACATGTTACACTACTTGTCTTGTTTTTTGTAGGAATTTCTTTGGGATTTCTTGAACCACCAAGAAGGCCCACGTGTTAGAGATCATCTGAGCCATGGAGAGAGCAGCTTGAATGTGTTCCCGAGAGAAATAGCCAATTCGATTCTTGCGTTTTCCATTACCCTCCTGTGCAGATTTTCCAAAAGTGACATAGCTGCAGTCAAGGTAGGGGCCCATTTTGGTGCAGCAAGACCTATTTATGTGAAACCGATGCTTCCTTATACCCCAAATCTGGAAAGATCTGGATTTGAAGACTATCTTATGACTTACAGGCATTTCTTTTTATGGGCAGAGTGAGCAGGATTCAAAGTGTCATGCACTGTTCCATTTTTTACAATTAGTCTGCCACATTCCCTAAAAAGTTACTTCAGAAGGTCTGGAGACCCTCCTGAGTAGAATCTGATTTTGTATGAGGAGCTACTTCCAGAGGAGAAACTCGGCAATCCCTCTGAGTCCCTATACCAGGCTTCCTCAAACTCGGCCCTCCAGATGTTTTGAGACTACAATTCCCATCATCCCTGGTCCCTCTAGCTAGGGATCATGGGAGTTGTAGGCCAAAAACATCTGGAGAGCTGAGCTTGAGGAAGCCTTCCCTAAAGAAATGCCTTGAATACATGCATGGGTCTCTTTGGATTGTGGCCAGTGATCTACGGATGTAGTATAAACCAACCTTCCCAAACCTGGTGCCATCCACATATTTTGGACTACAGCAGCTACCATTCCAGACCAGTGGCCTGATGGGAACTGTAGTCCAAAACATCTGGAGGGCAGCAAATTGAGGAAGACCATGCTGTAGATAGCTTACATTATGTAAGCTATCTTAACATTGGAAAGATAGGAGCCATCCCTGTTCTGCCATGTTAATATTTCTGTCGAATGGTTTTTATTTCTTTGATTCCTTAGCTGTATTCATGCAGGGTTTTTCAGTTTGCTCTTCACCCATTCATTCTGGCTTATATTACTAGATCTGTAAATACTGAAACAGATCTACGATCAAAATGGGCCTGGGATATGGGATCTTTAACCCTTTTCACTCATGCTGCCCCCCCCCCCCAGCTATTAGCCCTTCCGCAGCAATAACAAAAGATGATTTAGATTGGGAGAAATGGGGGGGAAGGGTTAACTATTCCCAAGAGCCTTAGTCTGACCAAAGTCTGAACCCACCCATACCTACTTGAAAAGTTATTTCAAAAGCAAACAAGGGAGATCCAGTCACAGATGCATTAGGTCCATTTTTGTTCCAAACATGGTTGGTCACAGGAAGGAGGAATCTCATGTTGCAAACCACCCATCCCCATGTGTAGGTTTCATCAGAATCCAGGGTGGTGCATAGTAGTTGATACCTTTATTTTCTTATATATATTTGTATATAAAGCATTCTAGGTTGGATCCAGACTTGCTCCCTCTGACAGGAAAGGCTCCTGCATCCATGGAGAGAACTGGGATCTAGCAAAGGCTTCTCACTGGAGGAAGAGGAGCAGTTTTCATTGATTCTTGACACCACCTTCCATGCTTTTCAGGGGTCTGCAGGGGAAAGGAGGAATCAACAAAGGTCACTTCTCACCCCTCATTTCCTCCAGCAAAAGCAGAACTCCAGTGAGCACAAGTCTGGATCCAACTTCATCCAATACCTTAACATTGTTAAGTACAGTACAGTTAGCCTCAGTGGAATTGATTGCAGTACTATCTACAGAAAATAATTCAAATATATTTACATTTTAACCATGAATTTTAATTTATTTTCAAACCAGGAACACTCATTCCTAAAACCACTTATGAGCTGTGCAGATTGCTATTGTTCCCAATTTCATCCAATAGCCCAACTTAAGAAGCAGGTATATTGCCTTTATCATCATCTTTGTCGTTCAGTAGTGAGTTTATCTCTCTTGAGCTTTTAAATAGACTGAAAAATAGCCATTGGCCACATCCACGCCATACAATTAAAGCACATTGCTTCCCCCAGTCCTGGGGACTGGAGCTCTGTGAGGGGTAAAGTACAGTTCCGGATTTTTTGGGTGGAAGATGCACTTTCAACCGTCCTGTCAAAGTAGGAGACTCAAACATGTGCATACAGAAGAGGTTTGTGTGCTAAATCACTGTTTGACAACACCAAAAGAGCCCAGTTGAAAGTTATAGACTGTCAGAGAAGTTTAATCAGGAATGGATTCATAGCACATGTGACTTCAGGTTAGGAAGGTCTGCTAAAAAGTCAATGGCAAATAAAAGCGTTGGGCTGAATCCTAAGAACCAAAGCTCTCAGAATGAGGCTTTCTGATCTCTTCATACTGTATGCCTCAATAGTACCTAAAAAGCCAGTCCTGAAGATCAGGGGACCTTTTGTGGAGATGTGGGATATGGGGGGGGGGGGGCAGGAGCAATGAAAACTGTAGCCTTTGGGCTAATAGGCCTGCAAATTTCATCTACTTCTGTCAGAAGGGAGGGGAATTGTTTATAGATCTCTTTTTCACTTTCTAGGTACTGAAGTGCATCAAAAGCATTCATTCATGGTCTGTTCTTCCTATAATGCCTGAAGAGCAAGTTCAAGAAATTGGAGGGTAATGCCTGTTTCTCCTGCTCCTTTTTGTGGTTAGAGGGGTATGTTGGGGTGTCAGATGAGAAATTTCTCAATCTACGCTTTCTTGCAAACCCTTCTTCCTATTTGCATAATTCTAGACTGCAGGGACGCGAGTGGCGCTGTGGGTAAAACCTCAGTGCCTAGGACTTGCTGATCGTATGGTCGGCAGTTTGAATCCCCGCGGCGGGGTGAGCTCCCGTCGTTCGGTCCCAGCTCCTGCCCACCTAGCAGTTCGAAAGCACCCCTAAAGTGCAAGTAGATAAATAGGTACCGCTTTATAGCGGGAAGGTAAACGGCGTTTCCGTGTGCTGTGCTGGTGCAGGCTCGCCAGAGCAGCTTCGTCACGCTGGCCACGTGACCCGGAAGTTTCTTCGGACGGCGCCGGCTCCCAGCCTCTAGAGTGAGATGAGCGCACAACCCTAGAGTCGGTCACGACTGGCCCCTACGGGCAGGGGTACCTTTACCTAGACTGCTGTACAAGAATTAAAATGTGGAGGTAACTGATGAGCAAGACATTTGGTTAGTTTGCATATATGTATGTGTTTGGGTTGTCTGTCCCATCTTATCTTGAGGGCTCATGGCAGGACACTGTGAAAGCAAGTGATTGTATCAACAGACAATGCATCCAAACATTTAGAACCTTTGGGGTTCCCAACCTGTCATGCCAAAAGAGACTCCTGTTGAGTGAGTTAAAGCAGCAAGATTGTGTTAAAAAAAAAAAAATAGGCCACCACCTCAGTCAGCATCACAGTGGATTTCATTATCTTAGAATTTGGGAGATAACAAAGGATAACACACCCAAGAATATATTGGTTGATTTGAGGTCACGCAAAAATAGAATTACTAATTATTCGATAGCTTTTTTTGTTCTAAGAAATACATATTTGAAGTGCTCTCAAATAAGATTCTGAGAGTGGTCATTAATATCTTGGTTTTCTTTTGTTTTTAAGGTCAGAAAAAGATACTGATGATGTTCCTTGTATGTTTGCGACTACCGATATTTTATCTCAACTACAACCCTACTTGTCTCACAGTATCAGACTTCTAGGTGATCCTATGGAGGAGGTTATAACTGAGAAGTAAGTTCTGTAACACTTTCACTGCTTTTTGTCAAATCTGAAAGTACACTGTAGTCCTATGACTTAACTTTTTGGTGATGCTTTTTGTCAGCTCTGGAGTTCCATTTCTATTAAATATAGGGACTGCCTCATGAGATAAGTTTGAGCCATAATGCCCATGTTCAGATGCTCTGTTCTCCAGTCCTTCAAGCACATGCTTCGTCCTTTCCTGCACATGCTTCAGATGCAGAGCTTACAAGAACTCTTCTTGGTGTGTCAGAGTTTGCCATAGCAACTGGACCAGCAAACTGGCTTTAATGATCCCTCCAAACAAAGATTGTAAACTATGGTTTGGCTACATTCATATATGACAGTAAACCACAGTTTAGCATTACAAGAATAAGCCCAGCATCCCTGAGCTTGCATGCTTCCCCTTCCTTCTCCTCCTCCACAGCATAGCCATAAGGAGGGGATTGGAAGCTCCCATGTCCCTTTAGATTAGCCACAGTTTAGCATGTCCTTCAAGCCCCAACATTCTATCTGATTATATAGATGGAATAGATCTTGCAGGTGGAATTAGCTGCCATCAATGGCAAACAGTACCCATTTATTGGCGGGACACGGGTGGCGCTGTGGGTTAAAGCCTCAGCGCCTAGGACTTGCCGATCGAAAGGTCGGTGGTTCGAATCCCCGGGGCGGGGTGCGCTCCCGTTGCTCGATCCCAGCGCCTGCCAACCTAGCAGTTCGACAGCACCCCCGGGTGCAAGTAGATAAATAGGGACCGCTTACTAGCGGGAAGGTAAACGGCGTTCCGTGTGCTGCGCTGGCTCGCCAGATGCAGCTTGTCACGCTAGCCACGTGACCCGGAAGTGTCTGCGGACAGCGCTGGCCCCCGGCCTCTTGAGTGAGATGGGCGCACAACCCTAGAGTCTGTCAAGACTGGCCCGTATGGGCAAGGGTACCTTTACCTTTACCCATTTATTATAAAAGAGGCAAATGTGATTATTTATTCAAATTTCTTTAATTTGGAAGAAACAATCGGTTTGCCTCTTTTTATAGCCCATGGATGTAGTTTGCACTAGAATTAGCTTGCATTTATGGCAATCAGGCTGAACATTAGTTCTGTGTTACGGCAGCTAAAAGAGCACTGAAGAAATGATATATTTTGTGATTTAGGTTATTGGCTGATCTCTGCAGCTAGCATGTTCATGTCCTCTTCTGCCCACGATCTGTCCTGGAGATTGTCGTGGTGCTTCGTCAGATAAGCAACCAGTGCCACCAAGTGTCATGTCAAGTCATTTCCACTTGTGAAACAAGGTACAAGCAGTGGGCAAACAAATCGCTGAGATCACGCCAGAGGCACAACTATCTGCGCATGAGAAGGAGGTGTTTTTTTTCTTTACTTTTGAAGGAATGGAAGTGAACATGTAATTGAAAATGTTTTCAAAATAAACAATTTGTTAAACAGATCTCAAGTATTACGAGAGAGCGAGAAATAGACAGAATGAGTGCGCATAATATTCTGGATCTGTATTCATATACACATGTGCATATATATGTATATCACAAAGACTACATCTAGACTTGCTTAATCCCAATGAAAATGAAAGTGGGACTTGAGTCATGACTATCCTGCCCCATTGATTTTGATGCAACTGATGTAGTCTAGATTCTTACACAATATATATAACACAGAGATAAGCTAATAAATGAAGCTTGTGTTCTGCAAGTATTGCTCTGTGTTTCTGACTGATGCTGAAAGTATCTCCAGGGCAGATAGGCAGGCACAAATGTTCAGGATAAGGGGGCAAGCTTAGTGAAAGTAGCTAAAGGGATACAAGGAGGCAGAGATCTGAGGGCAGAGAAAGAGAGATTGTCAGTTAGCAAACAGCAGAAAATCTCTCCTGGCTGAGTGTCTTGATCCAGGTGTTGCAGACTAACATAACCTTCACTTAATCCATTTAACCTATTTGACATTAACATCCTTCCAGCACCACATAAAAAGTATAATTTATATGCTTGTCACTGCTTTTATGGTTTTTATTGCATTTTTTACTTTATGCTCTTAAAATTTGTACACTGCTTGGAGACTCCTCATGGGGTAATGAATTAAAAACAGCAAGAAGAACAGCATAGCAATATGTTTTCTCGTTGGCTTGATTGTTCCTAAAGCTTTTGTTTTCAAATATTTTTCCTTCTTCTAGTATTAAATTTCTATCTCCAGTCTTGCAACTAATTTTAATCTTGATTACGCTGGAACTAATCCATGTCCATACTGCTGGTGAACAGAACACTCCTGGATATCAACATTACCTAAAGTGAGTACATTCTAGCTTTAGTCAAGTAATACACAAAGCTCCTTTCAACCACTGATTATTATCTGACTGTTTCCACCTAGTGATTTGCAATCCTTGACATTCCTTAATCAGCTGCAATATGAAGAATGAGCTGGCAGCACTCTTCACTACACCTCTCAGCATTCTGGTGCAGGAAGAAGGTGGTACCACCAGTATCTCAGTACTACACTTCATAGTTGTTGTTTGGGTTTCCAAAAGGACCTGGAATAAAGATGTTGCTTTAAATGCGTGACTGCATTTAACATGACTGGGTGTTTCCTCCCCGCCTTTACAAATTGCAGCCACTGGAAGGGGGCAGTGTGGTCCAGAAATGTCTTTCTGCAACTGCAAAGCGATGCAGTGATGGCTTTTCCAGGGAAAGCATCTGTTTGACAATATATTTTAATGTCTGATGGTTTTTGAAAAAGGCTTTCCTTTTTGGTGTCACAATTGTATTTCCTCTTCCACACAGGTTTCTAAAGGTGATCTTGAAGTACACTGAGAATCTGGTGACTTACACAAGCCCGGAGAAAAATAAATGGGAAGAAGCGACAGAGCTTACGCAGAACGCTTTGCTAAAGATCAGAACTTTCTTAGGGAAGCAGCAGTTGCTTGTGCAGTTGGCTAATTCCTAATGAATGTATGCCTCATTAGACCTTTACAGCTTTAAGTTTAATGGACATGTCTGACCAGTTTCTACACCTGTCCCGAGTTCACATTGCCCAAAGTTAACAATCAGCAACAGTCTGCAGGAGGTGTCTTTTTCCCATTAGGATGAATAATCACATTTTGTGGACCTGTTAACTGAGCCAGAACTGGGAATCAGCCTGACTTCTACTTTTTCACAAGGTACTGTTCATTTGCTCTGCAATGTATTTTATAATAACTTGAATGTATTCTGCCAACTCAGAGGAGTGTAAAACACATTTTTAAAATTCTCTTAATAAACTCGCTTGATTTTGTTTTTATCTTGCCTTTGGAGTGGGTGAGTTGAGAGAAACGAAGTACCATCAGAAGGCAAACATGACATATGCTGTCCCTCTTTGCTTTCCCACTCTTTGATTAGTATATAAAAAATGATTTTGTATTTTTAAAATTCAATATTAGTTTAATTCCTGTTGACCAAAGGAAAGGTTCACTCTTCTACAGCATCTGTTGACAGCTAGCCTTGTAAATCCTGCTTTGTCATATATCCTGCCTATTAAGGTACAGCTGCAATTAACAGGAATAAGCACAAGGTGGCAATGTTGCATAAGTTAAATAACGTCACAGTTTTTCACCTTTGCATCTGTTCCTGCCCAAATGGTGACAAATTCTTCTTCACATTCTATAGACCTTCCTCACAGGGATGTTTCCCAACCCTCTGCAAATTTAAAATGAAATACCACTATGTTCAATTTCTTTTGTTTTCTTGTGCTGGAAGAAATCAAGTCACGTTTCTCTCTCAAACATTTTTTACTTTCCCCTGCCAGAAATTTATGTTCTACAATATTCTCTCAACTTAAACTACCTTACAAGGTCGTTTGGTGAATAAAATGGGGAGGGGGTGAAGAACTATGTTCACCACCGTGGGCAATTTAGAGGAAAGCTGAAATAGAAATAAATAAAATGTGTCAACCTGACTTAGATGATTTGCTAATATTCACTTAATCGAGATGATCTCATTTTCTAACAAAGTGCTAATCAAGCATTTCTCAGACTTTATGAAGCAGTTTTTCTCCCCCCCCCCTCTTAAAATACTAGATTCCCCCATGCCTATTCCCAAATATACAGACCTAACTGGGGGTGCTTCCAGATGGTAGCTGTGTTTTGGTGGAATTCAGTCAAATTCAGGTTGCGCAATTACAGTAGTCTGGGAGGCCTTGTGCAACGAATTTACTTTCACCCAAAGACCAGACCTTTTTCCGTTAAGGAAAGTGACATGGAGGGGAAGTGTGGGATAATGCTTCGTCACATCATATAACCTCCCAGCAAACAAACCCAGGTAGCTCCTGTCCCCCCCATGGTCAAACTCATATGGTTAGTATTCAACTACAGTGGTGCCTCGCAAGACGAAAAGAATCCGTTCCTCGATTCTCTTCGTCTAGCGGTTTTTTCGTCTTGCAAAGCAACCCCATTGGCGGCTAAGCGGATTAGCGCTATTAGCGATTTAGCGCTATTAGCGGCTTAGCGGGCTTAGCGGCTAAGCTGTTAAAAGCCTATTAACGGCTTAGCGGCTTTGAAAAAGGGGGGGAAAGTGGGGGGGAAATGGCGAGACTCGCAAGACATTTTCATCTTACGAAGCAAGCCCATAGGGAACTTCGTCTTGTGAAGTGCCTCCACGACGGAAAACCCTTTCGTCTTGCGGGTTTTTCGTCTTGCGAGGCATTCGTCTTGCGGGGCACCACTGTATGTTTTGCTCAGCACAGACCTATTGAACTTAATTGACCTAACTTAGTTGTGTCCACTAATTTCAGTGGGTTTCCTCTGAGTAAAACTCAGTTGAATATCAGCCTATGAAAATACACAGCCATGTTGTTCTTCCACCTGGCTCCAACACAAACCTTCTCTCCTGCTTCATCTCTGTGGCAAGTATTACATGCCTCCTTTCAGCAATCCCACCAGGGTATTTTGCAACCCCACCCTTTTGTTTTTTTAAGGCTCTTGAAGCCTTCACAGGTATAAAAAAATAATTCTGAATCTTCTTCCTCAGCTGATGTCCTGTGTTCTCTAGGGGTTTGTCCTCCCCTTTCAGGTGGAAAAGCAACATGCTAGTGCCCAAGGTAATAAGCAAATAAACTCACTGTTTTGATATTGGTTGCTCTCCTTCATTCAGGAACCATTTTCCTGAGGAAAAGTGTGGTGGTAAATTACAAATGTGAAGGTGACGGAAGCCCACACACGAGCCCTTTTTGCCAAAGCTGTGCTAAGAATTCAAAACATTTTTCAACCACTCAGGTGTTTAAGGGCAAAACCCTCCTGGAAAAATGTGGTGTGCAAGGGAGAAACGTGTCTGAAATATTCACGGTGTTGCCACTTGACAGTATGAAGTGGCCAAGTGTTTTCTCTTCTCATTGCTTGTTTTTGAAAAAGCACTGCAATACTCACATAGGTCCAAGGCTCCCTCCACAGGAAAAGCAAATTTAGGGCAGCACGACTGGTTCTGATGCACCAGAGTGCTGAGCCTAGGGCAGGGGTCAGCAGACTTGTTCAGCAGGGGGCCGGTCTACTGTCCCTCAAACATTGGGGGGGGGCGGACTATATATATATTTTTTTGGGGGGTGAACAAATTCCTATGCCCCACAAATAACCCAGAGATGCATTTTAAATAAAAGGGCACATTCTACTCATGTAAAAACTGTAAAAACATGCTGACTCCTGGACCGTCCGTGGGCCGGATTTATTTATTTATTTATTTCCCACCCATCTGGCTGGGCTTCCCCAGCCACTCTGGGTCGCTTCCAACAAAGCATTAAAATACAATAGTGCATCAAACATTAAAAGCTTCCCTAAACAGGGCTGCCTTCAGATGTCTTCTCAAAGTCTGGTGATAGTTGTTCTCTTTGACATCTGGTGGGAGGGCGTTCTACAGGGCGGGTGCCACTACTGAGAAGGCCCTCTGCCTGGTTCCCTGTAACTTGGCTTCTTGCAGTGAGGGAACTGCCAGAAGGCCCTCGGTGCTGGACCTTAGTGTCCAAGCAGAACGATGGGGGTAGAGACGTTCCTTCAGATATACTGGACCGAGGCCGTTTAGGACTTTAAAGGTCAGCACCAACACTTGGAATTGTGCCCGGAAACGTACTGGGAGCCAACGTAGGTCCTTCAATTTAGAAGGCGATTGGGCGGGATCTGGCCCCCAGGCCTTAGTTTGCCTACCCATGGCCTAGGGAGTCCTGAAGGGCGTTGCTGCTATGACATAGTGAACTGAGGAGAACAGAAAGTAACAGGTGGAAGAGTGCCAGACTTAGAAAGCAGAATCTGCCCCAGTCCATAGCTTCCCACCAGCCGCACTTCCAGGTGAGACACAGTAACATAAGCAGCAAAGCTTCTCAAAAATTCTAGCGAAGTCTCTCTTTTTCGCTTCCCATTCCATTCCCAAACCCCAAACACAACAGATAAAGCAGCAAAAAATTGGTCCCTATTTTTGCAAGTGGATACTATTTTTAGGAAACACTCTGGCTGTATATTCAGTGCAGTTAGTCCAAAGGAAATCCCTGGTTTTGTGCTGGCTGTTCATCAGCACAGAATTGTGTTATTTAATATTTAAGCACGGCTGGATCCTAAGAGCAAGCTAATGTGGTGGTTGCACAGTGATGTGTCTAGCTTCAAGCAGCAGTATTTGTTGTTTTGTTTTTGTTTTTAGCAGCAGTATTTGTGATGGACTGCCCTGGCTCGCATCACCCATGGTTTGCAGAAAGCATGCCTATTTCTCCCTCTTGTCCTAGCAGAATAAGGTCATTGCCCTCCCACCCTTGAGCTTGGGTGGCAGATCTGCTCAATCTGCTGTACAGAAGATCAGATGAAACCAAAAGCAATAACAGATTGATAGACCAATTCACGGCGGCGATGAACTATTTTACTGCACTTGAATCTTATGTTTGAAAACTATTAAAAAGTAAAATGAAATGAAGACTAAGCAGGCTGTGAGAATGAATGAAAGTCATGCAGGGATAGCGTGGGACTCGGAGCCGCTCAGAGACGTGAGCCAAAAAAACAAACAACCCCAATGAAAGCTTTTTGAACAGTTTACACCATTAATTTTTAGGCTTCAGTTTTGCTTTATCCATGCTTCTGTCTTCCCACCACCAGGCAGAGGGCCTTCTCAGTAGTGGCGCCTGCCCTGTGGAACGCCCTCCCAGCAGATGTCAAGGCAATAAACAACTATTTTAATTTTAAAAGACAACTGAAGGCGGCCCTGTTTAGGGAGGTTTTTAATGTCTAATGCTGTATTGTTTTTAATATTCCGTTGGGAGCTGCTCAGAGTGGCTGGGGCAACCCAGCCAGATGGGCGGGGTATAAATAATAAATTATTATATTATTATTATTATTACCATCACCTGGAACAACACTTTGCTTTCGGCCAGTCATGGTGTGGGGTGTATTAAAAGATGCCACCCTCATGTTTTAAATGAAAATATGTTCTTCAGAGGGTGGCAAGCAAATGAGGGGGGACAATAAACGTCCTTGGGATTGTCAGCCTCTGCCTCCATGTTGGGTGTATTATGTATGTTATTGTGATGTGGCAAATGGGTGAACCAACATTCAGACTCAACCATTTATTTATCTTAAATATATATATATGAATCTGATGATAAACATCTCTGGGGAGCCAGCTGAGGGACAATTACAGAAGTGATAGCCATTAAATTGATGGCATGTCTCTGGCCTCTTGAGTTGTATGTTGTAAAAAAAATACAGATGGGGTATATTTCATGGGATGAATAATGGCTTGTGTGGGGGGAATAAGTAAAATGATTACAATGTGCAGATGTGGCTCAGCCCCTGCCTTGTCTCCCTAGATTTAGGACTGAGTAAGGTGCTTGTGTAGTCCTCTTCCCATCGGAGGCTGATTTGAATTCAGACTAATCACTGGCCCCTTGATCAGGAAAACCCTAGCTAAGAGGATGGAGAATTGAAACTCTGAACTTTGCTATTTTATAAGATTTTTAAAAAAACAAAGCCTGGACCGTTAGACCTTCATTTCTAAGCTTCTCTTCTCTAAAGGGAAAGAGATCAATCCATCCAGTCACCTATTTATTCATGTACCACCTTTCCAGGAGAAAATTGCACATCAGATGCGTTACAGCAAATGGAACAGCACCCATAGTCAAACTGCAATACAGAACAAATGCAACATTGCCATTTTAATACGCTCAAGGCGGCTGTTAGAACAGCAAAAGAAAAAAAAGTGGGGGGAGAGGAAAGGCTGTAGATATTGTTGGAATTTTTACTCTCTAATGACACTCTTTGGCTTTTATTGTGCACTTTATTGTTTTATTGATTGCAAGCTGCCTCAGGCAAATGGGAGGAGGTAGGTTATAACTGTAAAAAGAAAATAAAACCATTGATAAAAATGTATCCATCTCTGAAATAACTTCCTGAGCTAGGCCTCCGGCGAAACCATCAGTCATTGTGCTAATACTAGAAGGCAGACTGACATTTTTTCTGGGGCAATATTTTCCATGTGGTGGACTGAGGCCTATTCACACGTGAGGGAATGACTGTAACTCCGTAGGGTACCTGAGGTTCCCAGTTCAATCCCCAGCATCCCCATGTAGGGCTGTGAAAGGATTTCACCTAAAATCCTGGACAGCTGCTGCCAGGTAACCTTTTTCCACCTAAGGGCCAGGTTCCCAGCTAGGCAGCCTTATGGGGACCACATGCCAGTGGACAGAGAAATATATGTGAATTTTTGCATTCATATAGCAGGATACTATCTAAATGCACACACACCCCTCTCTATCAATCATGCAGACAAGACAGAGGCATCATCAGAGTTCAGTATATCATTAAATAAATTAGAATGTATATTCAATTAAAAAAAACCCTCACAGAGGAATATGGCCATACGAACCCAACCTCACTGAGATCTTCACTCCTTCAAATCCCCTCTTGGCTATTCCATTTCACTTCCTGCTTTCTCGTCCCATGAAAATATAGCAAACAGAGCTAGCCTAACCATGTCTACTCAGTTGTAAGTCCTATTGAGTTCAATGGGGCCTACTCCTAGGAAGATGTGGTTAGGACTGAAAACCAGCCCAGTGGTTCCCAAAGTCCTGCCCACCCTATAACTTCAAAATTACACTTAACAATTTTTCTGCCTGTTTATCAGGCTAGATGCTGAAGTGTTTTTCAAAATAGCAAAACTTTTTACCACGGACCAACTGAGTGAAACTGATGGACCACACTTTAGGAACCCCCAAGGCTAACCTATAAACAAACAATGAACCATGTTTACTTCTTCCTTACCCCATCTTAAACTTAAATAGAGAGATTCCTCTTCCTCCTCACCACCACTAAGTGTGTGCCCTGCCCTGTGCTGACATGATGCCGTGTGTGTGCGCACGCTCCACAGAACGTTCAAACAAGAAACCACAATGCATCCTGTAATGGCATGATTACAGTTTTACAAAGGAGAGCAGGTGTGCCCCGCTCAAAAGATAACCTATTCCCCCATCTGCCGATAAGACAAATGATCCAAATCTTGCAATTTAGTTAATGTTTCTCTTTTTGGCTTGCTGTGTACACAAAGCCTGCTGGATAAACTGCCTAAGACGGTGCGCCACTATGTGTACAGTACCATAACTCGCAGCATTATCATCTGTTCACCTGCTGCCCCTTCTTAACATCCTTTTAATCATTGCAGAGAATTTATCTGCACATTAGTGCTCTACCTTCTTCTTATTAAAAAGTCGTTTTCTAAGCAAGGACAAATCATTTAATAACACAACTAGGTGGGGTTTGCATCTGATCTGAGTTATTTTTCCATGGGTCTACTTTACAAATCATGCTTACGTTTAGACAAAGGTATTGCTTTGACTTGGTGAAGAAAGTTAATCCCATTTTTCTCACACACAAAAGCACACTTGAAAAAGCATCTTGGCCTTGTATGGGCTGATTTATTGATTACCTTTCCCACTATAGTCAGGGGACTTCTGGATGCTTTTGAAGGAGTCAAGGAACAGCTGGTCCTTTATCTCCTGACAAGACTGAGATTTATATACCAGCATTTAATGCAGGAAGATATTTCACCTAATGTTATTAACCAGCATTAGAAAGAGGACTTTACTTCCCATTTTGACCATGATATTATTCTCCTTATTGCTTTAAACCACTTGAGAATTGCCCTGCTGGAGTTGAACAAAGCCCAACCTGATCCAGAGTCTTGCTTCCTAGGTAAAGGTAAAGGGACCCCTGACCATTAGGTCCAGTCGCGGACGACTCTTGGGTTGCGGCGCTCATCTCACTTTACTGGCCGAGGGAGCCAGCGTACAGCTTCCAGGTCATGTGGCCAGCATGACTAAGCCGCTTCTGGCGAACCAGAGCAGCGCACGGAAACGCTGTTTACCTTCCTGCCGGAGCGGTACCTATTTATCTACTTGCACTTTGACGTGCTTACAAACTGCTAGGTTGGCAGGAGCAGGGACTGAGCAACAGAAGCTCAGCCCGTCACGAGGATTCGAACCGCCAACCTTCTGATTGGCAAGTCCTAGGCTCTGTGGTTTAAACCACAGCGCCACCCGTGTCCCTTGCTTCCTACAGCGGGCTAATAGATGCCCGTGAGAAGCCCGCGAGCAAGGCATGACCACAATAACACTCTATCACTGTGGATCTCCAGGAACTAGTACAGCCAGAGTGGCTGGTACACACTGACAGCTTTACCCTCCATGAACTTGTCTAACCTACTTTCCAAGCCTTCCAAAGCTGAGTACACACCTCATTTACTCTACATCCAGTGTTAGCCACAATCAACATCTATCCTGTGTGAAATACTGCATTTCCCTCAAAAAAAAAAAAAAAAAAAAAAAAGGTTCAGTGGAATTGAGAAAAAGAACGGCCTACCTGTGTTTTACAGCTGGTAACGTATTCACAATCCAAGTTGGTGACCATCCTCACACATTGTGGCAGTGAATGCCATAGTTCTGTATGAATGAATTATTTTTGCCTGTCCTGGCTTCCCCCACCCACATTCAGCTTCTTTGGATTGCCACACTTCAGTTTTAGAAAGATAGGATAACTTCTTTTTATTGGATAGAGAAGTGTCAGCAGTGGTGTGCAGTGAAATTTTTCATAGGGGGACAGTTAGGGCCAGAGGCGCCAGCTTGCGAGGCGGGTAGGGTGGGGTGATGTCATGCATGTGACATTGTGACGTCCTGATGTCACACACATGGATATCGTGCCTCCCTAAGCTGGTCAAAAGCTTCCCAAGCTTTGCAAAGGAGGTACCAGGACTCTGACAGGATTCTAGAGCCCTCCTGCCTCCTGCCTCCTTCCAAAAGCCAGATGGGCTTTGTGAAGATGACAGGATGGATCTTGGACCCATCAGAGCCTCACACCTCTCTTCCTAAGCTGGGCAGAAGCTTCGCTGGCGCCCCATATGTAGAATGCTCTCCTCAGGGAGGCTCGCCTGGCACCTTCATATCTTTAGGTGCCAGGCCAAAGCATTCCTCTTCTCCCTGGCCTTTGGCTAAATAAACAATCGATGGCCTTGGGGGTTATTGTTATGTTTACTATGTTTTGTGTTTTTATATTGTAAACTGCCCTGTGATCCTCGGATAAAGGGTGGTATGGAAATTTAATAAATAATAATAATTAATGTATTAACTATGCTAATGCTTTAATGCAATGACATCAAGAGAAAGGGTTTGTGTGTTCTTGAAAATGCTGAAAACTGGCAGATCAGGCCAGCTTTTCTCCTTCTAAAATAATAAATGCATCAAGCATGTGAGTAGCATTTGTAATGTGCGTCCTCCGAGGGGATTTCTCTCTTAAGTATACTATAAATGGAAGCTTGTTATGAACGTAAATATTAATTATACATTGAGAACCAGGAACTGTTTTTACTAGGAGCTTGTTAGCTTGTTAATTATCATAATTATCATACAAGAGAAAGGGGAAGAAAGCAAAAGCAAGAGACTGTGATTAGTGTTGGTAATTTGCCTTGTCTTTTCTCCTTGGTTGCCGTTTTCATTCGGGGGAAATTAATTCGGTGGAATCATCACTGGCTTCTTTATGTCCCCATACACATCTGCATCAGGCAGCTTTGTTCCAGCCAAAGGCAGGCTGAATGCAGACTTGGCGCCTTCCCCATCTTTCTGCATTGTGCCATGTTTTGCGTCTGATGGGCAGTGGCAAGCTGGGTGCCTTTCATCTCTCAAAAACGAGAAGAAAATAAATGAAGGCCCTTTTGCTGTCGACTGCCATTTGCACAAGTAGTGCAACGCACGAGTCTTGCTTGGTGGTGGTTGCAAAATAGCAAAATGTACACCCACCCCCTCCAGCGTGCCACGGAGGGCGGTGCAAACCTCTTTCTGGCAGCTTGCACATTATTCACTGGGGGGGAAATCACAGTTTTCCAGTACTCCAAACTGTTATCGGGGGGGGGGGGCTGGAGTGTGATTTCTTCAGGTAGGATGTGCAAGGAAGGAGGAAATCAGCACTCTCGCCAAAAGACCCCCGTAACGCTTGATGCGTTACTCAGACTGCATGCATGTTGTGAGAAGAATTCAATGTTGTGCTAAGGCACATATTGTGCCAGGACAAGTATTTAGGCTTGCCAGGTGGAACAATGCCCACTTCTCTACCCCCCCCCCCATTCCTGGGGTCCTCCTGACCCCCTCAGAGCCAATTTTTGGGCTGGGGGGGCATAAGAGGAGGAGAAGGGGATAGTCCCACTGTGAGAGCAGAAGTCCTTGTGCAGGCCTTCCGTAGATGGGACTCTAGTTGAATCCCATCCTACAGCTTTCAAATACATTTGAAGCGCATTCTCCCCCCTCAGAGAATTCTGGGGCCTGTGGTTTGTCAAAGGCTGCTGGGAAATGTAACTCCATGAGGAATAAACTACAGTGCCCAGAATTCTCTGAGGTGCGGGGGTGGGGGGAATGCACTTCAAATGTGCTTTAAAGGTACAGACAGCCTTAGTGTGCCATCTTTAGCGGGAAATCTTCAGCTAGAAGATGACTGTTAAATGGTGCTCATGACAACATTGATGACGAGAAAGAAGAGGCCTCCGCCATGCCTGCTTTGTTGTTGTGTCTGCCAAATTATTTGTCATGTTGTTGTAAGCCAAAAATGGCTTATCTCCTGAGTCTATGCCAATAAAACTCAGCAACATGAGAAGTTAGGAGTCCCACGTTGTTTATTGCAAAGCAATAGGTTACAGTCGGATCGTTCTGCAAAACTGCAATGCCGCCCAATGGTTCAGGCAGTGGTATTTCAAACAAAGCATTTCAATTTTCACCAATCATATACATCATTACCACATTTCATGTTTAATACACATGTGCAATAAGCGCTGGCAATTTATGCTGATTCAGTTCTGATTCCCACTGTTCTGTTACATTGTCTTAGTATGCATGTTGGGAACCTGTGTTACATGTAGCCATTTGCACCATGTAGCAATTTATGGTCTAGCTCAGTGTTTCCCAACCGGTGTTCCGCGGCACACCAGTGTGCCGTGAGACCTTGCCTGGTGTGCCGTGGGAGGGAGGCGGGAGAGGCGGGACGGCCCCGTGCTTCGCGCAGCTGTCCGCAAGCCTTGGGCGCCTGGGGGAACTCCCCCCCCGGCGCGCAAGGCTTGCGGACGGCAGCCTGCAGCGCGGAGCGCGGGGCGCCCTTTGGAGGACGCCCCGTGCTTCGCGCAGCTGTCCGCAAGCCTTGGGCGCCTGGGGGAACTCCCCCCCCGGCGCGCAAGGCTTGCGGGCGGCAGCCTGCAGCGCGGAGCGCGGGGCGTCCTTCGGAGGACGCCCCGTTCTTCGCGCAGCTGTCCGCAAGCCTTGGGCGCCTGGGGGAACTCCCCCCCCGGCGCGCAAGGCTTGCGGGCGGCAGCCTGCAGCGCGGAGCGCGGGGCGCCCTTTGGAGGACGCCCCGTGCTTCGCGCAGCTGTCCGCAAGCCTTGGGCGCCTGGGGGAACTCCCCCCCCCGGCGCGCAAGGCTTGCGGGCGGCAGCCTGCAGCGCGGAGCGCGGGGCGTCCTTCGGAGGACGCCCCGTTCTTCGCGCAGCTGTCCGCAAGCCTTGCGCGCCCAGGGGAACTCCCCCCCGCGTGCACGGCTTGCGGGCGGCAGCCAGCAGCGCGGAGCACGGGGCGCCCTCCGTAGGAGGCTGCGGAGGGTGGCGCGGAGCTGCCCGCGCTCCAGGGCTTCTTGCAGCTCCGCGCCACCCCCGGATCCTGGCGCGAAGCCGCGCGGGGCTCCGGAGGGTGGTGCGGAGCTGCCTGCGCTCCAGGGCTTCTTGCAGCTCCGCGCCACCCCCCGGATCCCGGCGCGAAGCCGCGCGGGGCTCCGGAGGGTGGCGCGGAGCTACCTGGGCTCCAGGGCTTCCTGCAGCTCTGCACCACCCTCTGGATCCTGGCGCGAAGCCGCGCGGGGCTCCGGAGGGTGGTGCGGAGCTGCCTGCGCTCCAGGGCTTCTTGCAGCTCCGCGCCACCCCCCGGATCCCAGCGCGAAGCCGCACGGGGCTCTGGAGGGTAGCGCAGAGCTGCCTGCATCCCAAAGCCTGGTGCGCGCTGAAGAGCGCCCCCGGGCTTCACGCACCTCTCCGCAAGCCTGGGGAGACCAGTGTGGCTCCCTAGGCTTGCGGATATCAGGCTGTTCTGGGGGCTGGGGTCGGGGGAAGCTTGGGCTTCCCCCGCGCCTGCCCCGTGCCTGGGGAGGGGAAAATTTTTTTTTTCTTTATTCTCCCCCCAAAAAATTAGGTGCGTCTTATGGGGCGGTGCGTCCTATGGGGCGAAAAATATGGTAGTCAATATAGGCACAGAGTTAATTTTTTTAACATTTTCTAATGGTGGTGTGCCTCGAGATTTTTTTCATGAAACAAGTGTGCCTTTGCCCAAAAAACTTGCAAAATCATCAGTTTCATAAAGCAACAGGTTACCATAACTTCTCTATTAGAAGCGCAATCGAGGATTTCCAAGGGTACACATTTTCACATTTATTGTGGCCCTTTGGGCCACCACCATAATGCCGCATGTCCAAAGATAGGGTTCAGGCCAAGCTCACATCCAGAGGCCAATTGCAGGCTTCCAAGCATGTCTGTCTGGCCCTCAAGACTTTCCTCCTAGTTGGCCCTGCTCCATAACTTCCTTGAGAGTTTTGGCCCAGCTGGAATGTGTCCTCGAACTATGGGAATGCCTCTTGCTCGCCTTGTGGGAGAAACAGTGTGTGCCTGTGTGCAGAAATCTCTTGACACTAGCCTACTGTTCAAAGGTAAGAGTTGTGTCTGTTGCTCTGTCCAATTTTACCTCTCCCCCCCCCCCGACATGTGGCACACACCCCTCCCCAAAGGTTGCCCACAAGAAAATGTGGCTCCTGGACTGAAAAAGAAGATCCGCTGCTGGTTTAAGCCTCAGTTCTGTATTTCTTGCTTTAATAAAAACTGTTCATGCCAAAACACAATGTCTCCTGCTACAAACTCCTCCTTTAACCAGAGTAAGTACCACCACCCCGGCCAGGTGAGATTGCATGACTGATTTTAAAGAGGAAAGATACAGTATACTCTACTCTTATTTCTTTTTAAAATAAAATATCTTTATCTATCTATCTCCATAACTGCATCTTCAAGTTGAACATGGAGGGCAAGGATTATCCAAATAAACCCCAGTGAGTTATTAGACTTCCTTCTAGGAGCTCCTCTGTCAGTAGAGCACGAGACTCTTGATCTCAGGGTCGTGGGTCTGAGCCCTACATTGGGCAAAACATTCCTGGATTGCAGGGGATTGGTCTAGATGACCCGTGTGGTCCCTTCCAACTCTACAATTCTAAGATTTTCAGGCCCTGTATGTACATCTTCTTCACCACTGAAGTGAGCAATCTGTGATGGTTCTAACATGAAACATAACCACAAAAACTACAAACACAGGTTGACAGTTCATGGAATTCTAGGTAAACTCCTGATCAAAGAACAAGCATTTGGGACCCGAGTTGTAGGGCAAAGCCACCTGACACAATATCTATAAGGAGGTGGTTGTTGTTTAGTTGTTTAGTCGTGTCTGACTCTTTGTGACCCCATGGACCATAGCACGCCAGGCACTCCTGTCTTCCACTGCCTCCTGCAGTTTGGTCAAACTCATGCTGGTAGCTTCGAGAACACTGTCCAACCATCTCGTCCTCTGTCGTCCCCTTCTCCTTGTGCCCTCCATCTTTCCCAACATCAGGGTCTTTTCTTCTCTTCTCATGAGGTGGCCAAAGTATTGGAGTCTCAGCTTCACTATCTGTCCTTCTAGTGAACACTCAGGGCTGATTTCCTTCAGAATGGATCGGTTTGAACTTCTTGCAGTCCATGGGACTCCAGCACCATAATTCAAAAGCATCAATTCTTCGGCGATCAGACTTCTTTATGGTCCAGCTCTCACTTCCATACATCACTTCTAGGAAAACCATAGCTTTAACTATACGGACCTTTGTCGGCAAGGTGATGTCTCTGCTTTTTAAGATGCTGTAGGAAGGAATAAAATGGAATAAAATGAGGCCTGGCTCTGACCAGCAGTAGCAATAGAAGGATTAAATCCCCCCTCCCAAATTCAGTGAGCACTGCAATTTGCTTCATAGCCAAACAGTTGTCAGATGATTCAGTTGTGTGGACAGAATTAATTAATTAATTAATTAATTAGTAAATCTCTATCCTTCCCTTCCTTGCCAAAGGTGCTTCTTAAAGGGTACATATTGTGAAAAACTTGCACTGCAGAAAATTATGGTTGCAGTAGGCAAACATTTTAGTGATAAAATAAATTAGGTAATTAGCATTGCCTTGCCTAAAATTATCGTTGCAGTAATGTACTGACATTTGGATTACGTAATACTCCTGATCAGGCAGAACGTCGAACTGTTCCGTGTAAATCAAACCACTGCACATTCTGGCAGCCTAGGAGTTTCACCTAGGGGTCTTTTATGACATTTTTTAATCTTAGAAAATTCACTTCCCCTGTGGCCTATACTGGTGGGAAAGACGTAGAAAGGAATAACAGTGAATTGTTTTGCTGCTTATCATGCGTTCTTCTATTTCTCTCTGATGGGTACACTGCAAAAGCAAAACAAAACCAACAAACCCTTTGAAAACTGTACCATGCAAGCAGCAGTGTGACATCTGGAAGATGCGCCCGTCTTTAAAGTAAAGTGGCTCTGCTATAATTAATCATGTTTGATAATTAACGGGGACGTAATTAGATATAATCACCCTGACAACAATGCGCACCTATTTCAACAGACAAGTATTAGGCTTGTCATCCACCTGTGTCTGATCAAAGGGAACAACAGGAGAGTGAGCTATTACTGCGTACATGGTAACAGAGCTGTGGCAGCTCTCCTATTGAGGATCTGGTAATTGATACAGCCAAGCATGGCAGAAAATAATTAATTCATGATATATATAGGGTTTTTTTGTTTTCAAAAAACCTCAACAAAAACAGCCCTGCCTTTGCCATCTTGAGCTCAGCTTTCAGAAACTGACCTGTTGAATGTAACCATTATAATGGAACAACAGGAAATAGCTTTGGCGGGACGGGGGGGGGGGGCACACATTTGTTTTTCCATTAGAGATGGAACCAGCTTAAGTACTTTTAGGATACCGCTAGCAACACTGCGCGACATGCCCTCGATTAAGGGGTAGGCGGGTGGAGAAGCAGGGCCATTGCTGTAGCATTTAAGACTGACTCTTATTTGAAGACTAAACAAAGATCTGACTACGTAGATCATGGGACGCGGATGACGCTGTGGGTAAAACCTCAGCGCCTAGGGCTTGCCGATCGCATGGTCGGCGGTTCGAATCCCCGCGGCGGGGTGCGCTCCCGTCGTTCGGTCCCAGCGCCTGCCAACCTAGCAGTTCAAAAGCACCCCCGGGTGCAAGTAGATAAATAGGGACCGCTTACCAGCGGGAAGGTAAATCGCGTTTTCGTGTGCTGCGCTGGCTCGCCAGATGCAGCTTCGTCACGCTGGCCACGTGACCTGGAAGTGTCTGCGGACAGCGCTGGCTCCCGGCCTCTTAAGTGAGATGGGCGCACAACCCTAGAGTCTGTCAAGACTGGCCCGTATGGGCAGGGGTACCTTTACCTTTACTTTATGTAGATCATGAGTAGGCAAACTAAGGCCCGGGGGCCAGATCCAGCCCAATCGCCTTCTAAATCCGGCCCGCGGATGGTCTGGGAATCAGCATGTTTTTACATGAGTAGAATGTGCCCTTTTATTTAAAATGCATCTCTGGGTTCTTTGTGGGGCATAGGAATTCATTCATATATTTTTTCAAAATATAGTCCAGCCCCCCACAAGGTCTGAGGGACAGTGGACCAGCCCCCTGCTGAAAAAGTTTGCTGACCCCTGATGTAGATTTTCCACAAGGCTTGATGTCAGTCAGGCTCAGTCTGTCAACAGCAGAAAGGAGAGTGTCTCTGAGCTTGTGCAAAAAAGTGTAGTGTACTTACCACAGCAGCAGCATCCTAATGGTTAACATTCTAATTGTAAGAGCTGTTGGCCAGCAGTGGAACTGTCTCAGGAGGTGGTGAGGTCTCCTTTAAGCAGAGGCTGGATGGGAACATCTGTCAGGGGGATTGCATCCTGTATTGAAGTTCTAGCATTGAGAAGCAGGTTGGACCAGGTGACACTCAGATTTCCTTCTGGCTCTTACCTGGACTTAGTTATTGCCCAAGAAGCCAGAGGGCAGCCCCAGAAATACTGTTTTTATTTTATTTTATTTTATTTTGACACCCACCACAAAATGTGGTGCATGTGGGTTGAGTCTTAAGCTGGACAACAGATGAAGCAGTTGAATGCTTCCTCCAGCACATATTAGACTTGGATCTTCTTAAGGCTGCCAGCATTATCCGTTTGTACCGGCTTATATGCCTTTAATAATAATGTGCTCAGTAGACTTTAGAAGCATGTATTGCATACAGTGGTACCTTGGTTCTCAAATGCCTTGGTACTCAAACAACTTGGAACTCAAACACTGCAAACCCGGAAGTAAGTGTTCTGGTTTGTGAACTTTTTTTGGAAGCCGAACGTGCTCCATTTTGAGTGCCACGCTTCCGTTTTGAGTGTTACACTGAGGTCTGTCTGTTTTTGCTATTTCTTTTGCATTTTTGTGGCTTTTTTGGTTTGTTTTCGTGACTGTGTGAAACCCAGTTCAGCTATTGATTGATTGATTGATTGATTGGTTGGTTGGTTGATTGATTGATTGTGTGGCTGCAGTACATTGTTTATTGCTTTCATTTTATGGATCAATGGTCTCGTTAGATAGCAAAAGTCATGTTAAATTGCTGTTTTAGGGGTTATTTTGAAAAGTCTGGAATGGATTAATCCATTTTGCCTTACTTTCTGCTGCCTGCTTTGGTTTTGGAATGCTTTGGTTTTGGAACAGACTTCCGGAACGGATTAAGTTTGAGAACCAAGGTAGCACTGTATATCCATTATGCTCGAAAAGCTTCTGGTTTCTGTTGCTCAGACTACTGTAAAGAGAAGAAGAGCAGGCTATGGGTTTCCCTTTCTGGTTGATAGGCAACCCCTAAAACTGTGTGGTCCAATTTAATAATAATTTTAAAAATTCAATATGCTGCCATAGTTTAATTGTATGACTTGATTAATGGTGTAGCATTATGTGAACTGCATGCTATTTATCCACCCTTCTGAATTATTGATTTGGCTAGTCCATCCCCCACATTTTAATTCGGTTCTCCGCCCCGCCCCCCAATTCAGAACTAAAGCAGTTGTGCTGTTTCGGCTAGTAGGTGATGCGCAAACAGAGTGTCCAAGGGGCTTAATTTGGGATGGGAATCTTTTAATTCTGTCTGCCTGATTTTCACTCCTTGACAAGTCACACTTCCAAGGCCCACTTTTCCCTTCGAAAGCACAGCAAGCACTAGATGACCCTCATGGTCTCTTCCAACTCTACAATTCTGCCATTTGGGCACTTAATCATTTCCACACTTACATGTTTCACAAGACTAGAAATGGAGGAGGGAAATGAAACTACATTATAGCCAGGTCATTATTATTTTTATTATTTCTATTATCTATCTCTATCTATCTATCTATCTATCTATCTATCTATCTATCATCTATCATCTATCATCTATCATCTATCATCTATCATCTATCATCTATCTATCTATCATCTATCTATCTATATCTATCTATCTATCTATCATCTATCTATCTATCTATCATCTATCTATACCTATCTCTATCATCTATCTATATCTATATCTATATCTATATCTATATCTATATCTATATCTATATCTATATCTATCTATATCTATATCTATATCTATATCTATATATCTATCATCTATCTATCATCTATCTATCTCTATCTATCTATCTATCTATCATCTATCATCTATCATCTATCTATCTATATCTATCTATCTATCTATCTATCTATCTATCTATCTCTATCTATCTATCTATCTATCTATCTATCTATCTATCTATCTATCTCTATCTATCTATCATCTATCTATCATCTATCTATCTATCATCTATCTATCTATCTATCTATCATCTATCTATCTATCTATCATCTATCTATCTATCTATCTATCTATCTATCTATCTATCTATCTATATCTATATATCTATCTCTCATCTATCTATCTATCTATCTATCTATCTATCTATCTATCTATCATCTATCTATCTATCATCTATCTATCTATCATCTATCTATCATCTATCTATCTATCTATCTATCTATATCTATATCTATATCTATATCTATATCTATATCTATATCTATATCTATATCTATCTATCATCATCTATCTATCTATATCTATCTAATCTATCATCTATCTATCTCTGTCTCTATCTCTATCTATCTCCTGGGCTGGCCACATATGTTTGAACTGTGCTACACAAAGGCGGCTGGTCCTGACTGAATTAAAAATACTTCTCTGAGACTCCTTTCCATTCTCTCTCTCCCTCTCGCTTTCTTTCCCAGAATGTGAAACGCACGGTGGGGTGTATGTGTAAATATGGACAGATGGCGACACTCAGTTCCAGCTCAGGCAGATTAGTAAGAGAACTTCGTGTTCAAGGGACCAATTACCCCTCTGTCCCCTAAGGGAAGAGCATATCAGATGTTTACTGGGGGGTTAATAATAAATGAACTGCAGAAAAAGAAAAAGAAAAGAAAAGAAAAAGAAATTGCTCTCCAAACTCCATATTTGGTGTATTCATGTCAGCAGGTTGTAATTAGCTAATTAAATGCCTGGACTGACAGAATGGCCCCTATGGGGGTTGCGGCATTCAAGGCTGCTCCTGAAATATAGGCAGGAAACATCTTGGAATATGTGGTCAGGAGAGCAGTGAACACCTACCATTTAATGGGATGCTTTTTCCTGTAAAGGTTACTGGGAGAGCTGGGAGGAGAACTTGGACAAAGCCTGTGTCTGCAGAACTAGCAGCCAGTTAAGCCAAAGACAAGAGACCATGGAGCGGGGGCAGGGAGGGCAGGGTAGGGGGAGTGTCCGTAGAGGAAATGGCAACTTCCCAGCAAGTGCTGAAAAAATTCCGAGGAATTTAAAAGTGAGCACATTGTAGGAAGCTCATCAACAAAACTGTCCTTAGACAACACTTCAAAGGGCACATAAGCAACTTGAAAGGGCAAGTAAGCAGAGAAGAGATGGTCCACGCTTACGAAAGGAGACTTGCCTGGCCAGAGGTTCATCCCAAAGTTCATAAATAATATAAACCTCCTCAAAAGGAACATTAAATGTTTCCCATTTGCTTGCTGAAGCAACAGGAAATGAGAGCTGGTGACAACCCAAACCATGTCAGTTTTATGATTAGCTTGTGCCACCACCTTTGTTTTAAGTGTTTGGATTTCTTTTATGGAACTTCCTGCTTCCTTAGGGGGAGCACTTTAGAGTAAAGACTTCAAAGATTCCCATGTGCGCTGGTTCACAATCCTGAAATGTGGACTTTGGGGAGCTGGAATGTCCACTAAACAAATGGAAGCGGAGCTTTGCATACAGTGATCTGGTTCGTGCATAACACTAAGCCGTGGTTTGTTCACAATTAGTGATGAATTGTCTCACAAACAACCATTTTTGTTGTTGTTTTTTTACCAGCTGCACTTATGCCTTTGTGACCTGGTGAGCATCTGGGCTAGGATGGCCAAACAAATCATAGTTAAGGAAGGCTATCAAGTTTATAAGCTTATAAGTTTATAAGTAAGGCATCCCTGTTTAGGGAAGCTTTTAATAGCTGATGAATTATTGAATTTTAATGTTTTGTTGGAAGCCTCCCAGAATGGTTGGGGAAGCCCAGCCAGATGGGCGGGGTATAAATAATAAATTATTATTATAATAAGCAACAAGCTATGCCTTCACATCATGGTTTGTTGGCAGCAAACAAACCATTACTTCAGTTGTTGGGCAGAATGTGTATATAACACTAAGCCATGGTTTAGTATAACCATAGTTTGCTAAACTATGGTTTAACATTATGTGCAGACTAGGCCAGTGAACATCCTTCGCCATGTGCCCAAGTCTTGTCCTGTAAGTGTGGACTTACACTTTATTGTACCAACTTTGGGCAACTCTCTGACTCCCATGTAATGATGATGACAGAGTGGTTTATCAACCTGCCTTGAAACATGATACTTCAGTGCCTGGTGAAGCAGTAGAGGACTAACTACCCTATAGACCAGAGCTTTCCAAATTGTGTGTCGTGACACATTAGTGTGTCAGCTGCAGTGTATAAGTGTGTCACACGAATGCTCCCTGCTCTTCTCCTGGGGCTGGAAAGGGATTAGTTTAACGTCTGGTTTGCTAGTAAAAGTGAATTATTGTGTCGCGAAATGATCCACGTCTAAAAAGTGTGTCACCAACATGAAAAGTTTGGAAAGCTCTGCTATAAACTTTTGATTTATTTTCTTACATTTATGTAATGCATTTCTTCCATAATGGAATAGGTGGTTCCCAGGCAATCCCCCATTCAGCCACTGATGAGGCCCAGATCTCCTTAGCATCAACAAGGTGTTAAGCTCATGTGTATTCAGACCATAATTCTTTTCTAAGACTCTCTTCTAAGCAAAATGGTAATTGTGGGCGGAAGGAGGAATCTCTAATAGCAAAAGCTCCTCACCAAACTATAATTCCCATGATTCTTTGGGGGGGAAGCCATAACAGTTACAGTGATATAATTCTTGTCTGTATATAATGCAGGTTTTAGCCTGCCCAAGGCCCCTGTTCTTTCTCAAAACCCTCTCATTGTGTCATGGTCCTTCACCAAATCCAGAGGAGGTTCACAGAATCATGGAATTTTAGAGATGGAAGAGACTACAAGGGCCATTTTGTCCAGCCCCCTGTAATGCAGAAGTCATTTTGCCGAACGTGTGGCTCGAACCCACAACCCTGAAATTGAGAGTCTCATGCTCTACCAGCTGAGTTTTGTTGCATTATTGTTTGGCTTGCATGCAAATTACTGTTTTCTTATGATTTCTTATGATTGGTCATGATGCATCAAGCTCAGCAAAATTTCAGCATCCTGATGTTGATGCAAGACCTAAGCATACTTTCAAATCATAATGAGGGCTGGGCTACCCATCTGGGGGACTACAGGCTTGAATGTCTGCTTTTGGCTGCACTGTGTTGGCACTCCGTAACAATCCTAAGTCTAACAGCAACCTCACTTCTCTGAATACTGACTCTTACATTGCCGAAACAGCACTACAGTAGGAACCCTGAGAATTTGCAGATGTACAAACAATCCCTTTTAGGGTTGTGGGGGGTACACCTTGGGGGGATCCCAAAAACAGTGCAAAGAGCACAGCGTGTGCTCAGTGACCACTGAATGTTGACGGGCTTTTGGTGGCATGGAAAACTGGAAGGAGAGAGGTTGGAATGGAGCAGCTGGAATTCCGAACAGAGAGCATGCCTACGACCCACAGGTATCTTAAAACTTTTTCTGAAATACTGTGTTTTGATGCAGTTTTCCCCATGCTAGCTTCACTCAAGTTGCGAACTGCAGGTTTACTCAATATGCTGTGAATCCCCTGTGTGTACAATTGAATCATTTGCCTGTCCTCCTGGGAATTCTCCTACATGTCTGGTGCCAGCAGCATGTGTTTGTGTTGCAGAGGAGCATTCCACTTCTTACTTGCCTGCTGCCTGCCACTTTTGCCTTCTAATTGTGTTGACGCAAAACTAAGTCCTAACCTTATCTACTCAGAAGTAAGTCCCATTGAATTAAATGTTGCTGAATCCCTGGCAAGTGGGTTAGGACTGCAGTTCTGAGTCTTGTTCATTTCACCAACATACTGTTATGAGTTGGTGAGTGCTAGACACCTGAAATTCCTGGGTCTAATAGGTGTTATAATTTAATCAATGATTGGTGTGTTAAAAACCAGGAAATAGACAGTCCCTATGTATTAGACCCTATGTATAGATATCATTCCAGACCCATGTGTGGTAAGCTGTGTGCTAGACAATGCTAATTCTCTGGAATCAGCATGTGTTAAAGGCTGGGGATGGGCCATTAGGAGCACACAAAGCATCAAATGGAACTCTGCATCAGATGGCAAAAAAATGAGTGGGGTCTTTTACTCCACCGTTAAAATGATGTGAATTAGAAGCTTGGGGAGGAGTTATGTGACAGGGAAGCAGAAAGGCAGCAGGCAGGGCACAATGGCTGATGTCTGTTTGGATCCTAGGCTGTGCCTATGGGAGAAGCAAGACCCTCTTGGAGTGTCATGCTGTGAGCCCCTCCATCGTAGGTTCAGGTTGTATATATGTGAACTATATATCATAAAGACACCACAGTCTCCACTGTGCCTCCTTTCCAAGAGGAAACACAGACCCTGGGTGAAGCACCTGGAACACTTGGAATCTCACACTGCTCAGAGTTTGGTGTGGCATGCAAGAATACCCATTTGTATGCTCACCTTCCCCTAGTCTATGCATTTTTTGAAACATTGGTTGGAGAACTGCATCACAAAATTTAGGGAGGTGTGAATTGCAAAGAATAACTTTGCTTCAGATCTCATATTGTTTTAGTACAAGTTTGATACATTTGGTTTTAAATGCAAACTGAATTGAATAAAGTCCAGGGGTCAGCCTACGTTTTCAGCAGGGGGGCCGGTCCAATGTCCCTCAGACCTTGTGGGGAGCTGGACTATACTGGGGAAGAATGAACAAATTCCTATGTCCTGCTAATAACCCAGAGATGCATTTTAAATAAAAGCACACATTCTACTCATGTCAAAACACGCTGATTCCCGGACCGTCCATGGGCTGGATTTAGAAGGTGATGGGGCCGGATCTGGCCCCCAGGCCTTAGTTTATATACTCATTGAATAAACACTCACAGGATTCTCTGTTAATTGCTTTTAGATGTAGACCCCAGTTTGGGATTGACCATGTAAGGGATGAGGTTTAGATATTTGTATCAAGACACATAACTGAGATTGCAGAAAATAGCCCACTCTGTATTCAGTGTACTGTTTGTCACCCATTCCATGGGGTGATGATATTAGGCAGCACAGTGTAGGGAATCTAAAAGGAATGGCACATGGGATTAGCTGTAAAGGCCAGGAGCCTGAGGAAATGAAAACCTTTGCTATTGAAATCTGGCTAAAGATTGCACTTGGAGATAATATTCCAGAAGAGAACAGCCCCCACCGTCAGCTGTGGGCTTGTAATTGCCATATCAGATAACCACCATATATTTATTATTTACTAGCACATGGTTTACTGATGCTCACTACAAGCTGTTAATGAGATGTCTCCTCTAATAACCACAGTGGAGATGATAGGTCTGGCGTGCAAGGATCCTGTCCCTTTGCCAAGGGATTTATTCTTTCCTGGCATTAGTACAATCACATACATACTGACAAAAACAAGCCAGCCAACCACCAGTGTGACTCTTGTGCTTGCTGCTGCCTTCAAAAGGTTGCGGGTGGCGCTGTGGTCTAAACCACTAAGCCTCTTGGGCTTGCTGATCAGAAGGTTGGCGGTTCGAATCCCCACGATGGGGTGAGCTCCTGTTGCTCTATCCCAGCTTCTGCCAACCTAGCAGTTCAAAAGCACACCAGTTCAAGTAGATAAATAGGTACCGCTGTGGCGAGAAGGTAAACGACCTTTTCCGTTTGGTTTCTGTCTGGTTTCCGTCATGGTGTTCTGTTGTGTCAGAAGCGGTTTAGTCATGCTGGCCACATGACCCGGAAAGCTGTCTGTGGACAAATGCTGGCTCCCTCAGACAGAAAGCGAGATGAGCACCTCAACCCCATAGTTGCCTTGGGCTGGACTTAACCGCCCAGAGGTCCTTTACCTTTACTTTTACCTGCTGCCTTCAAGCACTTGGTGCAAGCTGTTTGCTTACTAGCTGAAGAAGGGTCAGAGAGGTATGATAATCGCTGCTTTTAAGAAATGGGTGGGAAGGTAGGAGACTTGTAAACTGGATTTAGGGGAGAATATTAATAATTGCTTTCTTCTTATGAATAGACTGCTGCACTAGAGTTTGCAGGGCATGTATTGACCCAGATTGCTTTGTCAAGATTACACATCCGTATCGGTCCTGCATCAACTATTTCTGCCACCTTTTGATCATTTTAGTTGGCTTTCAGCTGGCGGGCTACATGTGTCCTTTCTACAACCTCTGTTTCACAGAGATGTGATAAAGCAAAATCCATATTTCTCATCATACAATGCTGGGCAAACTCTTAAACTGTTGTCAGCTTGAGGGAGGCAAAACACTGATTTCAAAGCTGACGCTTGGCCCTCTTCAGCACCTGTCATGGCACGCCTGGTAAGCAAAAGTCACTTCAGTCTTTCCAGGCATATATGTACAGCTCTGAACTGATCTTTCAAGCCAAAAAATTAAAAAAAATCAGCACGGATGTCACTTTGTCTAACAAAATGTTAGGTCACACAGCTGCATTCTCAGAGTGGCTTAACAATCCCTCTTCACAGGGAGCTCTGGGAAATGTAGCTCTGTAAGAGGAAAGAGTGTCTCCTAACAACTCTCAGCCCCCTGAACAAGCTACAGTTATTTTATTTTTGACAGAGGTAGAGAACTTGTACCCTGTGGGCCAAATGCAGCCCCTCCCCGACATCTCTGTCTGGCCCCTTGCCAGCCTTGCCTTGCACTCTGGAATACTTTTGTCTGGTTGGAAAGTTTCCTTGAATCGTGATGATACTTCTTGCTTAACTGGATTGAGAGATGAGGGAGGGAGTAGAAATCTCTGGCTTTTGCACAGCTGGAATGGATCCCACAGTACAAAAACAAGAGCCACATTCATTGCTCCACTTCCCAATGCCTCTGACCCTGCCCAACGCTGGCATACAGACTCTGGAAGGTTCCCTGCAAGGAATGCAGGCGTTGTGTTGGAAAACGTCCCCCACACCAGTTTTATGATGTCCCCCTCATCCAAAAGTGGGCCGTAATTATTTTACGTATTGAACAAGCGCACAATTAAATCACTGCCAAGGTACACCCACAATTGTGAGGCCTGAAGAGATGAAGATGATGCCTTCCCAGCTGTTGCCATTGGCAGAGGACTGCTTGTGATGTCACAAAAGCACTTGGCAGGTGAGTGGATACAAAGGCAGGCCAAGGAGAAAGCCCTTTTCTGTTCCCCAGCAGGATACAGCTGGCAGCAACTGTGACATTCAGCAGTGCCCAGTTTTCCTCCACTTGGAGGAAGCACATTGGCAAACGGAAGGAGGCAATCATCCAGCAGCAGGATGCTATGGGGCAATAATAAGGCAAGTTCACTTGCTGAGTGGGGTGGTGGCTTGAAGGCTGCTGGAATCCATGGTCAGAAGCTGGTTGGTGTCTAGTGATGGACCTCACAGAAGCTGGCAAATGTTGGTGGGTGGAAGCCAGTGGAGTTTGCATCCTGAAGCTGCTGGATGTCTCATGGTTGAAGCAGGCTGGTGTTTGTGGATGCAATTTGGTTGAAATTCACCTTCGGAAGCCAGTCAACAGTAGCGGGTGGATATTTGTAGATTGAAACTGGGGCACAAATATGAATAAATTGGGAGTAAATGATGAGTGAATGTGTCTGTTGGTGTTCTTGTCAGTTGGAGTAAGTTTGTGTGGGTGTATGTTTGACGTGGGTGGCGCTGTGATATAAACCACTGAGCCTCTTGGGCTTGCTGATCAGAAGGTCAGCGGTTCAAATCCACATGATGGGATGAGCTCCCATTGCTCTGTCCCAGCTCCTGCCAACCTAGCAGTTTGAAAGCATACCAGTGCAAGTAGATAAACAGGTAATGCGGAAAGGTAAACAGCGTTTCTGTGCGCTCTGGCTTCCATCACGGTGTTCCATTGTGCCAGAATCAGTTTAGTTATGCTGGCTACATGACCCGGAAAGCTGTCTGTGGACAAACGCCAGGTCCCTCAACCTGAAAGTGTTCCGCAACTCCAGAGTCGCCTTTGACTGGATTTAACGGTCCAGAGGTCCTTTACCTTTTTTACCTTGCATGGGTGAATGGGGGGTTTCCAAAGTGGTGCAAATTGTTTTCCATTTGGTTGTGTACTTTTTGTTGTGTTTTATTTATTGCTTATGACTTTTGTTTACCAACATAATATGTAAATCTTGTCATGTTGTAAGCCACCTTGAGCATTGTTTTAACTATGGAAAGGTGGCATACAAATAAAATGATGATGATGATACTAACAATTCAATGCTCTTAAATAACCTGCAGTTTCCAGGATTCTTTGGGGGAAGCCACAACTGTTAAAGTTGTATAATAGTGCTTCAAATGTATGGTGCAGATGTTGGCATGAATGTCACTTTGTCCAATAGTATGTTGGCTAGAATGGGAGAACAGATATGAGCCCAAACTGTAATTAGAAATCTGGGAAAGGCTAGTGACACAGAGCTAACATGCAGTGCTGTTTGAGATAGTGGGTTGTTTTTTATATACAAATAGCAACATTACTGGGGAATGGGGCTGTAAATCTGTAATTTATGTTTATATGTTTCAATTTAAAGATGACAAATTAATCAATGGTTCCAGTTAACGTGCGCTTAATGTGTACTTATTTACATTGCCTCGGGGCAGATGGGACTACATTCATCAGAGTCAGGGAACAGGGTTGCCCAGTGACCGGGGTGATAGCAGCCTGGTTTGCTCTTGTGCCCCTAACCACATCAATATGCAGAAATCACAGGGTGAAGCTTCACAAGGCGCAGAGGTAAACATCAGTGCCTATTATTCTTACACCTAAAGGCAGAACCACAGAACCCAGATGAAAAGGTTGGCAGCCATTTATTGGTTCCTGTCCCAAAACACCTCTGTTCTGCTCTCTCTTTTTTCTGAGTGTCCAGCAGCGCTATACTTAAGCAGAGTGTTTAGAGGACTGTTTGTTTTTCATCAGTGGTGGTGATGCCGATCCGCTCCATGGAAAGAGCTGGCATGTCTTGCAAAGATGCATCTCCCCCTCCCTGCTTCCTCCCCACTTTCTTCTTCTTCTTCTTCTCCTCCCGCACAGCTTGAATGCCCTGACTCTTTGTGAGAGATAGTGCGACAGATGCAAAGCAGGGAGCAAAAGTGGAGGCTCCAATTATTATGGCCTTGGGGCTCATTACAGGCAGTGGCCTTCTTCATAAGAGTTACCCGGTGTTTGGCCAGCTCCCCGATGGCTTTGCGCATTCCTTTTCTTTCACTGAATGAATGCTCTAATCTGGCTGCAGGGCATCACCAGCCCCAATGGCCCGCTTGCTGCACCTGCTCATCAAGGATTGCAAACACCTGCCAGGGTTGGGGCTTAGCATTTAAGTGCTGCTATTTGAAGACAAATCTTTGGTTGTGGGCTGGTTTTGTGTTTTTTGGTCTGTGCCTGCTCCCTCATCCCTCCCACCCCCTCCATTTCTCCTTACACTTTGGGGCTGGGGTTATTGAAGGCAGTTTTCCTTTCATTTTCTGCTTTGCACAGGCTGATGTGTAAGATCGAGGTGCAAGGCAAAGAAGGAAGAGCCTTAAGTATAATAGAGCCTGTGGCTCTCACAGAGCCCTATCAGATTCTCTCTCTCTCTCTCTCTCTCTCTCTCTCTGTGTGTGTGTGTGCGTGTGTGTGTCTGTTTATCTGTGTGTCCCTCTCCCATCTCTACACCAGTTGCCGAAATGCAGTCACTTCTACAGTAGTGGGGAAATGGAGAAGAGAGCATACCCTCCAACATTCCTCAGATAAAAATAGGGACATTTCTCACTCCCCCCAACTGATCCTCCTCAACCCCCCCCCCCCATTTTGGGTCCCTCCCCCCCTCCAGAGCATTTCCTATCAGAAGAAGGCAAGTGCCGCCCCCACTTCAACAATGTAGCACAGCACACATGCCCTCCACTCCTTAATCCTGATTTTATTTTGTTCTTTGGTAGATTCACAGAAAGAAAAACACACACCAAGAAATAAATTTTAGAAAGGGGCAAGATTAGTTGCAGAAGGTTGTTGTTGTTGTTGTTGTTGTTGTTGTTGTTGTTGTTGTTGTTCTTCTTCTTCTTCTTCTTCTTCTTCTTCTTCTTCTTCTTCTTCTTCTTCTTCTTCTTCTTCTGTGTTTTGCTTTTTGTTTTGTTTTTAAAACAGTCCAAGACTCCTTGTGCTCTCCTCTTCCATGCTACCCATCCAGGGCAGCCCTGCCCTCTGCCTGCCCCTCACAGCTGACATATCACACAGTAATAATAACAATAATAACAATTTATTTGTTTATACCCCGCCCATCTGGCTGGGTTTCCCCAGCCACTCTGGGCGGCTTCCAACAAAATATTAAAAATACAATAAAACATCAAACATTAAAAAACTTCCCTAAACAGGCCTTCAGATGTCTTTTAAAAGTAAGATAGTTGTCTATTTCCTCGACATCTGATGGGAGGGCGTTCCACAGGGCAGGCGCCACTACTGAGAAGGCCCTCTGCCTGGGCCGGGCCTTGACAGCAGGAGCCTCTACTCCTCCTCGCCCGCTCTCCAGCAGCTACTGCGAGCTACCCAAGGGAGAAGGCCGGCAGCAGCGGCCATGGAGAGGCATGGGATGTTCCCTCACTACCGCCACTTCTTGGGACAAGTGTCGACTGATCCTCCTCCCTGAGCTTGGGGCAGCAGCACTGGTGAGGGAAATAGGGACATTCCGGGATCAAATCAGAAGCCAGAATAGCTTTTGTAATTCTGGGACTGTCGCTGGAAAATAGGGGCAGCTGGAGGGTATGAGAGAGAGTGGTGAATCTCCACTACCTGTCTAGAAGCCCACTCCTCATCCTTAAGCTAACCAGAGGCAGAGAGGAAGGCAGCAGGGTCCCTGTGCCTATGGAGCTGAAAGAAGAGGGTTAAGGGCAGGGTACCTTGTCGTAGTCTAAAAACTGCATTGTCACTTCTTTTGGCTGTAACGTTGATTGACACTGTCAGAGTCAGGATGCCTTTGAATTTGTGTTACTGGAAATCTCAGATGGGGAGAGCACTGTTGCACTCAGATCCTGCTTAAGGACGTCATGCAGGAATCTGGTTGGCCATTGTAAGACCAGGATGGTGGGTGAGATGTCCCACTGGCCGTATCCAGCAGATGCTTCTTATACTGTGAGATTGTTCTTTCTTTCTTTCTTTCTTTCTTTCTTTCTTTCTTTCTTTCTTTCTTTCTTTCTTTCTTTCTTTTCTATACCGCCTTATACCCGAAGGTCTCAAGGCGGTTCACATAAAATATCAAATACATAAAATCGAAATAAAACCAACAACCCAATAAACGCCCCCCCCCCAAAAGAGCCAGCATTTTTAAACAGGGTGTAGGAAGTAGATCAAGTCAGGCAAAGGCCTGGTTGCCTAAAGGTGTATAGTGAAGGTGCCAGGCGAACTTCCCTGGGGAGAGCATTCCACAGGCGGGGAGCCATTGCAGAGAAGGCCTATTCTCATGTTGCCACCCTCCAGACCTCTCGAGGAGGAGGCACACGAAGAAGGGCCTCAGAAGATGATCTCAGAGTCCAGGTAGGTTCATATGGGAAGAGGTGGTTAGGTTTGCCACCTGTCCCTGAGTAGGAGAAGACTACCGTATTTTTCGCTCTATAAGACGCACCTAATTTTTGGAGGAGGAAAACAAGAAAAAAAATATTCTGAATCTCAGAAGCCAGACCAGCAAGAGGGATTGCTGCACAGTGAAAGCAGCGATCCCTCTTGCTGTTCTGGCTTCTGTGATAGCTGTGCTGCCTGCATTCGCTCCATAAGACACACATACATTTCCCCTTACTTTTTAGGAGGGAAAAAGTGAGTCTTATAGAGCAAAAAATACGGTACTTTGCATTTGCTGTCTCTGCACTGTGTAGGAGGTGGGGAGAGTGCTTTTGCACTCAGTGTTTAGCTCCTGCCTATGGGCTTTCCATGGACACATGGTTGGCCACTGTGAGAACAGAGTGCTGAACTTAGTGGGACTTTGGCCTAATCCAGCAGGGCTGATGTTGTTTCAGTATCCCAAAACTTTCTACATCCTATTTAGTGCTATAGCTAATTCATTTCCACAGATTCTTCTCAAAATTATCCCTTGGGAACTTTCATGTCCCTGCATTCTCCAGGATTTTTCCTGCATGCACATGTGTTGTCTGGATATTTGATAGATGAGGTTGCTGTTTTGAAAGCCCTGAATGATATTTTGACTTTTAACATGTGATCCGACCGTTTATATTTTGCAGTCTTCTCAAAAGACATTATTAATAGCTCATAATCAGTGGCACATCACAACAGTTTTCAAGCTTTCTACCTTGAGGGCAAGTTTTCCAATTCAACAGGAAACGAACCCGACTTGTCTCCCACAGAACCATGCACTGGGGTATTTTCTATGGCACATAGTTGGTTCACTTTGGGCAATGTTGGACCTTCACAAGTTGTCCTAGAATGTGCCCAGCATTCCACATTGATTGCATCTTGAAGAGGAAGGTGACTAGTGGTGGGAAAGCCACATTTTGCTTGTCTTTCTCATGGACGAACCCCTGATATTCTTCTAAAGAACCTAGGAAGATCATTTGACAACATATGATACTTCACAGTGCATTGACCATTTTAAGACATAGCAGTTTATAGAATTTCATATCAAAATAATCAAGAGAATCTAACACATACTAAAACATTCATGTTTAGAGGGTGTTTTTTTAAAACATTCAAACATCCAAACTGTAAAGTTTCATTAAAAGAATTGAATGGGAAACTAGCCAATTGGCTTCTGTGCAAACATTTATGTTGGCTCTACGTAAAACTGAAATGTCCTTTATCCATGTTATGTGTGCTAAAATGATGGGTGGGTTACAGAGGCAGAGAGGCAGGGTTATGCAGATAGCACCAGGCAGGCCTGAACCCACCACTTACTTTCATGATGTTGATGTCGAAATGTGAATAAAGCACATTTAATTAATTTGAATAAAAGAATGAGTAGTGGGGACACTCTTCCGATCCCTGAGACCTACATGCTGCTTCACTGAGCTAAGCCAAATGTGTGTTCCTCCACACAGGCTGACGGTGATTATCAAGAATTTGGGGGACCATTTGCCCCCTTAACACCTAGACTGAGGGGAACCACCCTGACCTTAAATAAACAAAGCAGGATAAGGGGAGAAAGGAATTCTTGTTAGTAAGGGATAGCCAATGTGGTGCTCTCCAGATATTGATGGACTACAACTCCCATCAGTGCCAGCCAACATGGCCAGTGCTCAGGGATGGTGGGAGATGTAGTTCAATGACACCTGGAGGGCACCATTTTGGCTATCCCTACTCTTGGGGGGTGGAGAGGCCTTTCTATGTCCCATCCCCTTCAGGCTTATAGCAACACCAACTCACCACCACAGCAGGTCAGATGAAAGAGGGAAGAGAACACACTGCAAATAATTACAGGTCTTAGCAAGTCAGTAAACTTATACCTCAGTTCACAAGCGATACATAGGGTGTTACTAAAGAGTAAGGCACTGAAATGAATTGGTGAACTCTGGTGTATTTGCACTCTGTGGAAATGGTTGATAGTGAAAGAGGAGAAGAAAGAGAACTGTTAACAAAGAGCCTTAGAGAAAGATTAAAAAGACAGAAATGAAATCAAGCAAAGACAGATCCATGAAAGCCCTGGCTGTGAATAGAAGAATGGAGGATTATGTCGTGAGCTGTGTCAAGAGGTGGAAGAAAGATCAAGAAGCAGGAGAACAGAATAAGGGCCTTTGAATTTAGCAAGAAGGTCATTATATACTTTTGTCAGAACAACCTTGCTTGAACAGAAAGGGCAAAATCTACAATGGAATATATCAAAAAGAGAATTTTCAGAAAGAAAACTGAGACACAGGGCAGAACTATGTGTAAGCTTAGCAAATACGCATTTCAAACTCACATTCACTGTCATGATGCAAATACTACACGATAGTGGACACATTTGGCAATGAGAATTGGAAGTGGGTCCTTTGCCTGTCCTGTAGCCATCTATTTTCCTTTTTCTCCTAAGGTGGAAGGAAAGGGAAACTGATATTTTCCCTCACAATGTGGTGTTCTACTTGGAGTGTGGATCGAACACTTGACGAGCTTTGAAAGAAAGGAAATAAGAGAAAGAGTGTGGCCATTAGTCCAGTGACAAAGTAGTTCTTGGTTTGTAGTACTGCGTGGGACAGTATCTTGCTTAAGTTTGAAGAAAAAGTGTTTGAAGTTACTTTTGAATTAAAAATGTGAACCAATAAGCAATAGAGAGAGAGAAATTAGACAGAGAGGTATAGGAACTGGACTTAGCAACTGAAGATAAGGAGAAGCAGCATTTTAAAAGGTGAAAAAGCAGAAATTGAAGGGACCATTAAAAGGATTTGGAGGAGGAAGAAGAGGAGGAGAGGAAGGACACACACGTTTCATCATCAAAGGAAAGACTGTGAAAGACTGAGAAGAAATAGCCCTTGGAGCTGTAGAGAGAAGAGGGGAGGAGAAGAGGTTTGTGAAAAGGTAAACAATTGTGAGAGCAGGAAGCAGAAGGCTGTGTCAAATACACAGCTGTTTTGTTTTGTTTTTTTAGAAGAAAGTTCAGAAGAAGGAATTAATGGAAATGTAAGCCTATGGTGGGAGAAGTTGGCAGGAGGAATGTATCTGCTGCTGCAGCCTCTCAGCTGCACAAATACTAGATGAATCCCACTTATCTGAAAAGTTTGTGAGACATCCACAACCAATTTGAAGTTTGGGTAAATGAGACATTTCCATAGAGCTGCACCGAAATGGGACTATGCAGAGAATTTGCATAGTAAGTTCAAATAACCTCCTTCCATATCTCCCTTCTGCAAGCGCAGGGGAAGAATAAGTAACATGGAGCGAGACCATTTAACCACTGTGATTTGTCTCCTCTGTGGGACACATCGTAAAACCACAGCTGCCAGTGGTTTTGCAGCAAACACCACGTTTACCAAGGAGGGAGGAGATTATCACCTCTTGCTATGTGCTTGTGGTGTGTGTTCCTCCCCTGAATCCAGTCCCTGGGTACTTATTATCAAACTCTCTTAAAATGTGGTTTGCCATCTATTTCTGTACACCTCTTTGCTGCCTCTGTAATTATTGTGGGCGTTTCTATAGTTACTCGGCCCAGGGGTGGCTTCTTCATTACAGCCGTGGTCTGTAGTTCAGCGTGAGTAAGGGAATTTTGACTGTTGTTCGGTGCCCCCAGGAGCCACCAAGGCACCAGCACCAAGACACAGCTTCTAAAACAAATAATAATGCAAGGCCGGTGTTTGTGTGTGGGTACCGAGCGATGGTTTGAAGTGAGGCTAGAAAAAGATCCAGCACTGGATATAGCAGCTAGGTACGAGTGGGGCCCCAATGAAATTTGCCCTGGTGTGAACCCTGTCTCTCTTTTGTGGCTGCGCGTTGTATAAACTATACTTAACCCAAGTGCAAGGTGGGGAGCATCTGCGACTTTTTAAAGCCACGGGGATGGGAGTGTTTGATTCTGTCCCAGATATATAATGTGATTTGAGGCAGGTCAGAAAACCAACAGAACTGGATCTGAAGATAACATCCTTCAGCATGTCATGCCTTTTCTTATACAGTGGTACCTCTGGTTAAGTACTTTATTCGTTCCGGACATCTGTTCTTAACCTGAAACTGTTCTTAACCTGAAGCAACACTTTAGCTAATGGGGCCTCCCGCTGCTGCCGCGCCGCCGGAGCATGATTTCTGTTCTCATCCTGAAGCAAAGTTCTTAACATGAGGTATTATTTCTGGGTTAGCGGAGTCTGTAACCTGAAGCGTATGTAACCTGAAGCGTATGTAACCTGAGGTACCACTGTACTGATTTATACACCTCTATCACATCTCTCCTCCACCACCTTCCTCGCCTCTTTTCTAACCTAAAAAGGCCCAAATGTTATAACCTTTCCTCACAGGGCTTTGCTCCAACCACTTGATTATTTTTGTTGCCCTTTTCTGAACCTTTTCCAGCTCTGCAATATCCTTCTTGAGGTGTGGCGGCCAGAACGGTACACAGTACTTTAAGTGTGGTCTCACCCTAGCTTTGAGTAATGGCATTATCATATTGGCAGCTTTGTTTTTAGTCCCTTTCCTCTTGATCCCTAACATGGAATTTACCCTTTTCACAGCTGCTGCATGTTGGGTCAATATCTCCACCGAGCTATCTGTTGTGCTTGTTGTTGTTGACCAATTCAGACCCTATCAGTGTATATTTTGAATTAGGATTGTTTGTCCCAATATGACTCACTTTGCTTACATTGAATCACTCATTTAACATGGAGTGAGTTTTGAAATGTTATAATAATAATAACAACACAGTTGTACCTTGGTTTTCGAACAGCTTAGTTCATGAGCAACTTGGAACTCAATCATCGCAAACCTGGAAGTAGGTGTTCTGGTTTGCAAACTTTGCCTCGGAAGTCAAACGTCTTGTGCGGCTTCTGCAGCTTCCGATTGGCTGCAGGACACTCCTGCAGCCAATTGGAAGCCTCACCTTGGTTTCCGAATGTTTCGGAAGTTGAACAGACTTCCGGAATGCATTCTGTTCAAAAACCAAGGTATGACTGTATTAATGTAATAATAATAAATCACAAATTAACACATTTCTTTCTTTCTTTCTTTCTTTCCAACTTTATGTAGGAACATATAAAAGAAACAACATCTCTAATGGGTGTAAAACACCATCACCCACTACCTATTATCAGGATATCCCTCAGGTGGCACTATCTTGATATATGATAAATATTTAAGTTTCCCTCACAAAGCGTGTTCTCCCTGAAATGAGAGCACGTGTTGCGGTTGGGAATGCAAGCCACCAGGTGTGAATGGCAGTTTGGCTAAACCGGGACCTTAAGGGTTAATTTGGTTACTGGGGAGTTTTGGATGTTGCTAATTTGGAAGGAGGGGTCAGAGGCTATAAATATAGGACGCCCAAAGTGGGTCGTCCTCTTGGCCTTTTTGCATCGGATCACCCGCCCACCCTCCCTTTATTAAGGGGGGGTTTTTTCCTGGATCATTGACCTTGCTATGCCTGTCATGGGGTCGTCTGCCTTGGTGCGGGGGCCTGGTAGGAATTTTGCCATTTGGCTGATTGGCTGGTGCCATTTGGTTTTTGCCTACTGCGTAGCAAATCGTCACAACTTGTAAGGTTGGCGGTTAGGCATTGGTTAAAATGGTTGGTGGAGGGGTAAGTGCCTACCCCTCCAATGGTGTGCGAAAAAGGGAATTCCGTTAAAGGAATCCAGGGGCTTGCCATTCTTTTCGTCCTTGTCCCCGGAGTCGGACTTGGGCCGTGCAAGCCCCACCGGAACATGAGGGTGAGAAGTGATGGACTGGTACCCAGCTTCATCTTCTCCCCAATACTTGTTTCCCACGCTGGCTTCCGCTGGAATCCGGAAGTGCCAGCTCTGTCCCTGGGCATGGACAGATAGTCATAACCAATGCCTAAGCAACCACTCACATTTTTTGTATTTTGAATAAAGTTGTGGCCAAAATTATGCCAATAACCTTAAACAAAAATTATGTGTGATGTGTGACTTTTTTGGAAGGGGGGTGGCTTGTGGGACTCAACACGCAATAGCTATGCCTGAAAGCCCTGCAGCACATTTCTTCTGAAGTGATCATAGTGGAGAGCCATATGTATGAAATAGCTTCCACATGAACAAATGAGCGTGACTGTATCAGAAAGTATGCTTGAAAACAAGTGTTTCCTCCCTGACCTAATGGGTTTGGAGATTTTCCACAGACAAACCTCACCTGACAATGAGATGCTAAAAGTTATGTGCAACTTTTACCACAACAGAACCAGCAGTTAAGAGGGCTTTCAAATATCACCTTAGGATTTATTTACAGCATTGTAAGCGGGTGTCCCAAGCCCCATCACCTTGATGTAGCCCCCTGGGCAACCAGCAGTCCTGCGCTACACAGCGCTACAGCCTCACCAGCAGCCGTTGATTTTTATTGATCCATTCCTTGTTCTTTTAATCTGGTGGCAACTGCATGCACAAGCTCTGTCCTGACAAATGAACAGCTGTGAGTAACACCGGGGCCTGAGATATAATTATTTTAATTTGATTGCATCTTATGCCTCCGAGCCCAGATGGCATGACAAAGCCTTGGTGCCATCCTGCTGGGTTGGCACACTGGGGCCGCCAGACACTGGTTTCAACCACTGAGCATTGAAAAGGCAGCGTCTTCATTCAAGTGGGAGGAACCCTGCCAGCGCTCTAGGAAAGAAAGATGGTCAAGGCAGCAGAATAGCCTTAGCCCTGCTTGGGGAGGTGTCTCCATAGAGCTAAGTGATATTTGCCTCCTTTGCTCTCCTCCCTCGCCCTCCTGCCCTAGCCACCCCTCCCCTTTCCCTCATGGCCTAAATGGCCTGGAATTGAAATCACAGTATCTCTTAGGCAATGACGCTTCCACAGGGCAGCAGGTGAAGAGAACCAAGCACATGTTTCTTTTGCTGTTTTTACCATCCTGCACTACAGACCCAGAGACTGATTGATGGATTTTTTTTTTAACATAGCATTCTTGAGGCCCCAAGCCTGCCTCTGTCAGCCACACTGAACATATGTTTACATATTCCCCTGGGCAGCATTTAAATGTGCGCATCCATGTGGCTGTATTTGTTTAGTGTGTGCTCCCACTGATCTAATGGGACCTTTCCCATGACCCATTGCTTCCTTAAGTTTGCCACTTGCTGCTGTCAAGCGAGAGAGGCCTTAACTTGGAAGGCTAGCGCTGTAAGTGAATGAGATCCTCCCTCCTATGCTCCCCCCAACTTCTTTTTCAAACTGAATTCTCTAGCTGATGGATTGTCAAACGCAGTTCAGTTGAGAACTTTCCATCTAGATGTTAATAAAAAGCTCAACAGCTGCTACAATCCTGTGCCATTTGTGTGAATGCAAAATTTGCAGAGTTGCTTTCTGGCAAAAGAAGTAAAGGCTTGTCTAAAATATCAAACACAATTTGCAACCACGGCCACAATGATAAAAACTGTTAAGGAATAAGAGATGATTGGGCGAGGACACAGAATGTTAATAGTAGCACTGGAGAATTGCTTCCATGTGAACCTGAATAAATTTGCTATTCTGTTTTAACTATTCTGGGATAAACAATTGACATCTCAAGCCTATGGCTTACTCTCTGATAAGTGTACATGTATAGGGTTAGGATTCAGCTGTTAGTGGGAAATTAAGTGGGTGTGTAAAAGTTTAAATCTGTAAAAGGAAAATCTGAATTTTTTTCCCTACTGCCCTGAATATAAGATCAGTCCCCCAAACTGCTTTTAGTCAGAGACTATAAATGCTATTGATTATTTTGTTCTAGCCTTAGAGAGACCTTCATATGCAATAGCCTTGTTGATTCTCCCCCCCCCCCCATTCTACATATGGGTTATACTTTTTAAAAAATTGTTCAATAAACTCCCGTAGTGCAAATGAAAACAAAGACAGCTGCCACATTATTGCCTGTTTCAAAAGGAATGCCCCCTATTTCAGATCACAGAATATAATTTGCCAGCACTAGCAGCACAGACACTGTGTGATGTTATACTGTTCCTTACAGCTGAAATTTTGAACTGACAGGTGTTCAGACGAATGCCTGCAGAGAGATCGTTTGGAACAGTATGTATGAAAGCAGAGCAGCTGACAAAGCCCATTCACCCAAAGATGACGATAGGCAGGGTCTGCTCCAGGGCTGAGAGGGCCCTAGGCAAAGTACCTCTTGGTGGGCCCACCAGTGTAGCTGGTGGCAGAAGCACTCAAACCGGGAAGGGCCATAGCTTAGTGCCAGGGTATCTGCTTTCTGTGCAGAAGTCCCCAGGTTCATTCACCGGCATCTCCAGGACAGAACCCTGTCAGCAGTCCTGGAGAGCCGCTGCCAATCAGTGCAGGCAATACTGAGCGAGGTGGATCAATGGCAGATTCCCATGTTGCAATGAGCACCAGCTAATCTGGGGAAGCTACAATGTGTAGCATCATATGGGGGGAACAATGGGAATTAAAATGGTGTCTCAGCTAGACCCAACCTAGTATCAGAGCTGTCTTTTCCATTGGTCTTAGTGGTTCATTGCGCCAGGGCGCCGGCCTCTCAGGGGCGCCCTAGCGAGTGGGAGAGCTGTGCGGCTTTGCCGGCAGCCTCCCCTTTCCCTGCATACCCGCCAGCTGCGCCCCAGCAACTACAGTGGTACCTCAGGTTACATACGCTTCAGGTTACAGACTCCGTTAACCCAGAAATAGTACCTCAGGTTAAGAGCTTTGCTTCAGGATGAGAACAGTGGCATTGGGAGGCCCCATTAGCTAAAGTGGTGCTTCAGGTTAAGAACAGTTTCAGGTTAAGAATGGACCTCCGGAACGAATTAAGTACGTAACCAGAGGTACCACTGTATATGGCTTCTCTCCCAAGCCTCTGCATCTGCTAAAGACGACCCTGCTCCCGGTCATTGTCCTCCTCCTGCTTCCTGGCGAAAGGCGGCACACAGCCTTCCCAGGCTGCCTTCTCGGGCACCCTGACACCAGAAAGCATGTCCACCAGCATGTTTTCCTGCTTGATTGCAGCCACCACGCTGGGGATCGGGGTGGTGGGGGAGGCAGAGGACATTTTCCACCGCCCCCTCCCTTCTTTTGTAGTTGTGGGGGGGGGGGGGCACCAGAGGGATCTTTGCACCACGGCTCCAGATATGCTTAAGACGGCCCTGCCTAGTATTCATCACATTGGAATACCAGAAAACAAAGAAGTTCATAGACAGGGTGGGGGATGGGGATGCTTAAAGGATACCCAAAGGGGGTCAGTTAGGCAGCCATGAGAAGTGGACCTCGTTAGGGCACTGGGCCTACAGCAGCTGCCTGATGATGCCAAATGCTGACCCTGGACCTGACGGTAGGCTTGTAGAAGAGAAAATGGCAAGCTCTGCCCACAGGTGAGCCCTGCTGAGTTTGTTTCTGGGCTTTGGGCTACATTTGTTCCTGTAAACTGAAATGAGGAAATTTGCCCTTCTTTAAATAGTTAAATGTAGTTGTGTACCAACTCCAGTCATTCTCAGATTTTGTCAGTTCAGAGGTTAATCATTGTGGGGATCATGGATGCCTCAAGTCAGCTCTGAACCCCATAAGTTAGGACTATACTTTCCTCCTCCTCCTCCACCTCCTCCTCCTCTTCCTTCTTCTTTCCATGTGATTAATCATCCTTTGATGTTACAGCATGAATTGGTGTTTTGTCACTCAAACATAAAGTTCATGAACTTCATTGAAAAGTATTGAGGTGTGGGCAATAGGAAAGCTATGTTTGGGGTGCATGGCTGTAATGGTCATTTCTCTTACACATGCACACACACTACATGTGTAAATTTTCGCTAATAGGCCAGGTCTGGAATCTCTAGCACAAAGCTGGGGAACAGAAGTGCTGAAATCTAGCTCCCATCATCCTTTACCACTGTCCAGGCTGGCTGGGGCTGATGTAAGTTGGAGCCCAACAACATCTGGAGGGCCAGAGGTTCCCTGCTGCTGGCCTAGGATAATATTAGTGCAAGAGCAAATTTGGCACACTATGAAGGCAATGGAACTGAGGCAGAGAGGAATTGGGAAACCTTATGATAGGAGAAAGTTACCACATAGTGACTTTCTATCATAAATGGCCATATTCACACCTCTCTTTTTATATAAAATACACACATATGCATACATGGACCTTTGAAATAGAAATGAATAGCTGAATATCCATGTGGCAAACATTCAGGGTTTGTAGTATCATGGTTGATAGTGGAGCCATATATTGGGGTTAATATGCTTCATGCATCCAACATGCCATTTCCAATGTCCCCATGTAGTTAAATTTCCAAAGGCCATCCATGGGGCCAGGCAAATTTGAGTTCCATTTTCTCGTCACAGCCCAGGAATGGGAGATTCTTTTAGTGTATTTGCACTAATTGGATTCTTTTAGTGTATTGGTACTCTAGGTGGAGTATGACCAAGGCTCTATATTTCTCATGATGTAGCCTAGAACAGTGTTTCCCAACCTTGGGCCTCCAGCTGTTTTTGAACTACAATTCCCATCATCCCTGACCACTGGTCTTGCTAGCTAGGGATGATGGGAGTTGTAGTCCAAAAACAGCTGGAGGCCCAAGGTTGGGAAACACTGGCCTAGAATAACATTAGCTTTTCTTCACTGCTGCATCACACCATTGACTCATGTAAAGCTTATGGTCTGCTAAGACAACTAGATCCTTTTCTCGTGTGACACTTCCATCTTGATGTGGTTTTTCCCTGAAGACATAAGGCATGTTCCATACTTGCAGCAGAATTGAGTGGGAAAGATGCAATCTCGTTAGGTTGTACCATTTCAGCTTTCAGTTGGCAGTTCCATTTTTTTTTTATATTTTAAAAAACCTAGATAAAAGGGGGGGGTGGAACATTGTTGCAGGCAAAATCTAGCATATGAAGAAAAAGATTCTACTCCATCCAATCTGTACTAGTTTACTATTTGCCTAATAATAATAATAATAATAATAATAATAATTTATACCCCTCCCATCTGGCTGGGTTTCCCCAGCCACTCTTTTGGTTTATTTGTTTTACGCATAGGGCACAATTTAGAAATGTGATCCCTCACCTGTAATTTGACGTATTTTATATTACTATTTATTTTAGCTTTTTGTTATATCTGTAGAACAGACCCTATCTAAAATCGTGGTGAGCATCTGATGGTTGGTATAGAAAATACAGATCAGGATGGGGCAATGATCTGACGCAGTTTTCTATAGTTGTGCGCAAGTTTGTTTCATTTTCTGAAGCACAGTCCCAAGCTGGATCTGTTCTGTAGCGTGGACAACTCTCCATTAACACCTTCCTCTAGAACCATGGTGTGCTCCAGCCAGTTCCATTTATACAAAAAAAGAGATCACAGGGGCAAGCAGGATATGAATGATGACAATCAAATCAGCGGAGGATTGTTTGGACAATTTGCATCCGCTGCTCTTCTTAAGCTGGATAGCTGAGTACACAGTCTAATGTACACACACCAGCCTTGGTTAGCAAAAGTGATGTAAAATATTTATATCCCAGACAAACAGTGCCAAGTGTTTCCCCAACAAATGTAGCCATCTAATAAACACCATATTGCGCTATACCATTTATTATTAGATCCATGAAGCTGCATTTGCTTGGGAAGATATGGAGGAAGTTAGCCAGTCTGTTGCTGGGCATTCAGAGGGGTTGCCTGACTGTAAACTATGGCAATTGCTTAAAACCTCAATGCATGGTGATTGCAGCAGCTATGTGAAAAGTAGGCACTGCTGATTTTGATTTTCTTTCTCTCCAAACCAGCCTTTTCCAATCTGCTGTCTTCCAGATATTTTGGACCCCAACTCCCTAACCAGTGGCCATGCTAGTCGCTGGATCTCTTGGGAGTCGGGGCTAAACAACATTTTTTGGGAGCACCAGGTTGGGGAAAGCTGCCCTAAACAATGCCGTTGACAAGTCCAATAAGCAAAATGGCTTTTGCAGAAGCTGACATGCAAAAACAAAATATGGTCCAGTTCTCTTTTAAAGAACTTAACTCTTCTATAGGGGAATGCTGGTTATCTTTGCAGGCATTTTAGACAAGAGCAGCTTGAAAGTCTCTCGGCTTTTAACAAAAGATCTTGGGACATTTTTAAATAGGATGCTTCCATGGGTTTCTCCGTTCATCCACTGTATCTGAATGTAAAACTTATATTGGTTGCCGATTTCTGTACTTCAGTAGAGAAGCTCCAAGGAACTTGTTTCTTACATCTTGCTCTCAGATAGAGTCTTGTCCAGTTTTTATTTTCACACCTGTCATGAGTTCGAATTGGGGAAGACATGTTTTCTGTACAAGTCTGACCCATTGAAATCAATGGACTTAGGTTAGTCATTGACTGAAGTCCATTGCTTTAAATAGGTCTCCTCTGAGTGTGCCATAGTTTTGGATAGAACCCATTACACTGTGCCTATAGAACATCTTGGTTTGCTGCTGTGACAGAAAAAAGATAAGAAGCAAATGTGTTAAATCCGACATATTTTCTTATTCTGATGACCGTTTAATATAAGACCTCTCCATTTGGTTTATTTTCTGGTTATCATTTCCAAACCCCAATTTATATCATTAGAGATCATAATTTGGGAATAGTACATTTCACTGGCCATGTGACTTTATTTGTCACTCTTGAGAGCCTTTGCTGGATTGCTGTGAGAGCTGTGATGGCCTAGGAACAGAAGAACTCAATGACTGCTTTTCTCCCTTGATTTCTCTTCTACAATCTTTCTCACATTGACATAGCTCAAGGGACCCTCATAAAGCAGGAGTGTCTAATCTGTAGTGCTTCACATGTTGTTGGACTGCAACTCCCATCATCCCTGACCACCTGTGGGACTGATAGAGTTGGAAACCATCAATGACCAGAGGGGCACAAATCATTCCCCTGTGTCCTAGAGGCTCAAATACACTTCTGAGCATTCCATGTGGAAATGTTTTCAATGTTCATCAATGTAATTTGGATTAATTCAAGAATGCCAAACAGGTTTTATTCAGATGATCCTGCAAAATGATCTTTCAATTAAACCAAAAACCCTCATTATTCATCCATTTGTTTATTTTGCTTAGTGCTGAATATTCTGCAAAATACATGCTCTCATATTGAGTCTCACAAGAAAAGTCTGGAGACACCACATACTGATTAATTCAACGTTCTGAATCATATCAGATTTTAGTAAGGAAGCTAGTGAAGAAAACAAGTATCCCTGCCCTACAGCATATGGTGTTACACTGCTAATTCCTATTAAGATAGAAAAAAATGTCAACCCCAAGCCACTGTTAATAATCAAATGGGTTTTCTTTTTAGCCCTAGTAATTTAGAAAAGGCAAGGTATCTGAAGAAGTGTGCATGCACACGAAAGCTCATACCAAGAACTAACTTAGTTGGTCTTTAAGGTGCTACTGGAAGGAATTTTTTTGTTTTGACTATGGCAGACCAACACGGCCACCTATCTGTAACTAGAAAAGGCAAGGTTAGGAATGAAACTAATGTTCTGCTAGATGTGATCTGATCACATGTAGATTTGAGACCCCTCTCTCCTCTTAAAGATGTCTTTATAGGTTAGAGTTCTAAACAGCCTTCCTCCCCCCCAAAAATGATGCATTTAGGAAGTTAAACTGTCCTTTTTCATGAATTATCTTTCTTACAGGGCTTAAAGATATGTCAAGCTTTGCTGCAGTAAATCCATTTCTTGCCGTAATGGAGTAATGTAAGCAACCTTAGGCTGCCGTTTAAACAATTCCCAGTGTGTGGCATAGCCGGTGCAGTTTGAAATGCCTCTGTCTATCTAAACAGAAACAGATGTTCGAACAGCAGAGCTGTGCAGAAGTCATTCTTCAAACAGTAGATTAAAACATCTGCCAGGAGCATCGGATGAGGCCTGACAAGCAGCAGCAACATCAGCTGGGCCTGCCAGTCACTTCCACTTAGGAACTAGAAAGGATGAGGAGAGGGGAATCCTCTGGCCAGCCAGCTCTGATACAGTTATCCATGCTCCCTTCATACCTCCCTTCTCATTTAGAAGGTTTTTGTTTGTATCCAACAAATTCATCCCATTAGCACAAGGACTTCTCCTTGCGCAACAGGACTTCCTCTCTTCTTGTCTCCTCTCCCTGCACCTTCATATACGTTCTGAGCATTCCCCCCAGTTCTCTGAAGCAGATGGAGGAAGTGAGGGAAGACAACAGGGAGAGGAAGTCCTGTTGTACAGGCAGAAGTCCTTGCACTAATTGGACGACTTCATTTGATACAACCCTATGCTTTCAGTTAGGGACGTGGGTGGCGCTGTGGGTTAAACCACAGAGCCTAGGACTTGCCGATCAGAAGGTTGGCGGTTCGAATCCCTGCGACGGGGTGAGCTCCCATTGCTCGGTCCCTGCTCTTGCAAACCTAGCAGTTCGAAAGCACGTTAAAGTGCAAGTAGATAAATAGGTAACACTGGCAAGAAGGTGTTTCCGTGCGCTGCTCTGGTTCACCAGAAGCGGCTTAGTCATGCTGGCCACATGACCCGGAAGCTGTATGCCGGCTCCCTCGGCCAATAACGCGAGATGGAGATGAGTGCCGCAACCTCAGAATCTTCCGCGACTGGTCCTAATGGTCAGGGGTCCCTTTACCTTTACCTATGGTTTCGGTTGCCTAAAATTCCACAAATTAGTTACTTCATGAATTTTTTCTGCTGCAGATTTGCGACAAATAGATATAGATTCTCTGTCATTCAACAGTATTGTGTTTGTGAAAGGTTTGTTTTTGTTTTCTTTGACTTTACTGAATGTATTTTCCATACGCTGAGCTGTTGGTATTATCACACCTCCAAGGAAACATGAGCAGGAGTTAGACTTCCTAACTGAACGCATAAAGCAGCAATCCTAATCACACTTAATTGAGAGGAAGGCCAATGGATCTCAGCCGATGTGCAAAGGCATGTTACCCGATGGGCTTCTACTGTAAGTTGTTTGTTGCCAGTCTCCAAATTAAAGCAAATGCCTGATCCTGGAGGAGGAAAACAAACAGGAGATAAATGGGACTAGTTTGCAAGAAGACTTCAGCCGGCAAGCAGGAATGTTCCCAGGGCTGAATACAGCGGCAGGCAGGCATCATGGGCTGAGTGACTAAGGCTGCAATCCTCATCCCAGTTACCTGGGAGTAATCCTCACTGAATTTAATAGAACTTGCTAGGATTGCACTGTCAACATGTAATTGGCACCAAGAAGGTGAAGGTAAGGGAATTTTGGAGGCTCATGGAAACCAAAGAGGCACAAGACTACCATATTTAGACCTTGGAGGTACCACTGCATAGAAAGGAAAGTTATCCATGGTGTGCAGCTTCTCCCATGGCCACAGTCCAGTGTCTTGTCCATCTCAACAACTGTCAAAAGATAGCAGGAGAGAGCTGGGTTTAATATATTGACACCATCTAGTCAACATGCAGCATGTTTCTAGCTTCTGATGGAATGTCCTCTGAAGAAAATGTAAATATGTGCCCTATGATCATATTTGTTTGTAGCTTTATCATTCAGTTACACAACAGCAACCTTAACAACAGCCTGGCAGGTATATGTAGCAAGCTCCCTTATCCTAGTATAATGATGTTACTTGTGTACTCTCATCATGAAACCTTCAGACTGTGTATAGCAGTTGAAAAACAAAGCTGCTTGGGCTTTTGGAAAAGCAATTTGTAGCTGTTGCTGAAGCTTATTTGCGAACCGTGCCAAATTGGACTTGATTCCCTTTTCAGGGAACAGGTGTCCACATTATTGATGCCACTTACCCCAGTGGCACTAAATGAACTCCTTTGCAATCTTTGTAAAAAAAAGGAGGTAGAGAAGTTCTTGTTTTTAGCTAACGGGGTGGGTGGAGAGTATGCTGAATGGTGGAAGGGAGGAGGGAAGGACGGAGAGATCCTCGCAGAACACTTGACTTCCATCTAAGGGATCACAGTCACACGCTAATTTTTTGTTCCAGAGATAGAATCGCACTTTAAAGAGAACCATACATTCATTTGTGAAACTCAAACTTGTCACATTTCTAACAAAGTGAATCAGGAGCAGGTGAAAAGAAGGAAAACCTGGAAGCTTGTTTCCCAATAATAGGTGGTATTATATTATATTATATTATATTATATTATATTATGTTATGTTATGTTATGTTATGTTATGTTATGTTATGTTATGTTATGTTATGTTATGTTATGTTATGTTATGTTATGTTATGTTATGTTATGTTATATTATAATTATTATATTACAGTGGTACCTCAGGTTACATACGCTTCAGGTTACATACGCTTCAGGTTACACACTCTGCTAACCCAGAAATAGTGCTTCAGGTTAAGAACTTTGCTTCAGGATGAGAACAGAAATCGGGCTCCAGCGGCGCAGCAGCAGCAGGAGGCCCCATTAGCTAAAGTGGTGCTTCAGGTTAAGAAAAGTTCCAGGTTAAGAACGGACCTCCAGAACAAATTAAGTACTTAACCTGAGGTACCACTGTATATTAACAAGCTTCTTTCTACTCTCTAGCCCTGAAGGCACAAATATGAAATTCTGCAAGGATTTAAAAATTGACTCTACTATTCTTGGGGTGGGAGAGAATTTGCAGGGGTTGAAAGGGAGTGCTTAGGAACTGAGGAAGCCACCTTATACCAAGGGCTTGCCCCCACACCTCTGTTCGCCTTTCTGCTTCCCCCCAGGAAAACCTGTGGTTTACTGCTGAATCGGACCAAACGTCAAAGGGGTATTCTGCAGATTCCCATCTGTCCAATTCATCGATCAAGAGCATGTTTTCCAGGGGAAAGTAGCGGGGCAAATGCAAAACCACTCAGACCCATGCCTAGAAAACATGGGGCGAGTGGGAAACCGCTCTGACCCGTGCTTTCTAGGCATGAGAGAAGCAGAGGTCTGGATGCGCCCCAAGTCAGATCACTGGCTCATCTACACTGACAGACAGTGACTGTCCAAGGTTTCAGGCAGGGGACATTCCCAGCCCTACATGGAGATGCTGTGTATTGTCCCAACCCCTCGTTCTTTTCATGCAACTTTCCCCTTTCCTGGCCACGTTCCCACTATCCTGGTTCTGAGACTGTGTTTCCTGATCAAGTGAAGAAAAGGATTGGGAAAGGAAAAACAGGGGAAGGGTTAAGCATCCCCTTTCACTGCCACACCCCCTGTGCAAATGCTTTGTCTGTTGGAGGCAAGCACGCAACTGGAAACTGGGCGTTTACTGAAGAATGCCTAGTTGCAGCCTCATAAATGCGAAGGAATCCTCCCACTTTTATCACAACATATCTAAGTATTAGGAAACAGATCATTATTTGATGGAGGCTGGTCCATTAGCATGAATGGGGCACTGTCCCACCAACCTCAGACTGTCCTCAGCACCCCACTCCTCCAGCAGCCTTCTTGGGAGCTCAGGAATAGATCGTGAAGACTCGATTAGAAGTATCCTTGCACATGCAGAAAGCTCTAGGTTCCATCCTTGCCAACTGTAGTTAAAAGGATCAAGAGTCAGGGACCGTGAAGGAGCATCTGCCTGAGATCCTGGAGGCCACTGCCAGTCAGAGCAGACAATGCTGGACAAATGATAAAGGTAAAGTGACCCCTGACCATTAGGTCCAGTTGTGACCGACTCTGGGGTTGCGGCGCTCATCTTGCTTTATTGGCCGAGGGAGCCGGCGTACAGCTTCCGGCTCATGTGGCCAGCATGACTAAGCCACTTCTGGTGAACCAGAGCAGTGCACAGAAACGCTGTTTACTTTCCCGCCGGAGTGGTACCTATTTATCTACTTGCACTTTGACGTGCTTTCGAACTGCTAGGTTGGCAGGAGCAGGGACTGAGCAATGGGAGCTCACCCCGTCATGGGGATTCGAACCACCGACCTTCTGATCGGCAAGTCCTAGGCTCTGTGGTTTAGACCACAGTGCCACCTGCGTCCTCGGACAAATGATAAAGGTAAAGGGACCCCTGACCATTAGGTTCAGTCGTGACCGACTCTGGGGTTGCGGCGCTCATCTTGCTTTATTGGCCGAGGGAGCCGGCGTACAGCTTCCGGGTCATGTGGCCAGCATGACTAAGCCGCTTCTGGTGAACCAGAGCAGTACATGCAAACGCCGTTTACCTTCCCGTCGGAGCGGTACCTATTTATCTACTTGCACTTTGACGTGCTTTCGAACTGCTAGGTTGGCAGGAGCAGGGACTGAGCAATGGGAGCTCACCCCGTCACAGGGATTCGAACCGCCAACCTTCTGATCGGCAAGTCCTAGGCTCTGTGGTTTAAACCACAGCGCCACTCGCGTCCTCGGACAAATGATACAGGCAGCTAAAATAGTTCTGACCTTGAATGCCTTTGCAAATTGTTATGCATAGACAGCACAATACCAATTTGAACATGAACTACTCGATGCAAAAACTGTATCAGATTAAAGAAAATGCAGTTGTCACTTGTCAACAATTAGCAGAGTTGCAATGTTTGTGGTCATTTACATGTACATGGGAAGCGACAGAAGTAATATCTGTTTGTTTTCATGGAAGCATTTGGTGCATAGGAGTTGTCTAGTAAGCACGCATTTCAATCTATTTAATAAGCAACATCGCCAGCAACGAAGGTGTTAATTATGCAGCCACCCAGAATGAAGCCAGCTACCCCCCAAAATCCCGTCTTGCCAACCCTTCAGGGTTATTATGAGGCAGGGAGGGAAGAAGGGTAAGGAACAGAAACAATTTCAGCGGGACAAACACAGCAAGTGGCATTTTAGGCTTCCATTAACTCTGCTGTTTCACTCTCTGCAGAGTTAATTACAAATCAGTTTAATTGTCCTCTCACTCAATAACTTTCTAATCTCCCCCGGACTTGCTACACAGCAGGCTGCAAGGTTGTACTTTATCACTTCTGGTTCCATTAGCCACACGGTGTTAGCCGGAGACCTGCTTCCTCTCTCTCCTCTCAACTTTAACAATTACATTGATTCGAACTGACTTCAGGAGCAACTCCGCTTGGAACCCTCCCCGCCTCCCCTCCCCACCAGTCAGGTTGTCACACTGTAGGGTCACACGTGGCAACTCTTGTGCCCCTCTAGCCTGCCTGGCAGACACACCGTGACAAATTGTGCAGTGAAACATGGTTGTGTAAGGGACGGGGGATGACGGAGGAGGGAGAGTTCACTCTGAAGAAGGTCCAGATGGGTGCCAAAAAAGAAAAGAAAAGAAGCCTCCTGACCTACAAGAGAAATATTCACTAAACTCTTAAGTCTGCCAGGAGTTCTTACATAGATGCTTGTCGTGTCAGAATTGCACTTGAGTTTCTGAGCATTTTGAGAATACTTGTAGGATACAGTGGTACCTCGGGTTAAGAACTTAATTCGTTCCGGAGGTCCGTTCTTAACCTGAAACTGTTCTTAACCTGAAGCACCACTTTGGCTAATGGGGTCTCCTGCTGCCACCGCGCTGCTGGAGCCCGATTTCTGTTCTCATCCTGAAGCAAAGTTCTTAACCTGAAGCACCATTTCTGGGTAACCTGAAGCGTATGTAACCTGAAGCGTATGTAACCCGAGGTACCACTGTACGTATACTTTTTTTAAAAAACAAAAAACTTTCTCCATTCTTTCAGATTTGGGTTGAAGGTAGACCCTGAGCCTGAAATAGCTGAAGATTAGTGATCTACATGGTGTTAAACAACAACAGCAGTTCTAAGTACAGTGGTACCTCAGGTTACAGACGCTTCAAGTTACAGACGCTTCAGGTTACAGACTCTGCTAACCCAGAAATAGTTCCTAAACGAATGAAGTTCCTAAACAGAGGTACCACTGTATATGTGTTCTTTCACCCTGTTTTTCTCTTCTGAATCTCTCCCCCACTAATAATCTTTCAGAATTTCAGCAGCAACTTACAGCATCTGTGCTGATTGGACATGAAGCAGGGTGCTTAACAGCTGTGCTTTTTTTCAATAAATAAATAAATGTTTAGGGGTACTCTCATTTTCCTACTCATATTGAAATACTGCCCCTCATTGAGGCCAAACTTAGATTCACAAATTGTTTAGGAGTACACCTGCATCGCCCCAGGAAAAAAATACTGCTTAACAGTATTGAAAGCAGAATTATGTGTGACTGCTCTGATAGCAGCATGAGGACAAATCATTAATGTGCACTAGAAAGAAAGTCTAGTGGGGTCCTGAGACAGGGACCCCGCTGTGAAGTTAACATGAGAGTGCTGGAGGTGAAATAGTTAAACAGGTTACCCAATCAGGACCCAGGGGGTGGAGCCAGAGGGACTATAAAACCAGCTCTGGGAGGGGCAAAGGGAGGAGTTGGTTGGGAGTTGGGTGGTTGGTTGGAGTGGGAGTGGGAGTGAATTGGGATAGAGTCTGTGGGTAGGTTGAGTTAGTGTAGCAAAATAAGCTGAGTCAGGAATAGTTAGGAGTTAGGAAGACAAGTAAATATCTGAGAAGTGGTTTAGTGAGTGAGAGAGGGTAGCGGAAGTTATAGGTCTGGATAGGCACCCCATGATTGTAATTGACCAATACCGTTTATGAAACCACACGCTTGTTAAACTGCAATAAATAAACAAAAGTTTATGTCCCAATTTAACCCTGACTGGACTCAGTATTATACCAGGTAGGGCCTGGATGGTGGCAGCGAGAAATTAAGTGGTGGCACAGGGATCAATAGACGGTGAAACGTCCGGGGACCCTGTGTGATAGCCACACCCACTTAAAGGATTTTCTTTCCATGCAGGCTTGTTGTCTGGTGCCCGCATAATTCCCCCCCCCCCCACACACACACATTTAAATACCTTTTGATCCCACCAGGCTTTTAAACATGATACTATACATTATGCTGCTGAGGATTTGATTCCTTTTTTTTGTTTTTTTAAGACTGTTGTTTCATGATGTACACAGTATTTATTACTATATATCTTTTCATTGTGATCTGCCCTAGAAAGACTTATTGAAAGGCGGCTTACAAATTCATTAAATAAATAAATGGACGGGAGAAAGGATTGTATAATGGAAATTTTAGAGATTTTATTGTAATGTAGAAAAGGAAGCTTATGGAAGATCCTGTTCATTTCCCCCCTTTCTTTACAAACTGCTGACTAGGGACAGAATAGGTTGGTAGAAAGCTGAACTATAAGTACACTTTATATTCTTACCCATAATGTGGCGTGCTAAAGTGGGAGAGAGCGTTTATTAGCATAATATGCCAATTTCACATTTTTCTTGGTTATAACCCAAAGAGGCTTGGTTATAACCCAAAGAGCAAACATTCTTTGATGTAATGTAATTGTGACTAAGACCATTTACAAGAAGGTTTCAGAGGAGGACAGAAGACCTTGAAAATATTCTAGGGGAGACACGGTGCACTCTAAAGTTCCCAATAGATTCTGAGATACTGAAGCCCAAGGCAGGTCCATTTTGCCAGTTGTGCCTTACATAAATACCTTCCGCAGCTGGCTCACAAAACTAACATTCAGACCCCTTCACCCCAGTCTCACCTGGCCTTCAATGTACACATGGAAATATGCAGAGACAGTTATGTTTCTAGTCTCTTTTCTTCACCAATTTCCTAATACCATAGAACAGCAGTGAGTAAGCTGAGGGACACATTCCCTTCTGGTCAATGTTTCGGGGCCACATCCTAGTGGTGGGTAGACCCAGAGCCAAAAGCAGCAGGAGCAACAATGGGAATTTTTTTTACTTACTTACTTTCCATACTTACTTACTTAAAGGTAACGGGACCCCTGACCATTAGGTCCAGTTGCGGACAACTCTGGGGTTATGGCGCTCATCTCACTTTATTGGCCAAAGGAGCCGGCGTACAGCTTCCGGGTCATGTGGCCAGCATGACTAAGCCACTTCTGGCAAACCAGAGCAGTGCACGGAAACGCCATTTACCTTCCCACTGGAGTGGTACCTATTTATCTACTTGCACTTTGACGTGATTTCGAACTGCTAGGTTGGCAAGAGCTGGGACCGAACAACGGGAACTTACTTACTTACCACTTAATGGCTTCTAAGTGGTTTACCAGCATAAAACCAGTTATAAAATCAACACATAGTGAAAATACACAATAAAACAAGCCCATTCAAAAGTGTTAACTATTAGAAGAGTTAAAAGAGCAATTTGCACACTTGGATCAAGAAGCTGAAGCTCAAGGGAAAGCTTGCCAACAATTATGCCTCCAAGAGCCGGCGGAATGCCAATACAGATGGAGCGTCTTACATTTCAGCAGGGAGGGCATTTCACAGTGCTGGTGCCACCAGTGGAAAAAGCCCACCTCTGTGTTATCACAAGCTGACAGTCAGCAGGCCATGGCAAAACTAGTCACTTTTTATTTGCTGATTTTAATACTGCTACTGGGCACTGGAGGCTAAGATTCTCTCCTCCTCCCCCCCCCCCCATAACCTGGTCCAGAGTTGTTTAGGGTTATGTATGTAAGCGGCAGTACTTTAAAACTGACTTGGTGGCTAACAGGCAGGCAGTACAGATCCCTTAGCACTTAACTTTTGTAACAGTACGCTAGTTTCTGCAAACATTCACCACCTTTATCTTCCATCCAGACAAGTAAAAGGCATGATTAGAGTTCAAAGACACATTCTAGCCAGGCAAAAACCAGTAAGTGGCATGACCAAGGGCCAGACAGAGGGGCATTGATGGCTGCATTTGGCTCCCAGCCCTAAGATTACCCACCCCAAATATACTGTTTTGGGAAGAGCAAATTAGTAGGTTCACAAACTGAACCAAAATTCTCCCCTACCTCTGTTTTCTATACAGATTATGGGCCCAGCCCAACTAATGCAACAGTTCACCTAGAAATGACATCTGGGCCACATTCACACCATACATTTAAAGCACTATGGTACCATTTTAAACAGTCATCACTTCCCCCAAAGAATCATGGGAACTGTAGTTTGTTAAGGGTGCTGAGAGTTGTTAGAACCCTTAACAAACTACAGTTCCCATGATTTCCCTCAGAAAGCTGCTCTTCGTAAGGAACTCTGGGAACTGTAACTCTGTGAGGGGAATAAGGGTTTCCTAACAACTCTCCGAACCCTTAACAAACTACAGCTCCTAGATTTTTTGGGTTAAGACATGGCTGTTGAAAGTGGTATAATAGTATTTTAAATGTATGGTGTGAATGTGGCCTTGGCTGCTCTTCACTTCTCAACAGCCTCCATCATACCCTCCAACATTTCTCTTATGAAAATAGGGATGTCCTATTCCATAATAATAATTTTATTATTTATACCCTGGCAATCTGACTGGGTTGCCCCTGCCACTCTAGGTGGTTTCCATCATATAATAATAATAATAAAACATCAAACTTCCCTATACAGTGCTTCTTTGAGATGTCCTCTAAAGGTTGTATAGTTACTTAACTCCTTGGCTCAGGGGTCGCATAACTCCATGCCCTCCAACATTTCTCCTATGAAAATAGGGACATCCTAAAGAAAAGTGGGACATGCTGGGATCAAATCAGAAACTGGAATGGCTTCTGTAAATCCAGGGCTCTCCCTGGGAAACAGGGACTCTTGGAGGGTCTGCACTACTTGCCATACACCTTCCTCCCCTCCACCTGCTTCTGCTCACTTAAGAACTTGTTAAGCAAGTCTTTGCCTTACTGAACCTGAAACACACAACAGAGCCTAGCCTACTTATCTGTGTTTGGGGCAACAAAGTGTAGCCAGCCCTACTTTTTATATGGTTGCTTGAGGTACCTGTTACAAAGTCTACAAAGCAATTAAGAACATTTTAACATGAGAAATGCAATGAAACACCACCAAGAAGTGAATATTCCCTGTATTATACCTCCCACATGCTAGGGGAGAGAGAATAATGTCCTTATAGCTCTCTACCCGCAGGCTGAGTGGGACAATGATTTATTATAGCCCCCTCACACCACAGACTTACCCATAGTCATCACTGCACAAGAAAGTTTATTTATAGAAAGCTGTTGTTAGGAAACAGAGGCCCGGTGTCTGTTGGTAAAGCCTGAGCTGTAAAAGAGATGCTTATGAGGGCCCCAATATGGTTTGGATTGCAGCCAAAGGTCTTGGGTCCTTGCATAACAGGATGCCTCAGAAAAGAAAGGCTCTTGAGCTACACAGTGTTCACACACATTCTGACATCTCTTTGGAGGGATGTGGGGTAGGCAAGAAGTACTGATAAAGGTTGCAGGGTAGGCAAGAAGTACTGATAAAGGTTCGCTCAAACATATGTTTCTGAACCCTTATACAAGGAATTATTATTTTCTGTTAACACACACAGAGAGAGAACCCACTTTGGGAATTATTTATATTTACATCCTGTCATTCCTCCAAGGAGCTCAGATCAGAAGGACACACACCTAGGATTTCTGGTGTGAATAAACTTATTTCTTTCTCTATTTTCTCCCCTGGGGTAGAAGTGAGCATAAGTCATAGAAAACAAAGGAGAAATGAAACGCTTTATCGTATATGCGATGGTGGGCCCTACTATGGGTCACATGAGTTCAGGAGGCAGATGAGGAAGCATGCCCACCAACATGGCAATGTGGTCCAGTGGCCCACTGCTGCGGTCTCTTGCTCACCACTGCTATTTTTGCAGCTGTAAAAAGACCCGTAGAAGGCGAGACTCTCTGGAGTACCCTCCCCATGTCTGGTTTGGAAGAAGGGCTCCTTGAGAACTAAGACTGGAAAAAATGAGAAATTGAGAGAAACCAAAAGTGACAGCTTCACCCATCCCTACCTTGGTCCAAGTTCAGAACTAATGCACTATAGTGGTTTGTGCAGCAACACATCTAACCTGTGCATTTTGGCTGGTCAAGTTAAAAGTTGGTGCCCTGCTGACTGAGGGACTATTTGCCTCTTTGAGTCCCTACTCTAAGCTGTATCTGAAGTGACTGGTTTTCATTTAAAAGCCACCCACCACATCACACTTTTCACACTGGTTTCAATGGCATATTATTGCAACTGGCTTATCCTGGCTCCATACTTAGTAGGCTCAAGTATGATGAATTATGCTGGATTGTCGCCTAAATAATGATAGATTTAAATGCGATCCTACATTTAGGTCATATCCACACTTACCTTCTCTCTGCTCTTTCCAGGCATGGTCCATTATTTAAAAGTCCATGGCCAAGTACCCTTCTTTTTTGCTCTGGAGTCTTTCCTGCAAAAAAACCCCCTGCTCTTTAACGCTCAGTCAGAGCAAATGTCAATCTGCAGAATACCCAAATTAATGTTTGCTCTGATTGAGCTTTAAAGAGTGGATTTTCACGAGAAAACCTTGGGGCATTGAAAGTGTGGACCTATGCCTGGAACAAGAAGGGCAAAAGGTAAGTGTGGATAAGCCCTTCGTTAGGTATATCTAATTGCCTCTGAATCAATGGGATTTGTGTAGCCATAGGATTGCAACTGAAGAGAAAAAGCAAGCCTCACATTTTTAATAATTGGAAAACATTCTTACATGATGATTTTATTTTGCTGGGTAGAATTTACTAATGGTGTGCGTATTTAAAGACCCTGCTGCAGTGTGTTTTCTTTATTCTTTCATATATGTATATATTTATTTGCGAATAGTTTGGAAAGTAACCATAGTGTATTCTTTCAGGAGTCACACAGGTCAGTCACTGCGAATTCAAGATAAAGCTTCACGGCTTGAAAAAAAGAAAAAAGGCTGAGGTCTGGAGACTAGGCTTGAGATAAACAGTCACTGGAGAGATAATAGATTTGCCTGACATTGTTGTGTCCAGTAAATCATAACAAGACTTCAGAATATTGGAAAGAGTCCAGGAACTGGTGGCTTACATGATAGTTCGCTACCGCATGTTTGGAAGGGCAAACGGCATTTGTTTCATTGTGATCTTAATTCATTCTTAACGGATGGTTGCATCAGAAATGACACATCTGCTTTGTCTACATACTTAGGCAATGTACAATATGTGATTGACTTTCCCTTCGTTATTGCAGTGGCAGTAGTCCTTTTCCAGCTTCCATAGCTTGATGTGCAAGAGAGAAGTATTAGTAGACTTTTGTTTGTATAGTGCAGCTACATCAGTAGTTACTCATAACAGGAAGTTAACATGGCCCATTGGATATAATGTGAGCTATCCTTGGCTTTCTTAGGATGTGATGGTTGGTGGAAATGACAGTTATAATGAGCATAAGCCAGACAGGGCCCTGGCACGGGCATATAAGCACAGCAATCCCTAGACCATGAACACAGCTCTCTATAAAATTTCACACTTAAAATTCTTGCTCATGAATAAAAGGAGTGTCAGCAAATCTATCTTTTTAAGGCCATCCAATTTCAAGGATCAGAACTCACAGTGTTAGGCTTTAACACTTAATAGAAATTGTAATAGTCCTGTTAAACATTTCCTCATTTAATAATCAACTTGGATGGTACTTATAACTTTACCAAATGCTGAATGCACTTAGATTGCTGTTATAACATTGCTAAAACTAGAGGCACACTCAGAGTTCAGATGGTGTGTCAATGTTTATCTGGGTAGTGAAATTACCCTGGTCAGGTGCTTACATTTCTTTGATGAAAATAACCTTAAAATAAAAAAAGGATCTGGCCAGGCTTGTAAAAAAAACCAAACAGAATGGTTAGCCATATCGATGAAGCAACCTGTGTTGAAATGCCATGTAGAGAAGGTTATTCTTTAAAAATAAAAAAGTCCAACACTTTTAGTTGAAGAAAGAGCAAAGGAGATATTCACCAGGCATTTACCCCCATTTTTGTCACATTCGGTCAAAATAAAGCTGAATGTGGACAAGGTAAATGAGTATAAGTTGTGGGCTTACTGTATAACCATTCTCTCTCTCTCTCTCTCTCTCTCTCTCTCTCTCTCTCTCTCTCTCTCTTTCTCTTTCTCTTTCTTTCTCTTTCTCTTTCTCTTTCTCTCGTTACTTCAGATGTTAAATGTTCTAGACGCTCTAGAACAGGGGTGGGTGAGTAACAAGGGGCATTATCTCCAGAGGCGTACCTAGGGTCTCTTGCACCCTTGGCAAGGAGCTGTATTGGTCTCCCACCCCCCAAATAATAATAATAATAATAATCTGAGAAACAGGTGAGGTTGCCTAGACAGGAGGAAGATACCTCATTGGGGCTGGATGGAATGCCCATGCCACTGCCTGCCTAGAAACCGCTCCAAGGACCACTTTCTATTCCCTCCTGCAGCAGTAGCAGCTTTTCATGCTAGGGGATCCTGGCGGATTCCTTCTTCAGGCAAAGCAGGTGCTGGAGTGCTGACCCAGGTGGTGATGGGGTGCTTCAGCTATTGTGGGAGGACTCTAATGCCTTATAGGTGAATGGGAGGGGGGGCTGTGCCCTTGGCAGGGGCCGTTTTCGCCACTCATTACATATGCCTTTGATTATCACAGTTCAAGGACACATTCCAGCCAGGTAAAATCACTGGTGGAGGATGCTGAGCCAAGCCTGTGAGGGATGTGATCTTGGGAAGGGGGAGAGAGTGTCCTGGATAGAGTTGCAGGGGCCACACAGGGAAGCCACATCTGGCCCCTGGGCTTGAGGCTTTCCACCCCAGCCCTATAATATATTCTTTCAGAATATAGGGCAGTTCTTGGAAGGAAAGGGCTGCCTGGAGAGTACAGTGGTACCTCGGGTTACAGATGCTTCAGGTTACAGACACTGCTAACCCAGAAATAGTACCTCAGGTTAAGAACTTTGCTTCAGGATGAGAACAGAAATCGCGCAATGGCGGCGCTGCGGCAGCAGGAGGGCCCATTAGCTAAAGTGGTGCTTCAGGTTAAGGACAGCTTCAGGTTAAGAATGGACCTCTGGAACAAATTAACTGTATAAGGAAGATGGTGAGAAAATCTGCATTACAGCTAATTTTTACCATTTGTTTATTCAATTGACCTAAGGTCATTTGTCAAATGGATGCTCTTATTCCTGCCACAGTGGGTTCTGTTCCCCTTCAGAGGTGAGAAGGGAATAGTTTTTTAGGGAATCATTAAAGAGGAAGTGTAAACTTGAATATCCAAGGGAAAAGTGAAGGAACCACACACGGATCAGTTCACAGGATGGTAATGCTTCACTCAACCAAGGATATTAGTCTAAATGAGCAGCAGAGAGTGAAATTCTATCCTTTATCCAGCTCTTGCCATTTGACAGTAGTGGTCTGAGGCATTTGTACATTCCCCAAATGATTTCAAAATTTCCTTGGTTTTGACATGTTGCTGCTCAGATTTCATTAAAATGTTTAGAAAAGACCTAGCAAGTGGGCCAGACTACCCACAACAGGAGGAGGGTGGAGAGTTGGGGAGAAATACAATGCAAAAATAAGCTAGCCACCACCTGCCAATCTGGCATGGATGAATATTCTGTGGGTGGCATTTAACTCAGTTTTACGCAGAGTAGACCCACTGAAATGCAGGAACCTAAACTTGTTTAACAAATTGTGAATGAGAGTTGTGCTCACATACTCTCTCATTTCTCCCCACTGTCTCACACCTTAATGCAGTTTGTTAAAGCACAGTTTGCTGGTATGTCTACATTGGGAAATTTTACTTTCAACTCCCACTACATGCAATCCTTGCTTGCAAACAAGGATCACCCCGTGGTTTGCAATCCTGATTTGTGATGATGGACTGAACCACAGCTACCCAATGCGGAAAACTGGAAATCCTTCATTAAGGCATGCAAGAGAAGAAAGGAGAAGAAGTTCAGACACACTTTTTGCTCTTGATCTAGTAAACCATGTGTGAACCAGGTTCCACATGAAACAACCTAATTTTCTGTTTTAGTTCCAGCTTTGCCTAGAACAAATTCTAAAAATTGTTAAAAATCAACAAAGAACACTTTAGATTTTTAAATCTTTTAAAAATGTATAATTTATATTATTTTTTTTCCATTTCAGAGGAACTCAGTATGCTGATAATTTCTGGCAACCATGTCTGAGAAATGGCCACTAAGACACACCAAATTCTTCCATATATATGTTTGTGTGCATATGCGTACACACATACCAGTACATCTCACACTTTGTGCTGTGTTAGAGTCAATCATTTAACTCCACTGGGTCTAAAACATGAGTAGGAAAACTAAGGCCTGGGGGGCGGATCCGGCCCAATTGCCTTTTAAATCTGGCCCACAGATGGTCCGGGAATCAGCGTGTTTTTACATGAGTAGAATGTGTCCTTTTATTTAAAATGCATCTCTGGGTTATTTGTGGGGCATAGGAATTCATTCATTTTCCCCCAAAATATAGTCCGGGCCCCCCACAAGGTCTGAGGGACAGTGGATCGGCCCCCTGCTGAAAAAGTTTGCTGATCCCTGGTCTAAAAGTAATCCTCTCCTGTGTACGAAAACAAAGAGGAGAAATTGACAAAACAGAGAGAGAGTAATAAGAATATAGTCAAATGCTTATGTGGTGGTCATGATTCTGCCTTTCAGACAGTGGGTCACACAGGACAAGAGAGAACCATGCAGAGTGAAAATCCACCTGAGAACACACACTCACTAATGCAGAACACACATGTGCCTCTGGTTCTTCTATGGGCTGAGTTCAATAATACATACTTAATGTGATGACAGCTTCTTGTGGGGATGGGCTATCAATGCCAACAAGAGAGGGGGGCCCCAGCATCATGTTAGCTGGGAGGAGGCACTCAGATTTGATTTCAGACATTAGCAACACTTGGAGTGACTGGCATGTGATGAAAGAGAAAACTTAACCCTGCCTTGCACGGTGGATTATTGTAGCACCGGTGGAAAGAACTGTCGGCTGACTTTCTGGCTTTCTCCTAACTACTTGAAATGCCTGAATGAATGTTTTCTTAAATGGTGTGAGTATTAACAGCTTGGCTAACTGCAGAAGAATATGCATGAGTTCACACTTGCCCAGGCAGTAATCCATTAACACACTGTTGTTTGCAAAGTCAGCTTCCTTAAAAGGATGCAGGTCGATCAGTTGCAGGCGTGGTTAGGGATGGAGATGCAATTTAAAGCAGCATTCATGATTGTAAGCCTACAATGAAAGTACCGTATTTTTTGCTCCATAAGATGCACTTTTTTCTTCCAAAAAAGTAAGGGGAAATGTCTGTGCGACTTATGGAGCAAATGTGTGGTCCCTGGAGCCGAATTGCTCAGGGGCAAAAAGCAGATCATGCTATTTTTTTGAAAAAGGGAAGTGGGTGTTGAAACAAAGCCACTGATCGTTTGCTGATTGGGGAGAGAGATAAGGGACGCTAGAGATAAAGGAGGCTGCCTGGAAGGGGGGAGGTAAAAGCCCATGGATCCTCAGGATTTTTGCATCGGGTCACCCCAAATTCACCATCAGATCAAATAGCATGTCCATGGCCACAGCATGAACCACAAAAATCACACACCCACTGTTGCCTGGGGCTGCAATGGTACAAAAAAATGGCTACAAAGCACGGATCCACATGGATCCTCAGGATTTTTGCATTGGGCTACCCCAAACTCACCATCAACTCACATGTCTGTGGCCACAGCATGAACCACAAAAATCATACATCCACTGTTTCGTTCAGAATATTTTTTTTTTCTTGTTTTCCTCCTCTAAAAACTAGGTGCGTCTTATTGTCAGGTGCGTCTTATGGAGCAAAAAATACGGTAACTGGCTGTGAGTGGTGAACCAAGAATGCCCTAGTTCAAATCTTACCCCAGCTATGAACCCACCTGGTGGCCTTAGCCAAGCCGTTGCCTGTCAGTCTCAGTCCACCCATATGCAATATGATGGTGATGGTGATATGGGACTACCATACAGGGCTGTTGTAAGCATCATTCAGGTAATATACGTGAAGCACTCTGAACATTTGGAGAAAGCCCTATAGAAATTCTAGAAAGTAGTAAGTGCTGGCAGGGGCTAATGGGTGTTGTAGCCCAAAACATCTGGAGAACACTGGAAGGACAGATCCTGAAGCTGAGGCTCCAATACTTTGGCCACCTCATGAGAAGAGAAGACTCCCTGGAAAAGACCCCGATGCTGGGAAAGATGGAGGGCACAAGGAGAAGGGGACGACAGAGGACGAGATGGCTGGACAGTGTTATAGAAGCGACCAACATGAGTTTGATGAAACTCTGGGAGGCAGTGGAAGACAGGAGTGGCTGGCGTGCTCTGGTCCATGGGGTCACAAAGAGTCGGACACGACTAAATGACTAAACAACAACAACAAAGCTAGCAAAGGCAGTTTTGAAAGCAAGAAAAGTATGGAATGTGCACTGCCTTCTGGTCATTTTTCAGGCGTGGTCTGGGAGTGGAGAAGCCATCTAAAGAAAGGGGTGGGGCTTAAGTCCAGTAGATCCAGAACTGAATACAGTAAGCCTTCAACTTACATGGGGGTTGCATTCTGGGGATCATGCCTAAAACCAAAATCTCAGATAGTCAAAACACATTGGTTGCAATGGCAGGTGGAACTGCCAAAGTCTTTCTCCCCCCCACCCCCGGATGCCCACCTCCTTTTTAATTAAGATTTTGTTTGCCAAGCACGTAAAGCTGAATATACGCAAGTTAAATTCACATAAGTTGTGGGCATCCTGTGTTACCTAACTGCACCACTGTCCTCTGAAGGTGCGATCCCTGACCACCTGACAGCCCATCTGAACAGCTGAGGCTCCTCAAGGGGAGAGGCAGAGGAAGCTGGAATCCCACCTCAGATTGAGAAAGGAGGGAACTGACCCTGCCCTGGAAGATGAGGCAAAATAAAATAAAGGTCTGCTCTTGTAGTCAAGGGTAACTGATACAGAAGAGGGAGAGGTGCAGCCAGTTTTCTAGAAGCCAGCAACTGACGGTGAGCTTCTAGCACATCTTCTGTTGTATAATATGCATGAACAGTACAGTTCCCAGTACAGTTGGCATCCCTTGTGAATTTAAGTTGTATTTTAATATTCTACTGCCTTGAGCCCCACTCCCAATAAAAACACTTATGGGGCCTCTTCCATATCTTCTCTCTGCCTGTGATTCTGAATATGACCCTCTGTTTACTTCAGATGAGAGAAACGTGGGCCTATAGTTATTGGCTGTTGCCTTCTATGAGTTTAGGAACACACAACACTCAGTTGGATTGTAGCCTTCGTAGCCTTTGTCCATGGAGTAGGCTGTTAGGGAGAAGGCAGAAAATGGTGTGGGCAAGAAATACTGTCAAGAGGTCTTATTTATAAGATGGAACACTTTGCTAAATTCTTCACCCCATGTGAGAAAATATGAACAGCTGAGTTTTGCAGAGCCTGTGCTAAACGAACTGGCTTTGTGTGCGAGGACAAGATCAGGCCCACCACACTGCTCTTTTCTCTACAGTGATTTGAGCATTTGAAAGGAAATCCCAGGGGAAATGAGGGGAAGCCTCAAGGAAGGGCAGAAAATTGAAGATTTAATGACTTATTGATGCTCACTCAACCCCCTGCTCACAGTTAAGATTAAAGACTGGAATAGCTTCCTGTGCATTCCCTCCTGGTTGGGTGGCTTTCCCCCCCCCCAACAAAAGAATGTAGTTCCTTCTACATAGTTTTTGCTTACACAAATTACACTGTAGGGAGATAGATGTCAGGTCTCCGACTCTCTGTACAGACCCAAGGGCTATGGTTAAAATAGGAGGGAACAAAATTCACTTCACTGTCCCTTTTAAAGCTGTTCACCAAAAATGGCTCGGGGTGTGTGTGGTGGTAGGAGAATCTGCTTTAAAGCACCAGAATCAGATTCTGTTTCTGACTACAGATCTTCCCCACCTGACTTTGACAAGGTCGCCCAGGTGTGTGGGATGTGAACAGGTCCTCTATGCAGGCCGTTTAAAGTTACCATCAATTATATTTGTCCCATCAAGTACAACTGTATTGCCCAGAGCCCTGCTGTTGCCACCTTGCTTCTCTGTTTGGTTTTCTTGCCCTTTTCTATGGTTTATGAGGTAGCCGTTTCCAGTGGACAAAACTTCCACATTGGTAGAACTTAGCTGGATGTGTAGCAGCCTTGCTATAAGGCCCATCATCCACCGGAAAGACCATTGCAAGTGGTGTTCATCTCCAAAATGCATTTTGCAGGCGTAAGTGATGAGGTTGCCCTCTCCCAATCACCTTTCTCTTTCCTGACTGATAACCTTGTATGCCCATGTGCATTAAGCATCATTGTGAGGTTTCCTTGGACTAGGCAAAGCCCCCTGACCACCTTTCAGAAGGTAGAAAATGAAAGCAGGGAGGGGAAGAGAGGAAACATCCCCATGTACGGAGACCACAGGAAATGGGAAATAGGCAACAGTGGCCGGGGTTGCGACCCTGCAGACCTTGCTGTCTAATGTAATGTGATCTTGGGGCAAGGGGGAGAGCAGGGAGGAAAATAAGTCTGGCCGGTGGACTGCAAATCACAAGCTGGGATGACAAGTAGAGGCCTAATAAAACCCAGCACCTTTCGCTTTCCAATGAAACAAGAGGAGGGTGTGTGATTTATTGCCTCCGAGATATCAACGGGGGTATTGCGATGCTTTCTTTGAAATGGCTTTCGCTTGCTAGGGGAGCTGTACTGGTAGAGAGATCAGTTCCTCCACAGGCATTAAAAAAGAAAAGAAAAGTACAGGAGCTTAGCACGAGGGGGTGGGGGGGAGAGAAAAGAAAACAATTTGTTTTTCTTTCTTCTGCCTGCTGAATCCCAATGAACCAAGCAAAGACTTGCAAAAACTTCTGCTAGGGTCAGAACTAGGAAATGTGCTATGCTTAACGCAGATTGTTAGGAAACATGGGAGCCGAGAGCCATGGTTTTGCCCTTTCTCCCATGTGACATGAAACCATAGCTGTCAACGTTTCCCTTTTTTTAAGGGAAATTCCTTTATTCCGAATAGGATTCCTCGCAAGAAAAGGGAAAAGGTGACAGCTATGCATGAAACCTGCTGATGCCATTTTTGGAGGCAGCTCTGTGTTTCTGATCGTTGGTATTTCTGATCATTTGCCCTGCTCTGAATCAGTGGGGTTCTCCTTGTAGCACAGTGTATTCAGGGAAGTCCTACAGAGTGCAATGGAGTTTCATTTATGGCTGCCTCATCCGGTTAAAAGGGCGGAGGGTAAAGCCAGGGCAGAACTGAGGGGTTCTGATCCTAACAATTGGAAGGAATTGCATACTTTACTTCAATAAGCCTAATTATTTTTAAGTAAGTGGCTCAGGATCAGAGCCTGGGAATGTCTTCTTTTCTAAGATCATATCCACAACAGATGTGTTTCAGTGTTTTGCCTTGTTTTTGTCATTAGAGAAAGAACAAACAAACCCGTGATGGATGTACCTCTGAAATTCAGCTTAGATAATTTAGCCGCAAGACTAAATGTCTCAGATCTTTTGGAATCTGCAAAATTGGTCTAGGAGTCCAAAGCAAACAACTGCTCTGTGCAAGATCAGTTTCTTTAAAGGGTCTTCTCAAATTAATTGCTTGCTTACTAATAAAATCAAAATAATTAACTGTTGTAGCTGCCTTACAAGGACTCAGCTAAGCTCAGATAGACCTACAAGGGTGTGATGTTCCTGAGTAGTAATATTAGACCCAGAAGACATGACTGACTACCATTTAAAGGCACCGTATTCTATTTTCAGGAGTCCTATTTATAAGGCATATTTTAAACCTGTTTCTTAGAAAACATAACCTATCTCCCCTGTTCCATCCTATTTACAGCAAATTACTAATTGCTGCTCAGTCATATTTAGATATTCTTAACACTGTGAGATTCCCCCAGACAGATAAAGATTACTTTTAATCCTTTCTGGGCTCACACATGATTTGACACTCAAAATACATGTAATTTGAATTAGCACAGAAAATAAGGAACTCATCTTTGGTTGCCTTCATCCTGATTTTTGCACCAAGTTTTCAGGGAGATTAGATGGTATTGGCTATTCATTGAGCATTCATTCTCATTTATTTGTGGGGGGAGCTATATGATGCTGCATCAAGCAATTGCCACCCCTCACTTTCCAGGGCACTTTCTCATAACTTTCCTTATCAGAGCCAGTGTGGTGTAGTGGTTAAGAGCGGTAGTCACGTAATCTGGAGAACCGGGTTCGCGTCTCCGCTCCTCCACATGCAGCTGCTGGGTGACCTTGGGCCAGTCACACTTCTTTGAAGTCTCTCAGCCCCACTCACCTCACAGAGTGTTTGTTGTGGGGGAGGAAGGGAAAGGAGATTGTTAGCCGCTTTGAGACTCCTGAAGGGGAGTGAAAGGCGGGATATCAAATCCAAACTCTTCTTCTTCTTCTTCATCACAAAAAACCCTGAATTTCCAGGAGAATGGGTTCGTTGTGCAAAAGCAGCAAATCGACTTTCATTGCATAACCTGAATTTGCGTGATGGCTTGGAAGTGCTGTTAAACTGAGCTTCCTTGATTGGTCAATTTCTTCAGGGTTGGGTGGTCACCCTTTCCCCCTCTTTAGGGATACTGTTTCCAAAGGGAGTCTCTTCTGCTACATGTGAAAAATACCTAAGTCACTTTTGTAATGTTCTGCGATTGGAGACATGTATACGAAAACAAAAATGGCTAAGGTTGACTTTAGTCATAGGCTCTGGGTTTGAGCTCCAGCAACTGTGCAGGCCTGGTCTAGAATAGACACGGGCAAGACCCAGCTAAACAGTTCAGCTAGCACAAGGAGTTACAGCAGCACAATGGAACTTCCTCACCCTCTCCTCTCCCCCCACACCCCTATCTTTGTTATAGGGGTTCTCCCAGCTCTTCAGGACAGGTTTACAAAGAGCAAGGTGGTGTGTGGGAAGAGGACAGGGTAGGAAATTTCCGTGGTGCAGCTAAAACTCCTTGCATTGGTGGATCTGTTTAGTTGGATGCTGCCCATGGATTTTATAGCAGATAAAACCCTGGTTTTTAGGTAAAATGTCTTTGAAACCTTGTAGACATTCAACCCACTAATATAAATACATCATGTCACCTATATACGTACAAGCTTGTGATTTCATGGGCACAGTATCACGTTGTGACATGAACCCATAAATGAGCCACCACAGTTAAATACCACAGACAGGATTTTCATGTCATCTTGTGTCAAAAGATATCACATTGTAATGTTCATTGTGCATCATCAACAGCTAATAAATATTAATAAAACAATAATATTTGGATTAGAACTCTCAGTCTCTAGGTTAACCTTGGGAGGCCAAAATATCCAAAAATCCATGTCAAGCTTTCAGATATGTGCTACGAATGTAGCAAATATCAGTTTGCCTTAGTCTAGGCTTGTATGGTTTGCCCTGCTACTAAATTATAAGTCACATGATACTTTGTGGAGTTTTTCCCCAGAAACAAAACAAAGCCCATGTACAAAACAATAATGTTATTCAAAAAACGGTTGTAAAATCACCACCCCCCTCCTGCTTTCATATGTCTGTTTTGAGTTGATGAACTGCTGTCATTACCACTTCAGTTTGGTCTGTCAACAGCCTCTCCTTCGGGAAGATTGCCTGGAAATAGATATAGTTTTGTCAACTTTTTGGTTAAAAAGCTGCTTATTTCGAGCACCATCTTCTGCTTCCTGCTTCAGAGATGTCTTAAGGCAGGTGTTATAGTCTGGAAAGAACCACGTTTTCTGTTTTTTGTTTTACATTCAATGGAAGCTTGCCTTAAAAAAACCACAACCCACAGCCTAACCCTTTTACACAATCTGGGGTGGGCAATGTTCCAGATCCATCACACAATTATTCTCTATTCCAGCTTTACCACAATACTACCCCTCGTTGTAAAATGAGGCATTTGTATGGTTCTCCTTACCTTAGAAATTCCTTGGCTCAGTCAAGGCTATAAAGGATCTTATACACATAAAAATTGATGCCTTTAACTAAGCTCAGTCAGTGGAGCTTGAGGCTCTTAATATCAGAGTTGTGGGTTCAAGCCCCATGTTGGGCAAAGGTTTCCTGCATTTCAGAGGGTTGGACTAGATGACCCTGGTAGTCCCTTCCAACCCTACAATTCTATGATTTTTTGACTCAGGAGTCAACAGGCAGCCAGTGCGGCTGATAAAGCTGCTGCAGGAGGTGGGCAATACCTGGAGTTTTCATACACTTGTTGCAGTGAACCTCTAGAAGTCAAGTAGAAAATGCACTCCCAACTGTAGCTAAGGTAGAGAACAAAGCAAAAGGTTAGAACCAGGCCAAAGAGGTACTTGGAAATGAGATCCCAAGGGGGGGGGAATGGCAATAAATTTTTGAAATATAATCCTGTTTGTTAACAGCACTCCCAGTTATCAGAAGCAGTTGCTGTTGATTCACACCTCACTGTTAGGACATGCACAGCTTCCTTGACCAGTCAAGGTAATATTCTCATTAAAAGACCTGGAATGGGTGAAATTCATGGTTCTGTTAGCAATTTCCTGCAGCCAGTGTGGGGTAGTGGTTAAGAGCGGTGGACTTGTAATCTGGTGAACTGGGTTCGCGTCTCCACTCCTCCACATGCAGCTGCTGGGTGACCTTGGGCTAGTCACACTTCTCTGAAGTCTCTCAGCCCCACTCACCTCACAGAGTGTTTGTTGTGGGGGAGGAAGGGAAAGGAGAACATTAGCCACTTTGAGACTCCTTCGGGTAGTGATAAAGCGGGATATCAAATCCAAACTCCTCCTCCTCCTCTTCTTCTTCTTCTTCTTCTTCTTCTTCTCCTTAGAGAGGCCTGCCTCAGTCTATGCAACTTGAGTAGTGTTAGTTCCCTCCATCCAATCCAGTTATTGGATGCTACCTGCCTAACAGTGCCAGGCAATGTACAGATATGTAGATGTGTGAATAATAAGAAGCATCTTCACTTATTTCAGCCAGGGCAGGGATGTCCTACATGTTATAAACAGCTCATCAGATAAGTTTTTTTTGCAGAAATCCCCGAGTCAGCATTGCTGAATATTGTACAGCTGGCCATGTGCATCACCAGAGGGGCGGGGGAGGGTGTTTCCTTTCCTCCGAGCATCCTGTCCAAGGCACTGAAAAAGACAGAACATTTGGACAAGTTGACCATTATCCAATTCCGGTATGGGAACTGCTGTATACTGCAGGGAGAGTGAACCCAGCAGGCACATGCAATGGCGCTCTCCCTAGTAATACCCAAGGCATTGTATAAAATTCCTTCCATATTATTTATTATTATTTATTGAATTTATGTACCGCCCTATACCCAGAGGTCTCAGGGCGGTTCACAGAAAAAAAATCACAACATATATAATCAGAATGAAAGCAGCAACCCAATAACAACCCCACCCCCCACCCCCGAAAAGAGCCACATTTTAAAAGGGTATAGGCTGTCAAACAGATCAACCAAAGGCCTGCTTAAAAAAGGAACATTTTTGCCTGGCACCTAAAGGTGTATAACAGGGGTCAGCAAACTTTTTCAACAGGGGGCCAGTCTGCTGTCCCTCAGACCTTGTTGGGGGCCGGACTATATATATATTTTAAAAAGAACCAATTCCTATGCCCCACACTAAACCCAGAGATGCATTTTAAATAAAAGCACATATTGTGCATTTTAAATAAAAGCACACGTTGATTCCTGGACCATCCGTGGGCTGGATTTAGAAGGTGATTTGGCCGCATCCGGCTTCCGGGCCTTAGTTTGCCTACCCATGGTGTATAATGAAGGCACCAGGCAAACTTCCCTGGGGAGAGCATTCCACAGAAGGGGAGCCGCTGCAGAGAAGGTCCGTTCTTGTGTTGCCACCCTCCAGACCTCTCAGAGGAGGCACACAAAGGAGGGCCTCAGAAGATGATCTCAGGGTCCAGGTAGGTTCATATGGAAAGAGGTGGCCCTTGAGGTATTGTGCCGTTTAAGACTTTATAGGTCAAACCCAGCACTTTGAATTGGGCCCAGAAACTAATTGGTAGCCAGTGCAGTCGGACCAGGATCAGTATAATATGCTCAAACCATCTTGCTCCAGTGAGCAACCTGGCTGCTGAATCCTGCACTAGCTGAAGTTTCCAAACTGTCTTCCATATTAAAGCAGTTCTGCTGGGGTGGTCTCTTTTAGCCATTGCCAGGGAGCCATTTGCTCCTACAAAACGAGGGAGAAATAGCACATGGCACACTGAGGTTTCCTGGTGATGGAAGATGAAACCAACATCAGCACCTGGCATCCTCAGGCATCTGCAGGAAGCTGGGGTCACACCACCCTGGCAGGGCTCACTGCTGATGCTGGCCTTGCACACGCACACCATTGGCTGGTTGGGTCTGTGAGCTGCCCACTGTTTTAATTACCCACAATTATCCCAGAGCAACACTCCATTGGGAGCCTGGCAGACAGCTCACAACAACTTGGTAAGCCTACTAGGGTAGCATCAATGTAGGAGGTGGCTTCCACTTGGAACTGCTTCTGAAAAAGGATGAAGTTTCAATACTTTACCTCAGGGGTATGCACTTTTAGAGGCAGTGGTGGCATATGCCCTTTAGGACTAGCAGAGCAGAATGCAGAGAGACAAACAATAGGTGGAACCAGAGCCAAATGTACAAGCATAGCCGCCCCATTGGATGATTGAAGTAAGAAGGCATGCAAATGGGGACCTGGCTATGGGCAGGTTGGTGGGGCAGTGGCTCAGTTGCCGTAAGTTTTTAATGTTTAATGTTTTATTATGTTTCTGTATGTGCTGGAACAGTGGCTGGGGCAACCCTGTCAGGTGGGCGGGGTACTACTACTACTACTACTACTACTACTATTATTATTATTATTATTATTATTATTATTATTATTATTGAACCTCCACTGCTTGTGACCACTGTATTCTGCAGGTAGCAGTCTAGGGGCAGAAAACAACCCAAGTCTCTCCCTAGCGCTCTCTCTCTCTCTCTCTCTCTCTCTCTCTCTCTCACACACACACACACACACACACACACGGTCAGGTACTATGATTGTTTGATTCTGGTCTGTTTTGGTGTTCCCCTTTCAGTGGGGTAGGATTCAACCTTTTAATTTTTGTTGATGGATGAACCCTTTTATTACTCTCATGTTTTGTTCTGTGTCTCAGGTTTCAAATGTTTGAGAAGTTGTCCCGTAGTCTCACCATTTTGTAAGTTGCTTTGAGAGGCTGTGTATAGAGTGGTGAGCAAATCATCACCACCTGCGCTGAGCACAGTCGGATTTCCTTGTGAATAAAAATGCATAGGACTCCTACCACATGATGTGCAAATTAAGATCCAAAAGTAACTGGGCTGCTCCCTAGTAACAACACAACTTACCCACAGCCCCCACCAGCTAAAGTCTGCCCTCCCTAAAAATGGCCCCCAGATGTAATGATGATTGATCTGGGGCGTGTGATCATTTGCAAGATGCAACCCTGCTTCCTGAATGATGCTTTCCGGAGGCAGATGGCCAGCAGCGGTCTGTTGCCTTTCCAGAATGTCGACGAAATAGCCATACAATAAAATGCAAATGAAATACCCAGGAGGACTCGTTACTCCTTTTCCTTATAAGCGAAGCTGTATTTTTAAACCACACCTTGATTAAAATTTGGCAGGACTACCAGGACCAGATAAAGTTGCAGCAGTAGCGGAGGGTGGACATGGGACTGCGTCCAGCCCATGAGCTGCCAATTGGCGATCTCTGCTTGCATCATTTTTTCCACCGATTCGGAAATATTACATCAGGCTCTAAAAGGTGGAGATCCCCCCCCCCAAAAAAAAACTCTCACTCTTCTCTGCTTCAGTGTTTAGCATAGCACTTGTGTGCATTGCAGGCTTCCTGTGGCCCTTTTATAAGCTGCCAGAACAGTTATGAACCTGGTAGTAATGATTCTGGCAACACAGAGCCCCCCCTCCCCAAACACACATCCTTATTCAATTTGCAGGAATAGCAGGTCAGGTCAGTGTGTCTCTTCACCATTACACAGTACTGTTGGCACCAACTCGGGGTTTGTCTGAGTGCCAACTTTTTTGTCATTGCCCATTAGAATATTAATAACGCTGCTAAGAATTTCCTTGCATTTGCCCTTTTTGCAGCAAGTACTGAGAGGGGTGGCCTTATGGTTTATCAGAAGCGCAGGTTAGCTAATGCAAATACCTTTTTGAAGAGTGACTCATTAATCAAGGGTGTGGGCCGAGGGTGGAGTTGGCAAGAGTCTGGGCACAGCGGTTCTTACGCAGGAGGATGCCATAATGTTATCGCTGAGGAAATCCATGTTTGACCCTGATTACTAACCACACCCCCTCTAGTTCCTGAAGCTTGTAGAAAGAATAAGTAAAGGGTTGTTTTGTACACTCATTAGAAGGGAGTTGTGAAAGTAAGTCCTGAACCTCAAACAGCCTACGTGTTTGTCCCCTTTGTGTAAGGCAGGAGAAAGCCAACAGAAGATTCCCAGGTGGTTTGCCAAGGGCTGCCAACCAAGTGAGATGTTTTTATTGATTACACACCTGTGTTTTAACCAACAATGTAACAAATCACTTGCATTTAAATCCATTTGTGAGGATCAAGGGGCACAATCTGATGTATTAGGATTTTGGGGTGTGTATGTGCCCAGTTCCACAAAATGTCCTCATAGACTCAGGACCGAACTTTTGGCACATAATTTGGTGTCACGTACTTTGGATGTGACCTCCCATTGTTAATAGCAGGCAGGGAGTGATTCCAATTGGGGGCTGCAACTGGAGTGAAGAGTTTGTTACAGTGGTACCTCGGGTTACATACGCTTCAGGTTACAGATGCTTCAGGTTACAGACTCTGCTAACCCAGAAATAGTACCTCGGGTTAAGAACTTTGCCTCAGGATGAGAACAGAAATTGTGCTCTGGTGGCGTAGCGGGAGGCCCCATTAGCTAAAGTGGCACTTCAGGTTAAGAACAGTTTCAGGTTAAGAACGGACCTCCGGAACGAATTAAGTATTTAACCCGAGGTACCACTGTATTACCATTTTTTGAATTTATACCCTGCCCTGCTTCTCCCCAAGGAGACCAGGTGGCAAAAGGGTAACCAGTTTAAAAACAAAAGCAGAAAACATTCCAAAACAGTTAAAACTTTCTAAAATCAATTGCAATCAAAAACATCTAAAAGCAGTTTCAGTTACAAACGTCATAAGAGCAATTACCGTTAAAAATGTTGTTCCATCCAACGATCATGGGGTCACCAGGAACTGTATTCTTCAGCCACCAAATGCTTGTGCAAAAAGGAATGTTTTCAGATTTTTCCTCACTAGGGAGGGCATCCCACAACCTGAGAACCACCACTGAAAAGGCCCTGTCACCGTTCACCATCAACCAGGCAGTCCCCAGTGGTAGCACCACCAACAAGGCCTCACTTGATGATCATAGGGTCTGAGATGACTAACCCCTCTTTTCCCCATGCTATAGTCCTGGGCATACGACTGTGGCCACTGTGCTATTGGGTATCCCAATTCTATGGGTTCTGTAGTAAGATTAAAGCTTACTGGGAAATGATATATAATGAATTGAAAAATATGTTTAAAATAACATTTGTAGAAAACAACAACCCAGAAGCTTTCCTTTTGGAAATTACAGGAACAGAACTACCCAAACTGTACAGAAGCTTATTCATGTACGCTACTACAGCGGCAAGAATGTTACTTGCCCCCAGATGGAAAGAAGTAGAAGTCCCAGTAAAAGAAGAATGAATACAAAAACTTATAGAATATGCAGAAATGGTGAAACTTACTGTACCAAAAAAATAAGAATCAAGATAACAAACTTTTTATAAAAGAATTGAAATTGTTCATTGAATATTTACAGACAAATTGTAAACAGATAAGAACACTGGCAGGATTACTGTAACAACCTGCAGTTTCATAAGAGTTTACATGAAAAGTAGATGAATAAATGAACAAATTAAGTTAAATTGGATATGCAGAAAATAGTAAAAATAAATTTAAGGAACCGCAGAAAGAGGGGGAAGGAAGTCAAGTTTTGAAATGTTAAAATGACCGTAGAATCATTGAAATGTATAAACCTGAAAATCATAAATAATAATAATTTTTTAAAATTGTATGGGGACCTATGCATGCATGCTTGCCTCTTTTCAGGTTGGCGGGATAGAGCAAAATTGGGGGCAAGCCCCCTTCACACACAAATAGAGATTTAGTTTCATACAGTTGCCTCGGTCACATATTCACATTTACAGGTGGGAGAGTCTATTGGAAATCGCTTTAGGAGCAAAGACCCATTTCTCTTTAAAAGCTGGCCGTATCCTGCATTAACTGTATGCACTCGTCTTTGTGAGTCATCACAAGAGAGAAATTTCATCTGGCACTTCTCTTTTCCCTCTGTATTTGGCGAGGTCAGGCCTGTACTTTGATAGTAAAAGTATGTAAATCTTTTGAGTCTTCTGGGGCTGGTATAAAGAAGAAATCCAGGGTGATAATAGCTGCACACCTGCTTTCTCTTTGCCACTAACAGATTTGATTAAAAGATGACCTATTTAAAAAGAAAGAGTGAGAGAGAACAATTAGTCTGGGTCATTGTGCCATTGAATTATTCCCTTAGTTGCAAATTCGCATTGTTCTTCCGGATGGGCTGTTGTGAATATCAAGTAGTCACCATGGACAGCAGCCTTGACATGTTCAGATGGGTGGGCTGAAGCTACAAATGCCTGCGAATCAAGACAATGAGGCAGAAACAGATTTCTTTTGATACCACCTTTACCTACCCTGCATCTGGCTTATTTACAATCCTATTGCACAAAAGGCTCTACTTTATAGTCCATAAGAAAGCCCAGCCTTTTATTCTGCTTTTACATAGTTCTTGCCTGACATTCTTGCCGCCCATGTTATTCCCAGGAGATCCTGGCATGGCGAGAGAGGCATTTATAAAGAAGAGCCGCCTTGTGTCGATCATCTCCTAATTCAGCAAACAACTGTCTTGTTAAGAAGAGACTCCTACTTTAAACTGGAATTCTTGAGGAGTATTTTTTTTTTACTACTTGATCATATGGGTTTTTCCTTTCCTTTTGTCACACAATGGAATAAATACTGTTGCACGTCATGCCAATCTCTGAGCGATGTGATATTCCAGAGGTTACAGCCACTAACCCAGGGTTTGTGTTTCTTTTGGAATGAGGGACAGCGGAGACTGTGGTGCCTTTATGATAATATGGATTATTTTACACATATCTACAACCTGAGT